>NC_135572.1:253208387-253511417 GCF_965152235.1 Eretmochelys imbricata | reverse complement strand
CTCACAATCTGGAGCAACACTTCTTAATAGAAGATAAACAATGGAAAGTCTCTCATAAGAAATTAATGAAAATTCTTTATCTAAAAGTTTAATAGTAAGCTAAACCAAACAGTTTAATAATGCTACTTCTTTAAACTTCAACGTTGGACTCTTTTCTATTTTTCATATTTCTTCAAAACTCTGGGAAAGGAAATAGTTTGAAAGATCTCACTAAACCCTTAATAACTTTGCTACCTTCAGCTGATTTACAAACCCTATAAGTTAGAAATGAGAGAGAATTTTGCACCCATTTAGGATTACACTGATTTAGGAATACTTGGTGCATTGGTTGGTGACAGAGTGAAAATACCCAGTCTGGAGGAGCTGCAGTGCTGATGGCTCAGGATGTCAGACTATTAAGTATTTCCAGTAGTATCTCCAATGGAATAGATTTCAGTTGGCCTGGACGACAAGCTATCTAAACCTGATTTCAAAGTTCAGTCAGTTCAGTGTTCCCAACAATAGAACAAATTTCTTCTATCCAGAAGCCCAGAGGCAAACAGTGTTTGGGTTTTTAGTATCTAATTTAGTTTTTATATTGCATATTTATAATTTTATCATTGTATAATAATTGCCTGTTCAGTAGCCAAAGTGCTTCAGCACAGGGTGCTTTATAAATAAAATGATTATATTATTGCATGGTTCCATTCCATTGCCACCCAGTAACAATTCACTGGCTTAGTTCTCTAGTTAAACTATTCTCAAACTGTGTAGCCAGATAGTACATTTTAATGCCTGTATTGCCAACCCCCCTTAATGGTTTTGTTCAGTTGCAAAGTCCTTTAACTCATTTACCCCTTGTTCTAAAAAAAAAAAAAAAGGCAGAAATATAATCTACTACCTTCGCAAAAAAGGGAAAAAAATAGGTATAATAATGGATCACAAAGAGAGCTTAGGTAACCAAATTATTTTTTTACTTCACTGATACAACCTATCCTATGATGATTAATAGCTTCCAGTTTTATAGCTTCCTTTTCTCTCTCGTTAATAACACTTTGCACTTATATAGTGTCTTTGATCTGAGGCTATCAAACTGTTCTATAACACAAAGAAAGAAGCTGCCAACGCAGTATTATCTCTGCCTCTTACTGAAAATATACTTTGAAATAATTTCCAGCATACTATTAGCCTGATCAAACAGAAAATAGCCTAAATGAATTGCTGGACTACAGAAGTCCCCCTTGCCTTTAGCTCCCTAGACGGAATTGGAGTTCTCTCCCCCGCCGCCCCACCACTGTTTGACTTCAGCATCCACTGTCTTCCACAGCTTGGAAGGCTGCAAGTATTTGGGGCCAAGCTGCTACCACCAAGATGGCCCAGTGCTTGGATGAGATCAGCTCATGGATGAAGAACAGCTGACTGAAGCTGAACCCGAGCAAGACCAATAACACTGGTGGGCATAAGAAAGTATCTTGGAGTACTTAGCCACAGTGCGGTCTCCTTTTGGTTGAAAGTACACACCCACAATTGCTCAGTTGTGTATGCTCAGATATTACATAGCAACATCACTTTCTGTCATCTCTGGTCGGCTAGGTTACTCTATCCCATCCTGACGGCTGATGACCTGGCCTCAGAGACACCTTGGCTTTGTCATTTCTGGGCTGGACTACAGCACTGTGACAGACCTCGCTATGAAGCCTGCAGCACTTAAACTCCAACTAGTGCAGACATGCTGCAGTGCGTCTCCTCGGCAACACAGGCTGTTGCAAGCACATCAGACCTGTCCTCTGCTTTCTAAACTGGTGTCCGGTACGATATCAAATCTAGTTCAAGGCCTTAGTTCTTTTCTCTAAGGTGCTCCATGGCCTGACCCCGGGAGAGCTAAAAGACAGTAGAAAACTCTGGGGTGTGGCTGACAACTTTGCTCCTGGCACAATGGAACTTTCTGACACAAAGGTAAAATTTGTCTGTGTGCGCCACATAACTTTTCCTGGGGGTGTTCTGAGACAGTGGAAGGAATACCCCCAGGGAATGAAGGACTATCACAAGACTCCCCACATTCTTCTGAAAGTGCAAGGTGAATTTCCTTGACCTTTGACTTCTCTAATACAAAACCATAGTGGGGTGTGTGTGTGTGTGTGTGTATATATATATACATATGTGTATATATATATATATATATATATATATATATATATAAAACAAAGCAATAAAAATCATCTAACAAAACAATCCACTCCATACACTTCTCCTCCAGAAAGAGCATGAGAGAACAAACACATGTCTGATGTTAACCATGGTGTTTAATGCACTACTGGGAGGTGCTCAGATACTGTGGTGATGAGTATAGTATAAGAACCTATTTAGAATAGAATTATTTTTAAGCAAATGTGTAAATTAAACAATTAATACTTCAAATGCACAATGACTTGTGGACAGATCATGGATTTTGCCCCCCTCTTGGCTGCATGCAAAATTCCAGGCCAGTTTCAAAGGAATAATAGCCACTGTGAAAGAATAGACTCTCAAAGAAATGTCCACTTTGAGCTGTAACATTTCAGAAACAGCCCTGCTCTTTTATATTTCTATTGAAATGCATTAGCCTTTTGTACACTTTAGCATTTCAGAAAACAACGTGAACTAATACTGGTGGAACGTGCCAGACTGACATCCCTACACACATTGAAATCCTCCATTTATTGAGGGAGAGGTCACAGCAAAGGCAGAAGCTTTCCAAGCTTCCTTATACTGAGCTTGCCAATGAATAGTCCTGCACTAGAATGTAATACTCCATTTGATCTAACTGTTTGTTTGTTTTTGGTTGGCACAATACTGTTTGCTAGTAACCAAAGGGATAATGAGTTCTGGAACATATGTACAGAATCCATGTAAACAGCTGTTTTCAGTAAGAGGAAGTCACATAGTATTTCATGTGCATCCCCAGGGGGCTAAGCCTACCTCACTAGATCAGGAGGGACAGCAAAAGCCATCTTGACTCAATTTTTTCAGAGCAGGAATGTCTGTTTAGGTAAGTTCTCTTAGCCAATTTAGTACAGAAGAAACGTGCATGTGATAATATGTATATCTGAAGATTCCACTTGTGTAGGTGGAGAAGTGTATTCTGAGACAAGGGACTTTTTTTCCCCTTTTGTCTGTAGTTAAAAAAAAACAACTCATGCTTTAAAGTAAAGATTTTATTCCGTGGTATACATGATTGACAAAGAAATATTCTCATAGCAACAGAAAACTTATGTAGCCTCCAGTGAGAATTTTCAAAAGTGACCCCTGATTCTGGGTTCCCAGCTTGAGCCATTTCAGGCCTGATTTTTCAGAGGTGCTGAGTACCCAACAGCTGCCACTGACTTCAACTGAGTGCTCAGCACTTATGAAATGTCAGTCCCTAAGGGTACATCTACACAGTGAGTGGCAGCCCACAGTAGATACTCTCAGAGCCAGGGTTAACAGACGTGGGCACATGGGGCTCACGCTATTGGGCTAAAAATAACGGTGGAGACATTGGAGCTCAGGATCTGAAGCCCACCCTCTTTCCTAAGCTTCAGAGCCTGAACTCCAGCCCAGGCTGCAATCTCCACACAGACATTTTTAGGGCTGTAGTGTGAGCCTGTCAACCCAGGTTCTGAGACTTGCAGCTACTTGCTGTGTAGATGTACCCTAAGGGTATGTCTTTGCTGCAGTTAAACCTGGAGCTGGACGGGCCATCTGACTTGGGCTCAGGCTGCGGAGCTGTTCAGTTGTGATGTAGACATTTCAATTCAGGCTACAGCCAGAGCTCTGGGACCCTTCCTCCTGGCAGTGCCCTAGAACCTAGGCTCCAGCCCGAGCCAGTACGTCTACGCTGCAATTAAACAGCCCCACTGTCTGAGCCAGCTGCCATGGGCCAGCCACGGGTTTTTAATTGCAGTGTAGACATGGCCTAAGTGTCTCCAGATGAGCAGAAAAGGAAATAGAGGCATCCCAAATTAGTGGGCACATTTGAAGATTTTGGCTTATGTTTCTAGCAGTGATCTAGTACAGTGGTTTTTAACTTTTTCATTTGCAGACCCCTACAAAATTGTGAATGGAGGTGCAGACCCCTTTGGAAATCTTAGACATTCTGTGGACCCTCTTCCCCCCCCAGGGTACACGGACCACAGGTTGAAAACCTCTGACTTAGTAGTATCAATTGCAGAAGCTGCTGCACTAGTCTGACACTGCTTATCAGAGCATTGATGGCTGTGCTCCCAGAATTCACAGTGCCACTCGCCTGAAGGTAGCTTAGCTTTAAACAACAGGCTGAGGAGTTTGTGGTCGCCCTAGTGCTATCAGTGTCCGCCCAGGCAGCTCTTCCCTCCTCAGTCACAAATTTATCTGTCCCTGGTATTCTCAGGAACCAGCCTTGGGTGGATGTATTGTGCAACACAAATGCCCTATGACCTTCAGGAGAAATCAGTGACAGTGACAGATATCAGTGACAGGTCTTCAAACTTACTAGTCTATTTGTGTTGGTTTATGCTTTATGCTCGCTTCACAAGAAAACTGGTTCTGCTGTGCGTTTGGTTTGATTTGTCTTGCCTCTTTGTTTTTAAGAAGCTGAGATTTTTCTTTGCATTTCTAACTCCTTCATAGTGGGGGAGCCTATGGCCACGGGTGTGTCAAGCCCCAGAGGCCAGTCCTGAACATCTCTGTGATACCAACAATGATATCACTGTGCTAGTCTGAGTATGCACACAATGGGCTTCCCTATTAAAATACTTGCAGTCAATGCTGCCAGCAAAAATGTGTGGGCACGGATTCAAATGAAAATATATTCATGCATGTTTCAAACTTGGAAAGGTTTGCACAGCTGTAGTTTCCAGCCTTTCCTGTAGGTGTAGGGACTGGTCCATGATCCATGCCCATCCAGTCCTTGGCCTCTCAGAAGAGGCTGCCAAAAAGTTTTAATTGTTACAGGTTTTGTAGTGCTGTTTTGGCTCCTGGGAATTAACAGAGAAGAGTAACTAATTTCCACTAGATCCCCAAGTAGCTGACAAACACTAACAAAGCTGGGTCACTAACCAAGATAACATTGATTTGGTAACTAAAGTTAGGGATCTGTAGAATTAACCTGCGGAATTCACTGCCACAAACATTTGGAAGCCAAGAGGTTGGTGGGATTATATATATAAACCCTATTATTTATATGAATAATATCTACTCTTGTATTAGACAAGATAAATATATATTAGGGATATAAATCCTCATTTCTTGGCTTATGCTCTAAGAACAATTACTTGGAGTTTACAAAACACTCATGGGAAGGATTTTCTATAATTGTCCATGGTGGCAGTTTTTACCCATATGGTAGAATCATGGAAATGTGGGGCTGGAAGGGATTTGGAGGAGTCAGCAACTCCGCTGCTCTGTGGTGAGGCAGGACCAAGTAGAGCTAGACCATTAATATTAAGCAGATTAAATCCATTACCACTTGTCCAGCCATCAGTGGACATGAAGAACAGTTGATCACCATCCTCTCTATAACAGCCCTTATCATATTTGAAGACTGTTATTGTGATGTTGTACTCCATATGTTTTATGAAAATATGCTAACAAGTGTGAATATAAAGGAACTGGAATGTGCTTCATGCAAAAGCTCTCTTGTAAGGTATCATTACAAAGCTTATCTACTGAGTGTGTTCATCCTATTTGTATGTATGTATCATTCTTGTATCTAATACTAGAAATATGAAATATAATGCTGAAGTCCTATTGTAATTATGCAAAGTGTGTGCCATTAATGGTGGTTTAGAATCTTGATGGCTCCCATTGACTAGGACAATTGGTTGTAAATGGCTCTGTTTACTTGTAAGCCTTCCTGTGTTCATGTGAGTCAGGCCAGGAAGAATGGAGGCTTGGGATCTCTCAGGACATGTGACCATGTCACCCAGTACTGGAATCCATCTTAAACCTGGTGCTTTTCCATTTAGAAGGAGGGGTGGGGACCCAGAGAGACAAAAGATTCCCGTCTTGTGCCAAAGCTATAAAAGGGGGTGGAACAGAACAAGGGGGTTTCCAGTCATGAGAAATCGCCGAGTTGCCACCTAAGCTAGAACTAACAAGGTCTGTACAAGGGGAAAGGATTGGACCCAAACTAGGAAGGAGTCTAGTCTGTGAAAGAAGCTTATTGGAACATCTCTAAGGGTGAGATTTACCTGTATTCAGTTTCTTAATGTATTAGGCTTAGACTTGCGTATTTTGTTTTATTTTGCTTGGTAACTTACTTTGTTCTGTCTGTTATTACTTGGAACCACCAACATCCTATCTTTTTTACTTACTTTTGTTTATTAATTAACCCAGAGTAAGTGATTAATACCTGGGGGAGCAAACAGCTATGCATATCTCTCTATCAGTTTTACAGAGGGTGGGCAATTTATGAGTTTACCCTGTATAAGCTTTATACAGAATAAAATAGATTTATTTGGGGTTTGGATCCCATTGAGCTGGGTGTCTGGGTGCTGGAGACAGGAGTACTTGCTGAGCTGTTTTCAGTTAAGTCTGCCGCTTTGGGGGTGTGGGTCTGTGTTGCAGCAGGCTAGCGTGTATGGTTCTACAAGACAGGGTTCTGGAGTGCCAAGTAGAGCAAGACAATTACCTTCTGTGTTTAACATATGACATTCCTGTTAATTCACCCAAAAGCCTGTTTCACAAATGCATCACATTCTTTGACTTGTATTCACTTTGTGATCCACTATAAGCCCGAGATCCTTTTTAGCAGCACTGCCACCTAGCTAGTTATTTCCCATATTTTAGTTATGCATTTGATTTTTTTTTCCTTCCTAAGAGTAGTACTTTGCACTTGTCTTTATTGAATTTCATCTTGATTTCAGACCAATTCTCCAATTTATCAAGGTCATTTTGAATTCTAATTCTATCTTCCAATGTGTTTGTAGCCCCTTTCAGCCCGATATCACCTGCAAATTGTATAAGCATGCACTCCACTCCATTATCCAAGTCATTAATGAAACCCCCTAGTGGTCAGGGTAGAGGAACTTGGGCCCTTCCACTCTGGGACCAACCGGGGTCCCTCTTAGGCACCATAAGGAAGGTATCCGTTACCTGTCATTTTTAGTAGGCTACCTGTCATCCACTGCCTGTGGCCCCCACCCTGGGGTCTCTTCTTACTGCTCTTTTCCTTCTGAGGGTGCATCCTGATTTGAGATTACCCCTTGCCACTCAGTTCACAGGCCTCTGCAGGCTAAGGAGTCTCAGCTTCATGCAACTGCCCTCCTTCTGGGAATAGACCCTTCATAACTGTGAGTGCAGTTCTCTCTCTCCAACCACTGCCCTACTGCACTGAAGACTCTCTTTTAAATCCATTCTTCAACTGGAGCATGCCCAGCAGGCCTGCTAGGGTGGGGCTTCCTAGGGCTAGAGTTGTTCCTGAACCCCTGCCTCTCCACTGTGGGGTTTATCCACCTCATGGTATATCCCACTAGATAACCCTGACAGTTTGACAGTGAACCATTGATAACTAGTCTTGTAGTATGCTTTTTCAACCAACTGTGCACCCACCTTACAGTGATTTCATCTAGGTCCCATTTCACTAGTTTGCTTATGAGAATGTCATGTTGGACGTGTCAAAAGCCTTACTACAATCAGTATATCACATCTACCAGTTCCTTGCTTCCACTAGTCCAGTAACCCTGTCAAAGAAGGAAATTAGACAGGTTTGGAATGATTTGTTTTTGACAAATCCATGCTGGCTATTCCTTATAATCCTATTATCCTCTAGGTGCTAACAAAATAATTGTTTAATAATTTGTTCTAGTATCTTTCCAGGTATTGAAGTTAGGCTGACTGATCTAGAGTTCCTGGGTCCTCTTTGCTCCCCTTTTTAAAGATAAGTACTGTTTCCCCCCCTCCACTCCTCTGGGACCTCACCCGTCATTGTGTTCTCAAAGATAATTGCTAATAGCTCTGAGATTGCTTGAGTTAATCCATGTGGAATTAGTTGACTATGGTCTGAGAGAGGGTACCAAACTACATGAGCTATTGGTCTGCTCCAGAATGGCAGTTGCTATGTTCCTAAGGCTATGTATTCTAGCTCATTAACAATACTTTGAGCTAATTCAGTCTCTATAATACAGATACATTGGGATGCTTACACTGTGTAAATGGACTGTGAATGTAGTTTGACTATATTTTTTTAAAGCAGTGGGTTTTAATTAGCACAAACTCAGACCCCAATCCTGCACCTGACTCTCATTTGATAGGTTCTGCATAGCCCCAGGGGTTCTATCAATGTGTCTCTGAGTGGGTGCTGCAGTCAATTGCAGAATCAAGGCTTTGCTCTTGTTCCTGCTGACACGTCTTGACTTTCCCATATTGAAAGCAAAAGCTATCTATACAGTAGATTTATTTGTTACTTTTCTCTAACATAATCATTTGCAAGTTTCTCCAACAGTGGTCTGAAGACCTTGGGCTTTTATGACATCCATCAAAGCTCATTCACACTTTGAAGACTATTCTATGACACAACACCTGTCTATGCTCCCTCATTCTGCAGTCACACAATCATTTGCTCATTTATTTATCTAAGCAGCTGTGACACCATGATTTAAAAAAAAAATACAAGGTACTTTGCAATTGTAGTTGGGTGAGGACAATGACATGAACAATGTAAATAGGAATGGAAAAATGAGGAACTATTGGTTTGGTAGAATTAGATTTTTATTAGTAAATGTCGATAAATATCAATTTCACTGTACACACACAAGCCAATGAAAAAATATTTCTATCAATAATAATAATAGACATTTACAGCTGAGCAAAGCAATAAAAATGCTGCTTGAGAACTTATTAGAGTTGGATTTAAGGATATTTACTCTGTATATTTTGACACATGACGTTGACAATATTGTGTATTAACTCTTTGAATTTCAACATCTGTGATTAAAAAATTGTTTGCCCCCAATTGCCTGACCCTGCCATAATATCCCACAACTGTGAAAATGTAAATAGATAATTTAAAAATGATTAAACCCCATAATTTTGTGCAACAGAAAATTCAAATAGATAAAAATAGAAAAAAATCCTTAAAAAAAAAATCAGTATCAGCTATTATTAAAAAAAAATTGAATTCTGCCAAGATTAAAATAATGTTTTCAGTGATGAAAATCTGACTCTTTTTTTTAACCTGATTAAAGGCCTTCTTTTAATCTAACATTTTTTAGTGCTGTCACTGTACACAGCATTGTGCAGCAGGATTATTCTTGTTTTACATCCATTTTAAATTTTTCCAGTGCAAATAAAGTGTGTGTTCCTATGGTTGTTAAAAATATTAACATTAGAAATATTTATTTCAACTGTGAAAAATTATTCCATTGGTCAAAAAGCATCTGGTCCAGCCTAGATCTGAGCAAACAGTGCAAAACTACGTCCATGAATATTCATTTGCTATCACTGTATTCATGCCCCTTTTTATATTTGAATATTGTAACAAACTAGTTTACTGGCAGGAATAGACAATAAAACACTGAATTTTATGTAAAAATTGGAGAATATCTGTGGAAAGTGAATTGAGAACGGTAATGAGGCGGCTCAGAGCTCCCTGGCTCCACCCACTCTGTTGTCCAGAGGGGCTCGTCTCTCTCTGAGGCGGTCGGCTCAGAGCTCCCTGGCTCCACCCACTCTGTTGTCCAGAGGGGCTCGTCTCTCTCTGAGGCGGTGGGGACCCCACCGCCTCAGAGAGAGACGAGCCCCTCTGGACAACAGAGTGGGTGGAGCCAGGGAGCTCTGAGCCCACCCCCCAGAGGCTCAGGTGTGGCATAGGAAGTATAAAGGCACGACCCCAGAGCTCACTGAGAGAGCAGGCGCTGGGGAGACCAGACGCCTCTGGCCTACCTCCTGGTTGGGAAGCCCCAGCAACCTGCAGTGGACCCAAGGGCTGTCCAGGCTTGCCCCAGGCCAGCTACCTGGAGGAGTTGCCGAGCCTGCCCTGCACCAGCAATCCCGAGGAACCTGTGGTTCTGGACCCCCCTGAGGACACCAGCCTGACCCAGGTACCTCAAGAGGGGGAGTCCGGAAGTAGCCCAGGGACTGCTGACCCTAGTCTGGCTGTAGCACTGCCAGAACCCATGTCAGGATCCCCACTGATGCAGCAGCAGGTCTTCTGCTGCTGCTGGGGCCCCAGGCTGGGACGCAGTGGAGTGGGAGGGCCTGGGTCCCCCCTGCCACTCAACTCGCGGGTGGCAGTCTTCCCCTCACCCAGGCCTTCAGACCCAGTGTCTGGGCACATGGTTGATAAACTGTTGTTGCTCAGCCCCTGCCTGAGGGCCTGAGCACCTGACTCACCATTGCCCCTCCCTGACCAAGGTCCTGGACACACTATTATATACTGTTGTTGCTCAGCCCCTGCCTGAGGGCCTGAACCCCTGTCTCACCATGCCCCACCCTGACCTAGGGCTTGGGCTGATGACTAACTATGTTGTTTCTGCCCTCACAAAGGCCAAAGAAGAAGACTCCTGCAGCTGGACTAACCTCATTACAAGAACTAAGAAACATTAGTAATCACACTGCAAATCTGTTTTTAAAAGTAACACTTATCCAAATGGGAAACCTATATTTATCAAGTGTCATACATAGATATATAGATATTTAAAACTAACTAACACTGTTCAAATTTAAAATACTTGTAACAAACCTTTCATGCACAATCTATAGCTCAAGAATTATTCAACAGGAATTTTGGGGGTGACTGAGGCAAGTGTTTTTTGGCCTCGTTATGTGATTTTTTACAACCTATACGTAAACTAAAACAATAAATAGTTAATATTCTGTTTAGTTTGTGAATTATAGTGCAATATTATAGCACTGTAGTTTAAATCTGCAGGGGTAAAAAGAATTAAAGTCTAATATTTCAAGCAGCATCCCCGTGTATACATTCTTCTGACTGGGTGCCCTAGCTCTTCAAAAACAGTGCATACATTTACAAAACCCATTGAAGTGAGTTTGTAATGAATAAATATTTTCTCCAGTAATGCTAAAGCACAAACTGTTTTCTTCTCTTGAGAAATTGTGTCCTATTTTAATTTCAGAGTAATTACTTTTTGGACATGGAGCACAGATAATAAAGTTCTTTTCAGGACTACTGCATATTTAAAGACAATACCTAAATAAACAGGACTAGGCAATTGATAAAAGCCTTGAGCTTCTGTCACAGTGATACAGCACTGACTAAAACCTTTAAAGTATGTGAGGCAAGATTGGAAGCTAGGTAACCGTGGATTAGCACTCTAGCTTTTCACTTCTGTCAGTTTAGCTTCAAATTCTAGTGCCAGCCTAGGTCACAAATAAAAATGAGTTTGATCATCTCTTCCTAGTTCACACTGGTCAGCTTCAAAGAACTTCTGCATAGTGCAGCATGATTAATAGTGTCAGCTCAATAAAGGCTTCATACTAAAATAGAAGGGTACTAAAGGGTACTAAAGGGTACTAAGGTACGCAGGTGGTGTCAGAGAGAAGGCTTTGGATTCTTTGACCATGGGATGGTGTTCCATGAAGGAGGAGTGCTGGGCAGAGACGGGCTCCATCTTACGAAGAGAGGGAAGAGCATCTTTGCCAGCAGGCTGGTTAACCTAGTGAGGAGGGCTTTAAACTAGGTTCACCGGGGGAAGGAGACCAAAGCCCTGAGGTAAGTGGGAAAGCGGGATACCGGGAGGAAGCACAGGCAGAAATGTCTGTGAGGGGAGGGCTCCTGCCTCATACTGGGAATGAGGGGCGATCAACAGGTTATCTCAAGTGCTTATATACGAATGCACAAAGCCTTGGAAACAAGCAGGGAGAACTGGATGTCAAGGAACTGGTGATGTCAAGGAACTATGACGTGATTGGAATCACAGAGACTTGGTGGGATAACTCACATGACTGGAGTACTGTCATGGATGGTTATAAACTGTTCAGGAAGGACAGGCAGGGCAGAAAAGGTGGGGGAGTAGCACTGTATGTAAGGGAGCAGTATGACTGCTCAGAGCTCCGGTACGAAACTGTAGAAAAACCTGAGTGTCTCTGGATTAAGTTTAGAAGTGTGTGCAACAAGAGTGATGTAGTGGTGGGAGTCTGCTATAGACCACCGGACCAGGGGGATGAGGTAGATGAGGCTTTCTTCCGGCAGCTCACGGAAGCTACTAGATCGCATGCCCTGATTCTCATGGGTGACTTTAATTTTCCTGATATCTGCTGGGAGAGCAATACTGCGGTGCATAGACAATCCAGGAAGTTTTTGGAAAGCGTAGGGGACAATTTCCTGGCGCAAGTGCTAGAGGAGCCAACTAGGGGGGGCGCTTTTCTTGACCTGCTGCTCACAAACCGGGTAAAATTAGTGGGGGAAGCAAAAGTGGATGGGAATCTGGGAGGCAGTGACCATGAGTTGGTTGAGTTCAGGATCCTGACGCAGGGAAGAAAGGTAAGCAGCAGGATACGGACCCTGGACTTCAGGAAAGCAGACTTCGACTCCCTCAGGGAACGGATGGCCAGGATCCCCTGGGGGACTAACTTGAAGGGGAAAGGAGTCCAGGAGAGCTGGCTGTATTTCAAGGAATCCCTGTTGAGGTTACAGGGACAAACCATCCCAATGAGTCGAAAGAATAGTAAATATGGCAGGCGACCAGCTTGGCTTAATGGTGAAATCCTAGCGGATCTTAAACATAAAAAAGAAGCTTACAAGAAGTGGAAGGTTGGACATATGACCAGGGAAGAGTATAAAAATATTGCTCGGGCATGTAGGAATGAAATCAGGAGGGCCAAATCGCACCTGGAGCTGCAGCTAGCGAGAGATGTCAAGAGTAACAAGAAGGGTTTTTTCAGGTATGTTGGCAACAAGAAGAAAGCCAAGGAAAATGTGGGCCCCTTACTGAATGAGGGAGGCAACCTAGTGACAGAGGATGTGGAAAAAGCTAATGTACTCAATGCTTTTTTTGCCTCTGTTTTCACTAACAAGGTCAGCTCCCAGACTGCTGCGCTGGGCATCACAAAATGGGGAAGAGATGGCCAGCCCTCTGTGGAGATAGAGGTGGTTAGGGACTATTTAGAAAAGCTGGACGTGCACAAGTCCATGGGGCCGGACGAGTTGCATCCGAGAGTGCTGAAGGAATTGGCGGATGTGATTGCAGAGCCATTGGCCATTATCTTTGAAAACTCGTGGCGAACCGGGGAAGTCCCGGATGACTGGAAAAAGGCTAATGTAGTGCCAATCTTTAAAAAAGGGAAGAAGGAGGATCCTGGGAACTACAGGCCAGTCAGCCTCACCTCAGTCCCCAGAAAAATCATGGAGCAGGTCCTCAAAGAATCAATCTTGAAGTACTTGCATGAGAGGAAAGTGATCAGAAACAGCCAGCATGGATTCACCAAGGGAAGGTCATGCCTGACTAATCTAATCGCCTTTTATGATGAGATTACTGGTTCTGTGGATGAAGGGAAAGCAGTGGATGTATTGTTTCTTGACTTTAGCAAAGCTTTTGACACGGTCTCCCACAGTATTCTTGTCAGCAAGTTGAGGAAGTATGGGCTGGATGAATGCACTATAAGGTGGGTAGAAAGCTGGCTAGATTGTCGGGCTCAACGGGTAGTGATCAATGGCTCCATGTCTAGTTGGCAGCCGGTATCAAGTGGAGTGCCCCAAGGGTCGGTCCTGGGGCCGGTTTTGTTCAATATCTTCATAAATGATCTAGAGGATGGTGTGGATTGCACTCTCAGCAAATTTGCGGATGATACTAAACTGGGAGGAGTGGTAGATACACCGGAGGGCAGGGATAGGATACAGAAGGACCTAGACAAATTGGAGGATTGGGCCAAAAGAAATCTGATGAGGTTCAATAAGGATAAGTGCAGGGTCCTGCACTTAGGATGGAAGAATCCAATGCACCGCTACAGACTAGGGACCGAATGGCTAGGCAGCAGTTCTGCGGAAAAGGACCTAGGGGTGACAGTGGACGAGAAGCTGGATATGAGTCAGCAGTGTGCCCTTGTTGCCAAGAAGGCCAATGGCATTTTGGGATGTATAAGTAGGGGCATAGCGAGCAGATCGAGGGACGTGATCGTTCCCCTCTATTCGACATTGGTGAGGCCTCATCTGGAGTACTGTGTCCAGTTTTGGGCCCCACACTACAAGAAGGATGTGGATAAATTGGAGAGAGTCCAGCGAAGGGCAACAAAAATGATTAGGGGTCTAGAACACATGACTTATGAGGAGAGACTGAGGGAGCTGGGATTGTTTAGCCTGCAGAAGAGAAGAATGAGGGGGGATTTGATAGCTGCTTTCAACTACCTGAAAGGGGGTTCCAAAGAGGATGGCTCTAGACTGTTCTCAATGGTAGCAGATGACAGAACGAGGAGTAATGGTCTCAAGTTGCAGTGGGGGAGGTTTAGATTGGATATTAGGAAAAACTTTTTCACTAAGAGGGTGGTGAAACACTGGAATGCGTTACCTAGGGAGGTGGTAGAATCTCCTTCCTTAGAGGTTTTTAAGGTCAGGCTTGACAAAGCCCTGGCTGGGATGATTTAACTGGGAATTGGTCCTGCTTCGAGCAGGGGGTTGGACTAGATGACCTTCAGGGGTCCCTTCCAACCCTGATATTCTATGATTCTATGATTCTAAAATTCATGAGTGAGGTGTACTGTAAAGTTGTGTGGGGAAAGTCCACAGCATCTTAACTAAAGCTAATACTTTTAGTCATTCATCTTCATGTCTAGCATACTAAGGACTGGCCTCAACATCACAATTTCTCAAAAGTCATGCCCAGCAGTTAATGGACATGGAGGCTGAATTGCCCTCTCACCCTAGAGGCTATAATTTCACATCAAATTTGAGGCATACTATGGAATGGTGCAGGAAAGTTGACTTGTTTGTTGCACCTCTTTTGTGGATACTTAGGGGATTTGAGTTTCCAACAGTACCTTGTAGGTCATGGCCCTATGTTCTTACATAAACATCCAAGTACATTTCACTAAGGCAGCGGTTCTCAAACTGTGGGTCATGACCCACTTTTAATGGGGTCACCAGGGCAAGCATTAGACTTGCTGGGGCCCAGGGCTGAAGCCCAAGCCCCACCACCTGGGGCCAAAGTGGAAGACCGAGGACTTCAGCCCTGGGTGGCCAAGGCACAGGGCTTAGGCCCCCTGCCTGGAACTGAAACCCTTGGGCTTCGGCTTTGGACCCCCTTGCTGGGGGGCTTGGGATTTGCCCCCTCCTTCCCCCCGACCTGGGGCAGCAGGACCTGCGGGGGGGAGGGCTTAGGCTTCGGTCCCCCTCCTAGGGTCATGTAGTAATTTTTGTTGTCAGAAGGGGGCAGGGCTGGATTACTCAATAGGCAGACTAAGCACATGCTTAGGGCACCAGCAAAGCAGGGGGCACCAAAAAAAATGAGATTTTTGTTTTGAAAAAATTTGATATTTGATATTTCAAAAAAAGCATCGAAGTAGTCATCATGGGAAAAATCAGAACTTTGTTAGACTTCCTTACACTCCACTACACACTCTTCCCCCATTTTTCTGTTCTCTTTTTATTACTTATCCCCACCTAAACCAGGGGGTGTCCTACTAACGTAGATCGAAATAATGTGAGGAAATCAGATCCTGTCATGTATTGCAATAAATTTATATTTTATTATTGATATATTCTTCTGAGTTATACGTACTTGATTCATTTTTTTTCTTTCTTACATATATATATATATATACACACGCATAAAAATATTGTACATTATGTAATTTTTTTATTTTTAAGTTCAGATAACTGAGATAAGGGGCAGGATGAAATGTAACCAACTGAGTGGAGCACAGAAATGTAAACTGGCAGAAGAAAAGAAACAAAAAACTAGTGAAATTTTCCAAAATATTCCAAAGCTGACATCATTTTTCAAAGCGAATCCATCAAAAGCAACATCTTCTCTCAGTAGCACAGACATCGTTCCAAAACCTATAGGTGTTTCAGAAACTGACCCTTCTTCTATTGGTGAACACCATTCCACCATTCCAGAACATGTGGATGTGTCAGAAACTGTAACTGATCATCCTATTTCTGGTGGTAAAACAGACACTGTTCTAGAAGGTGTGGACGTGTCAGAGACTGAACCTGCTCATGCTGTAAATAATAGGAGAAAAGATCCTGGTATGTGGGTTGATTTCAGTACTGATGATATAGCTTACTGGATAGATCGTGGACCAAATGACTGTCAACAACACACAGGGCCATTTGAGAAATCACGTCCGACTTTTACCAATGGCAAACAAACAAGATATTGTCCACAAAAACAGGTTTCAGAGTAACAGCCGTGTTAGTCTGTATTCGCAAAAAGAAAAGGAGTACTTGTGGCACCTTAGAGACTAACCAATTTATTTGAGCATGAGCTTTCGTGAGCTACAGCTCACTTCATCAGATCCATACCGTGGAAACTGCAGCAGACTTTATATATACACAGAGAATATGAAACAATACCTCCTCCCACCCCACTGTCCTGCTGGTAATAGCTTATCTAAAGTAATCATCAGGTTAGGCCATTTCCAGCACAAATCCAGGTTTTCTCACCCTCCACCCCCCCACACAAATTCACTCTCCTGCTGGTGATAGCCCATCCAAAGTGACAACTCTTTACACAATGTGCATGATAATCAAGTTAGGCCATTTCCTGCACAAATCCAGGTTCTCTCACTCCCTCACCCCCCTCCAAAAACCCACCCCCATACACACACAGACTCACTCTCCTGCTGGTAATAGCTCATCCAAACTGACCACTCTCCAAGTTTAAATCCAAGTTAAACCAGAACATCTGGGGGGGGGGTAGGAAAAAACAAGAGGAAATAGGCTACCTTGCATAATGACTTAGCCACTCCCAGTCTCTATTTAAGCCTAAATTAATAGTATCCAATTTGCAAATGAATTCCAATTCAGCAGTTTCTCGCTGGAGTCTGGATTTGAAGTTTTTTTGTTTTAAGATAGCGACCTTCATGTCTGTGATTGCGTGACCAGAGAGATTGAAGTGTTCTCCGGCTGGTTTATGAATGTTATAATTCTTGACATCTGATTTGTGTCCATTTATTCTTTTACGTAGAGACTGTCCAGTTTGACCAATGTACATGGCAGAGGGGCATTGCTGGCACATGATGGCATAAATCACATTGGTGGATGTGCAGGTGAAATAGCCTCTGATAGTGTGGCTGATGTTATTAGGCCCTGTGATGGTGTCCCCTGAATAGATATGTGGGCACAATTGGCAACGGGCTTTGTTGCAAGGGTAAGTTCCTGGGTTAGTGGTTCTGTTGTGTGGTATGTGGTTGTTGGTGAGTATTTGCTTCAGGTTGCGGGGCTGTCTGTAGGCAAGGACTGGCCTGTCTCCCAAGATTTGTGAGAGTGTTGGGTCATCCTTTAGGATAGGTTGTAGATCCTTAATAATGCGTTGGAGGGGTTTTAGTTGGGGGCTGAAGGTGACGGCTAGTGGCGTTCTGTTATTTTCTTTGTTAGGCCTGTCCTGTAGTAGGTAACTTCTGGGAACTCTTCTGGCTCTATCAATCTGTTTCTTTACTTCTGCAGGTGGGTATTGTAGTTGTAAGAAAGCTTGACAGAGATCTTGTAGGTGTTTGTCTCTGTCTGAGGGGTTGGAGCAAATGCGGTTGTATCGCAGAGCTTGGCTGTAGACGATGGATCGTGTGGTGTGGTCAGGGTGAAAGCTGGAGGCATGCAGGTAGGAATAGCGGTCGGTAGGTTTCCGGTATAGGGTGGTGTTTATGTGACCATTGTTTATTAGCACTGTAGTGTCCAGGAAGTGGATCTCTTGTGTGGACTGGACCAGGCTGAGGTTGGTGGTGGGATGGAAATTGTTGAAATCATGGTGGAATTCCTCAAGGGCTTCTTTTCCATGGGTCCAGATGATGAAGATGTCATCAATATAGCACAAGTAGAGTAGGGGCTTTAGGGGACGAGAGCTGAGGAAGCGTTGTTCTAAATCAGCCATAAAAATGTTGGCATACTGTGGGGCCATGCGGGTACCCATAGCAGTGCCGCTGATCTGAAGGTATACATTGTCCCCAAATGTGAAATAGTTATGGGTAAGGACAAAGTCACAAAGTTCAGCCACCAGGTTAGCCGTGACATTATCGGGGATAGTGTTCCTGACGGCTTGTAGTCCATCTTTGTGTGGAATGTTGGTGTAGAGGGCTTCTACATCCATAGTGGCCAGGATGGTGTTATCAGGAAGATCACCGATGGACTGAAGTTTCCTCAGGAAGTCAGTGGTGTCTCGAAGGTAGCTGGGAGTGCTGGTAGCGTAGGGCCTTAGGAGGGAGTCTACATAGCTAGACAATCCTGCTGTCAGGGTGCCAATGCCTGAAATGATGGGGCGCCCAGGATTTCCAGGTTTATGGATCTTGGGTAGTAGATAGAATATCCCAGGTCGGGGTTCCAGGGGTGTGTCTGTGCGGATTTGATCTTGTGCTTTTTCAGGAAGTTTCTTGAGCAAATGCTGTAGTTGCTTTTGGTAACTCTCAGTGGGATCATAGGGTAATGGCTTGTAGAAACTCGTGTTGGAGAGCTGCCGAGCAGCCTCTTGTTCATATTCCGACCTATTCATGATGACAACAGCACCTCCTTTGTCAGAAGCCCTTTTCTTTTTGTCCACAAAAAATATTTTTCGGCATGAAAGCGAATGGTGAGAAATACACCTGAGGATGGCTACTGTATTCACCATCAACACCATCACGTGGGCACCAATGATACTGCCAAGAATGACCTTGAGCAGATCATTGCGGACTACATGGCTCTGGGAAGAAGGATAAAGGAGTTTGAGGCGCAAGTGGTGTTTTCGTCCATCCTCTCTGAAGAAGGAAAAGGCCTGGGTAGAGACTGTCGAATCGTGGAAGTCAATGAATGGCTACGCAGGTGGTGTCAGAGAGAAGGCTTTGGATTCTTTGACCATGAGATGTGTTCCAAGGAGGAGTGCTAGGCAGAGACGGGCTGCACCTAACCAAGAGAGGGAAGAGCATCTTTGGAAGCATGCTGACTAACCTAGTGAGGAGGGCTTTAAACTAGGTTCACCGGGGGAAGGAGACCAAAGCCCTGAGGTAAGTGGGGACGTGGGATACCGGGAGGAAGCACGAGCAGGAGAATGCGAAAGGGGAGGGCTTCTGCCTCACACTAAGAAAGCAGGACAAACAGCAAGTTATCTCAAGTGCCTATACACAAATGCAAGAAGCTTGGGAAACAAGCAGGGAGAACTGGAAGTCCTGGCACAGTCAAGGAATTATTATGTGATTGGAATAACAGAGACTTGGTGGGATAACTCACATAACTGGAGTACTGTCATGGATGGATATAAACTGTTCAGGAAGGACAGGCAGGGCAGAAAAGGTGGGGAAGTTGAATTGTATGTAAGAGAGCAGTATGCCTGCTCAGAGCTCCGTTATGAAACTGGAGAAAAACCTGAGTGTCTCTGGATTAAGTTTAGAAGCGTGAGCAACAAGGGTGATGTCGTGGTGGGAGTCTGCTATAGGCCGGATCAGGGGGATGAGGTGGATGAGGCTTTCTTCCGGCAACTAACGGAAGTTACTAGATCGCAGGCCCTGGCTCTCATGGGAGACTTCAATCACCCTGATATCTGCTGGGAGAGCAATACAGCGGTGCACAGACAATCCAGGAAGATTTTGGAAAGTGTAGAGGACAATTTCCTGGTGCAAGTGCTGGAGGAACCAACAAGGGGCGGAGCTCTTCTTGACCTGCTGCTCACAAACAGGGACGAATTAGTAGGGGAAGCAAAAGTGGATGGGAACCTGGGAGGCAGTGACCATGAGATGGTCGAGTTCAGGATCCTGACACAGGGAAGAAAGGAGAGCAGCAGAATACAGACCCTGGACTTCAGAAAAGCAGACTTTGACAACCTCAGGGATCTGATGGGCAGGATTTTCTGGGAGAATAACATGGGGGGAAAGGAGTCCAGAAGAGCTGGCTGTATTTTAAAGAATCCTTATTGAGGTTACAGGGACAAACCATCCTGATGTGTAGAAAGAAAAGTAAATATGGCAGGCGACTAGCTTGGCTTAACAGTGAAATCGTTGCTGATCTTAAACACAAAAAAGAAGCTTATTAGAAGTGGAAAATTGGACAAATGACCAGGGAAGAGTATAAAAATATTGCTTGGGCATGCAGGAGTGAAATCAGGAAGGCCAAATTACACCTGGAGTTGCAGGTAGCAAGAGATGTTAAGAGTAACAAGAAGAGTTTCTTCAGGCATGTTAGCAACAAGAAGAAAGTCAAGGAAAGTATGGGCCCCTTACTGAATGAGGGAGGCAACCTAGTGACAGAGGAAGTGGAAAAAGCTAATGTACTCAAATGCTTTTTTTGCCTCTGTCTTCACTAACAAGGTCAGCTCCCAAATTGCTGCACTGGGCAGCACAGCATGGGGAGGAGGTGACCAGCCCTCTGTGAAGAAAGAAGTGGTTCAGGTCTATTAAGAAAAGCTGGACGAGCACAAGTCCATGGGGCCGGATGCGCTGCATCCGAGAGTGCTAAAGGAGTTGGCGGATGTGATTGCAGAGCCATTGGCCATTAACTTTGAAAACTCATGGCGATCAGGGGAGGTCCCAGACAACTGGAAAAAGGCTAATGTAGTGCCCATCTTTAAAAAAGGGAAGAAGGAGGATCCTGGGAACTACAGGCCAGTCAGCCTCACCTCAGTCCCTGGAAAAATCATGGAGCAGGTCCTCAAGGAATCAATTCTGAAGCACTTAGAGGAGAGGAAAGTAATCAGGAACAGTCAACATGGATTCACCAAGGGCAAGTCATGCCTGACTAATCTAATTGCCTTCTATGATGAGATAACTGGCTCTGTGGATGAGGGGAAAGCAGTGGATATGTTGTTGCTTGACTTTAGCAAAGCTTTTGACACTGTCTCCCACAGTATTCTTGCCAGTAAGTTAACGAAGTATGGGCTGGATGAATGGATGATAAGGTGGATAGAAAGCTGGCTAGATTGTCGGGCTCAACGGGTAGCGATCAATGGCTCCATGTCTAGTTGGCAGTATAAGAGTCCTGCACTTAAAACAGAAGAATTCCACGCACTGCCAGAGACTAGGGACTGAATGGCTAGGCAGCAGTTCTGCAGAAAAGGACTTAGGGGTTACAGTGGACAAGAAGCTGGATATGAGTCAACAGTGTGCCGTTGTTGCCAAGAAGGCCAATGGCATTTTGGGATGTATAAGTAGGGGCATTGCCAGCAGATCGAGAGACATGATCATTCCCCTCTATTCGACATTGGTGAGGCCTCATCTGGAGTACTGTGTCCAGTTTTGGGCCCCACACTACAAGAAGGATGTGGAAAAATTGGAAAACGTCCAGCAGAGGGCAACAAAAATGATTAGGGGACAGGAACACATGACTTATGAGGAGAGGCTGAGGGAACTGGGATTGTTTAGTCTGCGGAAGAGAAGAAGGGGGTGGGGGGATTTGATAGCTGCTTTCAACTACCTGAAAGGGGTTCCAAAGAGGATGGATCTAGACTGTTCTCAGTGGTAGCAGATGACAGAATGAGGAGTAATGGTCTCAAGTTGCAGTGCGGGTGGTTTAGGTTGGATATTAGGAAAAACTTTTTCACGAGGAGGGTGGTGAAACACTGGAATGCGTTACCTAGGGAGTTGGTGGAATCTCCTTCCTCAGAATTTTTTAAGGTCGGGCTTGACAAAGCCCTGGCTGGGATGATTTAGTTGGGGATTCGTCCTGCTTTGAGCAGGGGGTTCGACTAGATGACCTCCTGAGGTCCCTTCATAGAATCATAGAATATGAGGGTTGGAAGGGACCACAGGAGGTCATCTAGTCCAACCCCCTGCTCCAACCCTGATATTCTATGATTCTGTGATTCAAAAGGGTCTGTGTACTGTTTTGTTTGCAAACGTTTTGCATATAAACCTTCAACATCCCAGTTTGCTGCAGTTGGATTTAGTGACTGGCGGAATACTGTTTTAATTGAACAACATAAAAATAGCACTATTCACAGAGATTCAATGTTGACATATTTAAATCAAAGACAGGGCTTTGGATTGATACAAAATTTGGAAGAACAAATTAAAGGGAAGTGTGAATACTGGCAACATGTCTTGCAGCGTGTTATAGCTGTTCAAACATTAGCTGAACGTGGTCTGCCTTTCCGCGGATCAAATGACACATTTGGATCATTGCAGAATGGAAATTTCTTGGGATTGTTGGAGCTTCTGGCTCAGTCTGATCCATTTTTAGCAGGCCATATCTCAAAATATGGGAATGCTGGCAAAGGTAACCCATCATACTTATCCAAGACAATATGTGATGAACTCATTGGTCTAATGAGTGACAAAGTTCGTTCAGCTATTGTGGATGAAATAAGTACTGCTGGGTACTTCAGTTTGTCTGTCGACTCTACACTTGATCTTTCACATGTTGATCAGTTGAGTATTGTACTAAGATATGTGTCTCCCACAGATGGAAAACCAGTTGAACAATTTATAACATTCCTCAATTTGAAAAGCCACACTGGTGAAGAAATGGCAAATCAAGTACTGCATTATCTGTGCCAAGTTTGCAAAATAGATTTCTCAAAGTGCAGAGGTCAGTCTTATGACAATAGTGCCAACATGTCAGGGCATTATCAAGGAATGCAGAAGAAGCTTTTAGAACAGAACAAATATGCCATATTCATACCATGTGCTGCACACTCTCTCAATCTTGTTGGCCGCAGTGCTGTTGATCGTTGTCCAGTGGCAGTAAGTTTTTTCTCAACAGTCCAGTTACTTTATACATTTTTCTCTGCCTCAACACACCGATGGGCAGTTCTTAAAACATATTTGGGCAATGATCATGTGTTGAAATCTCTTTCTAATACTCGCTTTCAGGCACATGCAGTGGCAACAAGTGCAATTCGGGAGGCCTACTCAAAGATTATGGATGCATTAGAAAGTATAGCTGAAGACCAATCACCAAAGGGAGAAACTATACAAGAGGCAGAAAACATTGCAAACAAGATGCAAGAACTAGAGTTTGTATTCATGTTGACCATGTGGAATGAAATTTTACAATACTTTTACCACACAAGTCAAGCTCTCCAAGAAAAAGAATTGGATGTGAAAACATGTGCAGACCTCTGTCAATCATTAGCAGACCACTTACACACTTTGAGGAATGATTTCAAAATATATCTTGCCTGATACTAACTACAAAGAAGCCCAGTCCCACAAGCAAATCAGGAAAAACCAAGCAAATGATAGCAGTGCAACAGAAACAACATTGAATCCTAGAGACAAATTTCACGTATCTACTTACTACGCTATAATTGATACACTTGAAGCTCATATGAAGAGGAGAGGTGAAGTGTAGAAAGAAGTATCAAGAAGATTTTCTTTTCTAAATGATATGGACTTATCTGATAAACAATATTCACAAGGTTCCCAAAAACTAGTTGACTCATACCCTGTTGACTTGAACATGAATCTCTGTGGAGAAGTACGGCAGTTCCACTGTTATATGCATGCAAAGTTTAATGAAACAGGAAAAATGAAATTCAGTCACATTGGTCTTCATGACACAATATTGAAAGATGGAATATAATGTGTATTTCTGAATGTAGAGATCGCACTACGTATTTTTCTAACATTGATGATTACTAACTGCTCCGCAGAATGCTCTTTTTCTCAGCTGAAAAGAATAAAAAACCCTCAGAGAACAACAATGTATCAGGACTGATTTGATTCACTTTCCCTATTGTGTATGGAAGAGGACATGCTTCGTCGAGTCAGCTTCGATGAACTTATCCAGAATTTTGATATAAGATTTTGCAATCAGAAAATCTAGAAAGAAACTATTTTAATTTCAGCATATGTCAAGGTTCCTCCCCCACTCTGAACTCTAGGGTACAGATGTGCGGACCTGCATGAAAAACCTCCTAAGCTTATCTTTACCAGCTTAGGTCAAAACTTCCCCAAGGTACAAAATATTCCACCCGTTGTCCTTGGACTGGCCGCTACCACCACCAAACTAATACTGGTTACTGGGGAAGAGCTGTTTGGACGCGTCTTTCCCCCCAAAATACTTCCCAAAACCCTGCACCCCACTTCCTGGACAAGGTTTGGTAAAAAGCCTCACCAGTTTGCCTAGGTGACTACAGACCCAGACCCTTGGATCTTAAGAACAATGAACAATCCTCCCAACACTTGCACCCCCCCTTTCCTGGGGAATGTTGGATAAAAAGCCTCACCAATGTGCATAGGTGACCACAGACCCAAACCCTTGGATCTGAGAACAATGAAAAAGCATTCAGTTTTCTTACAAGAAGACTTTTAATAAAAATAGAAGTAAATAGAAATAAAGAAATCCCCCCTGTAAAATCAGGATGGTAGATATCTTACAGGGTAATTAGATTCAAAAACATAGAGAACCCCTCTAGGCAAAACCTTAAGTTACAAAAAAGATACACAGACAGAAATAGTTATTCTATTCAGCACAATTCTTTTCTCAGCCATTTAAAGAAATCATAATCTAACACATACCTAGCTAGATTACTTACTAAAAGTTCTAAGACTCCATTCCTGGTCTATCCCTTGCAGAAACCAGCATACAGACAGACACACAAACCCTTTGTTTCTCTCCCTCCTCCCAGCTTTTGAAAGTATCTTGTCTCCTCATTGGTCATTTTGGTCAGGTGCCAGCGAGGTTACCTTTAGCTTCTTAACCCTTTACAGGTGAGAGGAGCTTTCCCCTGGCCAGGAGGGATTTCAAAGGGGTTTACCCTTCCCTTTATATTTATGACAGCATACGTGTAAGTTTTGTGTTTATTTCGAAAAATAAATTTTTATTTTAGGGTATAGTATTGTGTTTATATTGAATTACATATGGAGGGGGAACCATAATCTTTTCAGTGTTTAGGGCCTCTGAAGGTCTTAATCTGGCCCTGGAAGGGGGTCACAGTGCAATGAAGTTTGAGAACGCCTGCACTAAGGCACGGTAAAGGTCAAAAATAATCACATTTATATTGTGTGGGAAACCAGCTAGAAGGAAAGGCATAGACAGTGACATTTCACTTATGCACACACACAAACAAACATATTCGTAAGCACTTTTTTTTTTTAGCACTCACAAAGCAGGGGTAATATATAATACATTATAACACCTGAGTAAGCAGGAAACTGTTCATGCACAAAATCATTACCTGTCACATAGATGTCATAAACTTTTCACCTGGTCACAAAAATGCTACTGTGCCTGAAATGTGTGTGTGTATATGTGTGTATACACATTTATAGCTGTACAAAGATTGTGTGCTTAGGCTGAGCTGGGTTGATGTTCCATTAAAAATCAGGCCCAAAAGATTTCCATTTGTGAAAATATATAATACATATTTTTCAAAAAAATTAGTTAGGCTATTTGCAGGCAGAGTGTAAGGGAGCAAAACGTTTTTTCTTTATAGAATAAAAATGATTGAGTATTTAAAATAATAAAATAAAGCTATTATGCACAATTGTTATTCCAATTAAAAGGATTCAAGAGAATTTTTTGTCTGAAAGTTATGTTTCAAATGCATTCCAACGTGTCTAAGTAAGACACTTAGATTCTTTTACTGAACATTAATATAAACATTAGCATTTTTCTAAAAATTAATTTGAATATTCAGTGTTTTCTTTATGAAGTGTAACATTTTTTTTTGCCCAATATTACTTCCGTTTTATGCTGGTGTAAATATTTTCAGTGAAGTTCATCATCATCATGTTCCTATTATGCCTCTGGTGTTTAGGGCAGTGACAAAGCTCCTCCACTCCTGCCTGTTTCTGGCAAGTCTTTCAATGGTTCCCCAGCTGTGCCCCAGGTTTTTCAGCTCGGCTTCCACAGCTCTTCACCCTGTTGTTTTCGGGCGGCCTCGTTTTCGCTTGCCTTCAGGTGTCCATCTTATTGCTACACTGGTGATGGAATCAGTTGCCGTCTGAAGCACGTGACTGGTCCATCTCCTGGCAACGATGGTGCTCGGATCCTCTTGGTTGCACCGTGTCAATAGATCTTGGTTTGAGATTGTTCTGGGCCAAAAGATAAGGAGGATTTTTCTGAGGCAGGTTATATAGAATGAAGACAGTTTGGACATGTCATACTTTCTCATTCCCCAGCATTCTGCACTATAAAGTAGTTTTGAAAGTACACAGCTCTGATAAATTTTGAGTTTGGTTTTGGTGTTGTATTTTGATGATTTCCAGATTTCCAGATATCAGTCAAGCTACACTGCTGTAAAAGCTGGAGTAACACATGTAAGGAATCAGGACCTCATTCTTTATAGTAACAGTTAATTTTTGCTGGAAATAAACCCAGAATGTTTTCTTCTATGCATTTTTTAATGCATAAAGAAAAAGAAGAATTTCTATTGCAGGGACTTGTATACACACCATTCATTATGTCTGTAGACAGGAAGACAGACTTAGTTCATTAAAAAGTTGTTAAATTTTTTATCAGATATAGCTAGTTAATCCATAAAAATGAACAAACTACTTTGTGGCGAAGTTTAATAGGTTACTTACATCATGCTGTGAAAGACTTAGGAGAGTATGAGGACAAATATAGAAGTAAGCTCAAGTTTTTAGAAAGTTTTATCCTTCAGAACAGTTGTTTTACATTTTAAACAGATGTAAATAAGTAGCAGCCTTGTTCAAAGTACAGGAGAGGCTTTGATGAATACCATGTGTACGGTCTGTGTCTTTTTGCGTATTATTTTGATCTATGATTTGTTCCAAAGGCCCTCTGCTGAAAACTAAGATGAAGATATTAATTATTTAAATTTAAAAGTACAATACCTACAAAATATATTAAAATAGGCAGTTGCAGGTGGTGCATTATTAAAAGATAGAAGACTTTATCGATATGTGAGGCTTTGAAACTGGTGTATTTCAAAAATACATTTTACATGACTCTCTTGTTTTTGTTTGGATTGTATTCCTCTCAATATTGTTTTAATTATCTCTAATTATGTAACAACAAATTGGTGCATTTTTTTCAATAACAGACACTTTATCTAAAAGTTAGCGAGAGTCTTTCTAGTGACTTCCACAGGTTTTGGATTTAGGTCCTAAATGAGTACTGTATCACATTAATAGATTGTAAGTTATTTGAAGGAGATAGAAAACACCTAACTTCAATATTGTTGTGTGACTATCCAATGGTTATAGATCAGAAAAAGTAAGAAGAATGTATAGTTGAAGTTTCTGCACTGAGAAATCTAAAGTTATACATCTTTTTTATCTAACAATAAAAATGAAATGACTATTCTGGCTTTTTGCTGTAATATTGCTCAAAAATTAAGTTTGCTATAGAACACTAAGTATAAATACTGTTTGGTCACAGCTACCAAGAACAACTGTTTGTTATTCCTTTTATGAAAGGAAACTATCTAGAGAATTCCAAAACTCCCAACTAATACAATTTAATCACAGACCCTTCCCATTCATAATATAAAAACTGTCACACTTCCTACTATTGGTTCTAAATAATTACATATTAATTTAACCAGCAAACTTCACTAGTTCACTATCCACTACCTACTATAGTAATTAATAAAGAACACTAGTGCCAATATCAATCTCTGGGGTCCACTTCTGTTAACTTCTTTCCACTATGATTTTTTTACTTCCTGTATCACTACTTTTTAATCAATGCTTAGGGCTTTTTGCCTTTACCCTGTGATTGTTTTCCTTCTTAGTTAGACAAGGCATGACTTTTCCTTACAGAAGATGCATTTTTTGACAGTCAGTTTATACTAATCTACCATTTTAGTACTATTCTGTCCTCTGTTATTTTATTAATCAATTCCCCCAGACTTGAGGAAAGCCTACTGGTCTGTAATTCTCACCACATTAGTAGACGGTGGTCTCAAAGGCTAGATCTCATATTCAAGTCAGTATTTCTGCTATTTTACACTTTATTTCCTTCACATCTGTTAGCTGAATACCATCCAGGCCTTGTGCACTGCCCGCCTCTCAGATAGCTACACAGGCTAGGCAACAGTTCTGCATAAAAGGACCTAGGGGTTACAGTGGATGAGAAGCTGGATATGAGTCAACAGTGTGCCCTTATTGCCAAGAAGGCCAATGGCATTTTGGGCTGTATAAGTAGGGGCATTGCCAGCAGATCGAGGGACGTGATCATTCCCCTCTATTCGACATTGGCGTGGCCTCATCTGGAGTACTGTGTCCAGTTTTGGGCCCCACACTACAAGAAGGATGTGAAAAAATTGGAAAGTGTCCAGCTGAGGGCAACAAAAATGATTAGGGGACTGGAACACATGACTTATGAGGAGAGGCTGAGGGAACTGGGATTGTTTAGTCTGCGGAAGAGAAGAAGTGGGAGGGGGGATTTGATAGCTGCTTTCAACTACCTGAAAGGGGGTTCCAAAGAGGATGGATCTAGACTGTTCTCAGTGGTAGTAGATGACAGAACGAGGAGTAATGGTCTCAAGTTGCAGTGCGGGAGGTTTAGGCTGGATATTAGGAAAAACTTTTTCACAAGGAGGATGGTGAAACACTGGAATGCGTTACCTAGGGAGGTGGTGGAATCTCCTTCCTTTGAAGTTTTTAAGGTCAGGCTTGACAAAGCCCTGGCTGGGATGATTTAGTTGGGGATTGGTCCTGCTTTGAGAAGGGGATTGGACTAGATGACCTCCTGAGGTCCCTTCCAACCCTGATATTCTATGATTCTGTGATTAGTAATGGGTATTTTGATCATTAGAAATATAAATAGCTGGATTTGCAATGACTAGGAGAACTGTGTGGTGACTTGCTTGCCTGGTGCGAAGGTTGCAGATCTCTCGAGACATCTAGATAGACTTATGTGTAGTGCTGGGGAGGAGCTGGTGGTCATGGTACATGTAGGTACTGTGACAGGGTCAGGCCAGATAGCTACAGGAGAGTGATAGAAGGCAGATATATTAGCCCCAGGTTAAGTAGGTCCCTTTTCCCTGGGTAAGATAACAGGGAAGGTTCCAGAACAATCAGGAACTTTCTGGAAAAAATTAATGCAGACTGGCTGATTAGAACACTTGCAGCCAATCAAGAAGCTGCCAGAATCAATTAAGACAGGCAGGCTAATCAGGGCACCTAGGTTTAAAAAGGAGCTCACTTCAGTTTGTGGTGTGATGCGAGAAGCTGGGAGCAAGAGGCGCAAGAACCTGAGAGTGAGAAGGCATACTACTGGAACACTGAGACGTACAAGCATTATCAGACATCAAGAGGAAGATCCTGTGGTGAGAATAAAGAAGGTGTTGGGAGGAGGCCATGGGGAAGTAGGCCAGGGAGTTGTAGCTATAATGCAGCTGTTACAGGAGCCATTGTAGACAGCTGTAATCCACAGGGCCCTGGGCTGGAACCCGGAGTAGAGGGCGGGCCCGGGTTCCCCCCATCCCTCCATTCCCCCAACTCCCTACTTGATACCGGAGGAATTGACCTGGACTGTGGGTTGCACCAGAGGGGAAGGTCTCTGGCCTGTTCCCCAATCCACTAGGTGGATCAGCAGAAACTGTGGGATTGTTCTTACTCTTTTTTCCCCATGCTAGCCAGTGATGAGGCTAACTGAGTGAACGGCAGATTTGAGCCACAAAAGTGCCCAAACTGAGGGCTGCCGTGAACCTCTGAGGTGAGCAAATCCACCAATAAGCACAGGACCCACCAAAGCAGAGGACAAACTTTGTCAATGACATAGGGAAGGATAGGATAGAGATCCTGGAGGCCAAATTTAGGTTGTTAGGTAAGAGATTGAAGTCCAGGACCTCCATGGTAGCATAGGGAGGAGGGGTTTAGATTTATTAGGAACCGGGGAGACATTTTGGAAAGGGGGAGCCTATACAGGAAGGATGGGCTCCACCTAAACCAAAAGAGAACCAGATTGCTGGCACTTAAAATTAAAAAGGTCATAGAGCAGTTGTTAAACTAAGGGCTGGGGAAAGCCAGCAGGTGCATAGGAGCATGTGGTTCGGACAGAGACATCCCTGAGGAGAGGATCTATTAATGGAGTTTTATTAATGCAGTTTTAAAACAGGTAACAAACACAAAACAGTATAGTTGATCTCAAGTGAAGTAACCCTAATAAGAAATAGCCTTAATAATAACTAGTACCTATGGCTAAGGGGTATTGCAGTATACTTTAGATTTCTTCAACACTGCTGAACCACTTAAAGGTTGTGTATTAGGACATATAATTTGGTGACTAATACACAGGAGTTCGAGGTATGCTTGGTTAGCAATTTAATTAGGATTATCTGTGCCATTTGCAAAGCTACCGTACCCCATAAGGGGGGTGGTCTGGGAGCAACGCTGACTCTTAAAGCTCCCTAGTACACAGGTGGAGGGGAAGCTATTCCCTTTTATGTGGGTGCAGCACACTTCTGCCATTGCACCAGACCTGCCCATCCTGTCAGCTGGGGGAGAGAGAAGTTGGGGCCTGGCCCAACTGGGGTGATGGGCACATGATCAGCATTCATCCTTTATGCGCTCACAATGAGTAACAGCTGCAATCTGGTCGCTAATGGGAATCTGTGTGCCAGACTCCACAGGCAGGTAAATGTCCCCTGTATGCTACGAAAACGTCATATTTATGTCTAGTCTGTGGTTTGTAAACTCTGCATGTAAACTCAAGCAAGAGTGTCAGTTAAAATGAGAGAAGTGAAGGGGGGAAAAGCTGGAAATGATAGGTTATGTCAAACTGAGGCCGTGTCCATTAGAATGATTGGAGATTCCTTTTAATTGGAGATTAATGGCTGATTGATTATCACAAAATCAGAGAACAAACAGTGTCTTTTGGCTGGACTCACAAAGGACCTAGTCTCCTAACTGCCACTTTTGGCACCTAAATCCTAGAATCAGGCGCCATTGGGATTCACAAAACCCCCACTCAGCTGCCCCCACAACTTATAGGCATCTAAACTAGCTCAACACCTCCCTCTTGCAGTAAAAGTTCCCTAGGTGCCCATGTTTCTGCCTCTGAGCATGCTCACTGCAGCCTCACAACAGCCATCCAGATGTCTAAGCCCCAGAGTGATCCACAAATCAAGAGAAGATGGATAGTTGTCCACATGCTCAGACTTCGCCTACCGAAGCAGGGTCCTAGGCATGAGCTTACACAAAACAGCTGGGGAGGAGAAAAGGAGGACATCCCTCATATCTTTTAGCCCAGTGATTAGGCTACTCACCTGGTGGGAAGAAGGGATTTGAACAACCATTTACCACCTCCCAGAGGGTGTCTATAACCATTTAGCTATGGGATATGCTGATGTGGTGCTCCCTCAGTCTCTCCCGTTGAAGCTGTTCCACTCTGAATAAATACATTAAAAATTAAGTGGAGCAGGATCTTGGGTTTCCCATCTCCGGATGAGTACTGTAACCACCAGGCTACAGAGTAATTCTCTTGTTCTCTTCCCCCCGCGCCCCATATGCCCCTTCCAATGAATCTTTCATTATTTATCCCCAGTGCAGCAGTTTCAACATTGGCGCAGAGAGAGAGTGTGTGTGTGTGTGTAGGTGTGTGCACGCACAAGAATGTAAGCCTCTAAGTGTGCTGGCTTTGTGAATCCATTCTAAGGCGCCTCTCCCCATTCATTGTACCAGAAGCTTAGGCACTCAACCCAGGCTTTGTGAATCTCAGTGATTTTTCTAGGTGGCTATGTTTCTTTTTCAATATAGCCCTTTGTCATAAATATAAAGGGAAGGGTAAACAACTTTAAATACCTCCTGGCCAGAGGAAAAACCCTTTCACCTGTAAAGGGTTAAGAAGCTAAGATAACCTCGCTGGCACCTGACCAAAATGACCAATGAGGAGACAAGATACTTTCAAAGCTGGAGCGGGGAGAAACAAAGGGTTCTCTCTGTCTGTGTGTTGCTTTTGCCAGGACCAGAGCAGGAATGCAGGTGAGAACTCCTGTAAAGAGTTAATACGCAATCTAGTTAGATATGTGTTAGATTCTGTTTTGTTTAAATGGCTAATAAAATAAGTTGTGCTGAATGGAATGTATATTCCTGTTTTTGTGTCTTTTTGTAACTTAAGGTTTTGCCTAGAGGGATTCTCTATGTTTTGACAGGTTTCACAGTAGCAGCCGTGATAGTCTGTATTCGCAAAAAAAAAAGGATTACTAAGGTGCCACAAGTACTCCTTTCCATCTATGTTTTGAATCTGATTACCCTGTAAGGTATTTACCATCCTGATTTTACAGAGATGATTCTTTTACTTTTTCTTCAGTTAAAATTCTTCTTTTAAGAACCTGATTGCTTTTTCATTGTTCTTAAGATCCAGTGGTTTGGGTCTGTGTTCACCTATGCAAATTGGTGAGGATTTTTATCAAGCCTTCCCCAGGAAAGGGGGTGTAGGGCTTGGGGGGATCATGGGGGGAAAGACGTTTCCAAGTGGGCTCTTTCCCTGTTATTTTTGTTAGATGCTTGGTGGTGGCAGCAATAAGGTTCAGGAACAAAAGGTAAAATAGTTTGTACCTTGGGGAAGTTTTAAGCTAAACTGGTAAAAGTAAGCTTAGGAGATTTTCATGCAGGTCCCCACATCTGTACCCTAAAGTTCAGAGTGGGGAAGGAACCTTGACACCCTTTTTGTCTAACTATTTATTTATCAAGATCTACTAGGGAAGTGGACACAGGCTACTGGGTTGTCTCAGGATTTGTAAAGGAAATATTTCACATTTGAGCAGATTGTTGGCCAAGCAAAATTATTATGCAGCAGTTTTTCAGGTACTAAAGGCTTGAGCACAACAGAGAGAATTTGATTTATTTTCAGTTATCCCTTGGGACAGCTCCTCACCAGAAGCACCACATTCCAGCTCCAGTCCCCAGCCCACCAAGGAGATGGCTACACTGGTTGCCCTGTTAAGGCAGCTTTCCTTCCCCTTGGTGCCAACAGAATAGTGTAAAAGGGACAAATACAGGGACCAGGATCTGGCCAAGAGATTTGTATTATGTGGCTTCTTATTTTTAAAATTAATTTTCTGTACTAATTTTCAAGAATTTGCAGTAAATATACAAAGCTCAATCCATACAAACAGTGCCTGAGAACAGAGTACCCCGTTCCACCCTGGCATAGCAAGCACAGTTCCCATTGAGATTGAACAGTGTCGTGCCCACTTCAGCCAAAGCTGAATTTCGCCAATAACATGCAGGGCTCCAAACTAGTGATGGCAGTGATAATTAAGAAATAATGTCAATGGAATAGAACAATGTCACAAGATAAAGGTCTCCTGCTGCTACACAAATGCTGAAGTGAAGCTCATTTATCAAGAATAAATGTCAAGGCAGAACTGATGCATTTTTAAAGCAACGTTCAGGTCTAATTATTTTTATTATGCTGAACTAAATGACTGATATATATGTAGTAATTTTGTCCAGTGGATACTGCTGCAGCAGATAACAGATTCACTGCACAATTATTTGACCTATTTTATTCTGATTGCCTTAGAGAGAAAGCTTCTTAATGTACCATAGCCAAGCAGAACTGTTTATCATAATTAATGTTTATTTAACCATACAACTATGAATTGGCTCAATGAGTCTTGCCCTGTGGTCTATATGGTCTAATCATGCTCCCATTATATTTAGTGATAAGAAATTAATTCAGTTCTTAACTTTAATAAGACCAGGATCAGGACCAGTGGGCCACAGAATCCTTCTTGGTGGACTTCCAAATGAAACATTCTGGAAGTCAAAATGGGAGACAGAATTCCTTTTTCAGTTCTTATGATTGAGACATTGTAAGAGCGAAACAAAAGTATTGGATAAATCAATTAACTGTTTTTTGGACAGGATGTAGTTATACTGTATTAACTTTTAGAAGTAAATAAGGAGCATGCCCTTGGCAATTTGACTGGCTTGCAGATATTGGAATGTATTAGATGATGGGCCAAATTCACAGTACAGTCTGGGTGCTTTGTGCTGCTTTAATGACACAAATCAAGACTTAAACTTTACTTCACTCAGGTTCTTGATTTCTTTGTATCATCAGAGCAGTCAAAGTACACTGGGGAATCTGGCCCTGACATTTCCCCGGGAAAATTTTGAAAAAAACAATTTTTATTATTCTTTTTAATGACTTTTTCAAGCATGTGTATTTTCCAAACCACAGCATTGGGCCAACATGGTTTTCTTATCTCTAACTGAAGAAATTTCAGTAGTAAGTCATCGTTCCTTTCCATGATGAAAGAAAAGAAGGGCCAACGTTATTAACATGCTACCTGCTGTAACAGAGTGTATTTCTATAACTACAGTCTCCTACATACGTGCTTGGGTTTACTATTTTTGGTGTGAACCTTCCATTCCTCTGTTTGTTGAACAGCACATGAGAGGTTCCCAGGAAGAGATAGGGCAGGTCCAGAGTTCTGTGAGTGGGGCCTAAGAGGGCCCAGACAAGGAAGCATTCCTGCTAAGTGACAGATGATACAATAACCCCCTTATATCTCAAGAAACTGAGGGGCAACTTGTCAGGTGAGGGAAGTTCTAGAAGATCTACCATAGCCAGACTTCTCAGCGCCCCCAAATGAAAATAAGGTCCATCTCTCTGTCACCACAGGATAGAAGTTGTTGCTGCCTCACTAAGGTCTGTGGCCTCTCATTAGCTGTCACAAGCTTGTCAGTAATTTATGATGGAGGAATGGCTAAATTTCCAAGACCAGCATGAGCTGGGCTAGCTGCCACCAAGACAGAAAGGCCTTACCCATCTTTGTTTTTATGGTAAGAGGTCAGCTAGCATAGGTTTTTTCAGGTAATAATATTAATATTTAGCATTTATATATCACTTTACTTGCTCAAAGCATTTTACTACCATTAACAAATTAATCTACACAACCTCTTTTGCTGTAAATGTTGTTGTGATGCTAATTTTACAGATGAGGCAACTGAGTCCACACAATCAGTCTAAGAGCCAGAATTAGATATCAGGACCTTTTGACTCCCAATTCCGTGCTTATTACTTCAGCTCAAATTGCCACAGGAAAGATCATATCACACTTTAATGAATTATCAGACAAGCATTTTTTATTTAATCACCAGCTAGTAACTGGAAAGCAAACAACTATGCGTAGAGGACTCAAGACTTTGAGATGCCAAAATAACTGATCATGTACAAAGGCAACTGGAAATAAAAGATTTTAGTAATCATCTCCTCTCCTCTCCCTAAACATTAATCTTAAGCAATTATATCTTCTCCTAAATCTCCATAAATTATTCTGTGCTATAAGTCTTTTTGAGAAACATTTCTAGAAAAACTCAAGCATTATGTGGCTCTGATTTCAGGTATCTGTAAAAGTCCTATGAGACCTTCACTGCTTTGTCTAACCCAATGGAATTTAAATCAGAATAATAACAGCACCAAACTCTTTAAAAATTGATGGGAGCTGTGTATACTCAGCCTTTTGAAAATCAGGCCAACATGCATTTATACAAAGTGTGTATACACGTCTGTTACATGTATTAAGGTAGAGCCTGGAGATATCAACTAAGAACCTGTACTAATACATAGCACATACACTGCAATGCTTTGTTGTACAATGATTCCCAAGTATGTGTTACTGGCCTGGAGTGGTAAAGTGTCCTACCATGAAGGACGCAATAAGGCTGCCCTCCCCAGAAACCTTTTGCAAAGGCTTTGGGAGTACATCCAGGAGAACCGCAAATGCCAGGGCAAAGTAATCCTTTCACATGCTTGCTTTTAAACCATGTATAGTATTTTAAAAGGTACACTCACCGGAGGTCCCTTCTCCGCCTGCTGGGTCCAGGAGGCAGCCTTGGGTGGGTTCGGGGGGTACTGGCTCCAGGTCCAGGGTGAGAAACAGTTCCTGGCTGTCGGGAAAACCGGTTTCTCCGCTTGCTTGCTGTGAGCTATCTACAACCTCATCATCATCATCATCATCATCATCTTCTTCGTCCCCAAAACCTGCTTCCGTATTGCCTCCATCTCCATTGAAGGAGTCAAACAACACGGCTGGGGTAGTGGTGGCTGAACCCCCTAAAATGGCATGCAACTCATCATAGAAGCGGGATGTTTGGGGCTCTGACCCGGAGCGGCCGTTCGCCTCTCTGGTTTTCTGGTAGGCTTGCCTCAGCTCCTTCAGTTTCACGTGGCACTGCTTCGGGTCCCTGTTATGGCCTCTGTCCTTCATGCCCTGGGAGATTTTGACAAAGGTTTTGGCATTTCGAAAACTGGAACGGAGTTCTGATAGCACGGATTCCTCTCCCCAAACAGCGATCAGATCCCGTACCTCCCGTTCGGTCCATGCTGGAGCTCTTTTGCGATTCTGGGACTCCATCATGGTCACCTGTGCTGATGAGCTCTGCATGGTCACCTGCAGCTTGCCACGCTGGCCAAACAGGAAATGAGATTCAAAAGTTCGCGGTTCTTTTCCTGTCTACCTGGCCAGTGCATCTGAGTTGAGAGTGCTGTCCAGAGCGGTCACAATGGAGCACTCTGGGATAGCTCCCGGAGGCCAATACAGTCAAATTGTGTCCACAGTACCCCAAATTCGAGCCGGCAAGGCCGATTTAAGCGCTAATCCAATTGTCAGGGGTGGAGTAAGGAAATTGATTTTAAGAGCCCTTTAAGTCGAAATAAAGGGCTTCATCGTATAGACGGGTGCAGGTTTACATCAATTTAATGCTGCTAAATTCGACCTAAGGTCCTAGTGTAGACCAGGGCTAAGGGACAACCCCTGCTCAAAAGAGTTCATAATCTCAATGGACAAGAAAGACACAGGATGGGAGAAAGGAATGATTATTGTACCCATTTTACAGATGGCGGAGTTGAGAGAAATGAAGCAATTTCCCTAAATTCACAAGAGAGACTGTGCTAGAGGTAATATCTTTTATTGGACCCAACTTCTGTTGGTGTATGAGAAAAGCTTTTGAGCTTCACCATTAGGAACTCAGCTGCCTGTGGGCTCAGTCATCTAGCAACTCAATGAGCTCAACTGGGTGGGCCCTCACTGAGAGACTGTTGTCCTTGATTGGTCAGAAGAGCCAACACATCACCGCTGTAGCCCTGTAGCAACAACAGCAAAGTAGTTGCTCGATGCTTTCCAAGCCTGCAGCTGTGCCAGATCTACTTCCTGTCCAGCCCTTGCTCCAACCCCGGCCTGCTCTACTCCAGCCCTAGTCTCTGCCTAGCACTGAACTCCTGATTCCTGGCTCTGAGCACTGGCTTGTCTCCTGACCATGACTCTAGTTCTGGCTTTCGGTTCCGTTTTGACTCCTGGCTCCAACCATTGGTTTGCCTTCTGATCACACCTCTGTTTTTCCCCTCTGAGTCTCCTCTAACTACTAGGTCACACCACCTACACCTCAGTGTGTGAAGTTCATAGAGCTCTTCTTTAGGTCTCTTTGTGAAACTTGAAAGCTTGTCCCTTCCGCCAACAGAAGCTGGTCCATTAAAAGGTATTATCTCACCCACCTTGCCTCTCTCATATCCTGGGACCGACATGGCTACAACAACACTGTGCTAGAGTTGGGATTTGAACCTGGAACTCCCGAGTCACTCTCCAATGTCTTAACCACAAGGCCATCTCTCTCCATGTACATTTAGAACTGTCTCAAAGAATTAGAATAATTCTGACCTTCAGCTATAGGATCACAAAGCAAAGTGAACAGTTATCTCTTGATGTCAGAAAAGAGGATGATACAATTATCTCATGCAGTGACTTAGTGCACTAACTTTCACCTCATGAGTGGAGTTCAAATTCTGACCGAAGTGATCTCATCCACATCCCTTTATCTTGAAAGCAAATGAATGAATGAAAGCAGCATTCCCATACCCTACAGCCATAATGTGTTAGTCTGTTATTGCAGATACCATTCCACTCTTTATGACACCCTTTGTTCAAAATTTTCTTGTTTGGAATGCTCAGCTTTGACAGGCTCTGGCCTGTGGATTGCTTTATAACTGCAATAATGCCTATCGGACAGCTATTTTTTATTACATTAGCAGTGAAAGACACTTCTTATTCAAAATTAGAGGGTTAAAAATGTTCAGGCAAGCTAAAGCAATCCTTAGTGCCTTGGAGTTTTGCTATATAGTTTTAAAAATCCATTTCAAAAGATAATCCAGTTAAATGTGAAGGTGTATGTAATCATTTTTACTTAACTTTTTTACAGATAAATTAAAAACCTGAAGATGAAATTTGTAACTTTCTCCAGTTTTGTTGCTTGTTTTGTATATTCCCAGTTATTGATCCTTAAACCAAAGAAATTATGAGAGCCAGATTCTCAGCTGCAGTAAACTGATTTGGGCTTGACTACATGAATACTTAGGGTATGTCTACATTTAAAATGCTACAGCGATGCAGCTGGGCCACTGAGTGCTTCAGTGTAGATACTACCTATACCAACAAGAGCGATTCTCCCTTCGGTGTAAATAATTCACCTCCCTGAGAGGCAGTAACTAGGTCAACAAAAGAATTCTTTCATCAACCAGCACCGTCTATACTGGGTGTTAGGTTGGTGTGGCTACATCTCTCAGGGGTGTGGATTTTTCACACCACTGAGTGATGTAGCTATACCAATGTAAGTTTCTAGTGTAGACCAGGCCTTAGTTCGCAGCTAGCTGGAGTGTAAACCTACCCTGCACTGGCCTGCTGCACACGAAGGGCTTGGCTACACTTGCAAATTGGAGCACATTAAAGCAGCCCCGGGTGCCCTAACTCCCGACCTGTCCACACTGGCAAGGCACTTAGCGTGCCTGGACTCTGCAGCTGGAGTGGTCCTGGTACTCCACCTGCACAAGAAGCATAACGCTTGCTGCGCCTCGGCTGAAATGCCCGGGCATCAGTGTGAACAAGGTGTTGCATTACTGTGCTGTGATCGGCCTCCAGAAACGTCCCATAATCCCTTAAGACAAGTGGCCACTCTGGTCATTGTTTTGAACTCGGCTGTAGGAATGTGGATATGCCATTTCAAAGCTCCGTTTCTGACAGCCGGCATGCTTATCTGCACCAGAACAAAGCAAGCCATTACTGTGGAATGTTGCTTGCTGTGAGTGTGTGAGAGAGAGGCTGGGGGAGTGGGGTCTGCTGCTGTCTCAAGTTACAAGAGAGCATGATGACACACACTCAGAACCCAAAAAAGCAACTCTCTCCCCCCACACACTCCCTGTGACACTCCACCCCCCCCCATTTGAAAAGCATGTTGCAACCACTTGAACGCTGGGATAGCTACCACAATGCACTGCTCTCTGTGGCATTGCAAGAGCTGCTAATGTAGCCGCGCTTGAATCTGACAGTGTGAACACACTGCAGCACTTTTCCTACTGTGCTCTCCAAGGGCTGGTTTAACTCACAACGCTCTACATCTGCAAGTGTAGCCATGCCCCTTTTGTCTGTGCGGATCCTGCTGCCATACATGAAAAATTATGTAGTGCACTTTGAACTACTCTGCTTTGAAAGGGGAGTAGATCAAAGATCACTCCAGAACTTTTAGTGTATGGCAGCAAGGACGTTTAGCATACGGCAGACTACCGTGGGGTAGATTTACATCCCAGCTTGCCACGAACTAAGTATTTGTGTAGACAAGCCCTTATCTGTGTTCTAGTAGCACCTACAGGTACCAACCAAGATCAGGACTCCACTGTGTTAAGCTCTGTACAAACACACAGTGAGATAGAATCTCTGTGCTGAAAAACTTATGATCTAAATTGAAAAAACACACAAAGGGTAAGAGGGGAAATAGAAGCACAGAGAAGTAACATGACCTCTCCAAAGTAACACTACAGGTCAATGGCAGAGCCAGGAATAAAATCCACGTCTCTTTGACTCCCTACCTTGTAGACCACCATGATTCCCCATAGAAATCTATGGAGCTATGCCAGTTTCACCAGCTGAGAATCTAACCCTGACTCTTGAAGTCCAAAATTATAACGTTCATTGTTCACCTCTGCCCTGCATCCATCCATATGGCATTGAATAAACTCCCCAGGTTCTGGTCTAACATTACATAGGAAATTTCCAGTAGAGCAGGGGATTGATCCCAGGTCTTCAGCATCCCAGGCTAGTTTAATCCGACATCAGTTTTGTGAGCACAGATAATGGCCATTAGAAAGTTCAAAGAGCAAATTTCTAGCCAGTGTCAATACTTATAGCCTTTAAAAAAAACAAAACAGTAGACCCAATATAAATTTGCCAATTACTGGTAGTCAACCTTACAAGTACAGGTAGGGCATAATATGATCACAGCTTGAACCAAGGAGTAATCATCCCACTGCATTCTGAACAAGCTACAAGTAATGAAGCAGCCTTACAGAGAGCCCTACGAAGAGAGAAATGCAATAATCAAGCTTCTTGGACACAAGGACATGTGATGAAATTGTGAGGTCAACCAGCTAGGAAAAAATGAAAAGCTTTCATACCACTTCCAATTCAGATTCACGATTTTCCATTGAAAGGACAAGTTTGAGGGGAACGCTATGACTCTTATTCTCATTAAATATTTCCAAATTAATCCCCTGAATAAACAAAAAAGGAATCACCTTGTATAAACAACCTCTTCCCAACAGCAAAATGTATGGCTTCACAGGACTGAGGACAAGATAGCTCTAACACATCCAGCCATTAGTATCATTCATTTAGCTAATCTCTCAGCAACACTTTTTTTTTACCCTGATGAATTCAAAAAGTTTATATCCAGGTTTCTGATTTAGAATGCAGATGCATTCGATAAAGGGATAGGAGTAATTACAGATTTATTTTGCACCCTTACAAACTGCAAGGGTTTCAAGCTGAGATTTTCAAAAGAACTGAAGGAAGTTAGGTGTCCAACTAATTAGGAACCTACCTCTCTTTGGTTCCTTTGAAAGTCCCAGGCTTAATAACCTTTTAAAAAACAACCATGTACAATTTTCTTTTTTAATTGGTTTGTGTTATACCCTACATAGGTGCTTAATAACAATAATCAGTAAGTGAATTATGGCAGTGCAGAGGGGCCCCAAAAGAGATCAAGGTGCTATTGTGATGGGCACTGTCCGTAAACATAGTAAGAGAAGGACCTGGGTCAGGAGTAAGGCCCTGCAGCTGTGCCTGCTCAGCCTCTGACAGCCTAACAGGTCAGCTATGCTGCTAGATTGGCTGAGGAAGCTAGCAGGCCAGTTCGTAAACCCAGCAGCAGCAGTAGCATGCTGACTGCTCAACACACATGATTATGGATTCTCTACCTCCCTGTGGTCACTTTACTCCAAGTACTGCTCCTCCACTGTTCTAGCCTAGACGCTGCCCTGCACCCAATCTTATTCCAGTCCTGTCCCAGACTTACTTCTGCCTTGGAATCAGCTTTGCTCTCAACTCCAGGTAATCCAAGTCTGATGGTTGACTCTGATTCCCGACTCTGACATTGTCTCAACCCTTAGCCCTGGCATTAGGACTCTGACCGCAGATCTGACCCCTGCCTCTAATTCTGCTTTGACCTTGGACTCTGACATTCAGATTCTGGCCACTAGACCTTGTGACATTGCACTCCATATGTTTTATGGAAATATCCTTATGAGTGTGAATATGATGTAACTGGAATGTGCTTTATGCAAAAGGTCTCTTGTAAGGTATCATAACAAAGGTTATAAACTACTGAATGTGTTCCTCCTATTTGTATGCATGTATCATTCTGAAGCTAGAAATATGAAATATAACTCTGAAGTCCTAAAGTAATTATACAAAGTGTGGGCCATTAATGGTGGTTTAGAATCTTGATGGCTCCCATTGATGAGGACAATTGGTTGTAAATGGCTCTGTTTACTTACAAACCTTTCTGTGGGCCAGCCCAGGAAGAATGGAGGCTAGGGTCTCACAGGATATGTGATCATGTTACCTGATACTGGAATCCATCTTAAATCTGGTACTTTTCCATTTGGGGGGGACCCAGAGAGACAAAAGATTCCCACCTTGTGCCAAAGCTATAAAATGGGGTGGAAGAGAACAAAGGGGGTTTCCAGTCATGAGAAAGCCTCTGTTTTCCACCTAAGATGTCTGCTAGAACTAACAAGGACTGTACCAGGGGAAAGGATTGGGCCCAGACTAGGAAGGAGTCTAGTCTGTGAAAGAAGCTTATTGGAACATCTCTGAGGATGAGATATTATCTGTAATCAGTTTCTTAATGTATTCGGCTTAGACTTGCATGTTTTTGCTTTATATTGCTTTGTGACTGACTTTGTTTTGTTATTACTTGAAACCACTTAAATCCTACTTTTTATATTTAATAAAATCACTTTTGTTTATTAATTAGCCCAGAGTAAGTGATCAATACCTGGGAGAGCAAACAGCTGTGCATACCTCTCTATCACTGTTACAGAGGGTGGACAATTTATGAGTTTACCCTGTATAAGCTTTATACAGAGTAAAACTGATTTATTTGGGGTTTGGATCCCATTGGGAACTGGGTGTCTGGGTGCTGGAGGCAGGTAACCTGCTGAGCAGCTTTGGGGGCATGGACCAGACCTGGGTCTGTGTTGCAGCAGGCTAGCATGTCTGGATCAATAAGGCATGGTTCTGGAGTCCCAAGCTGGCAGGGAAAACAGGCTCAGAGGTAATTTCAGCACATCAGGTGATAGTCTGAAGGGGAGCTATGTGACCGAACTCGTCACAGGCCTAACTGTCTATGACCCAGTCCCCTGACACCCTGCTCCCAAAAGCTTATAATCTAAATAGACAAGACATACAAAGGGTAGGAGAAGGGAAATATTTTTATTCCCATCTTATATGTGATGAAAATTTGACTCTGTGGCAGGGGTGCTGGAACAATTTTTATAATAGGGGTGCTGAGAGCCATTGAACCAAACTGTATATCAGGGGTCTTAAACTCATGGCCCGCGGGCCACCTGCAGCCCACGAACCTCCCCAATGTGGGCCGTGGGGCTCCAGCAGTTTTGGGGCTGGGTCTCTCCCCGGGTCACCCCTGGATGCTCCACAATGGCCAGGGGCCCCGGCAGTGCAGCAGAGCTGAGCAGCGTCTACATGCCCACTCCATGTGTCTGCCAGCCCCTCCCTGCAGCCCCAGGGTGGGGCGGGGCCGTGCCTCCGCATGCTGCCCCCACCCCAAGTGCCCCTGTGGCAAAAGGGAAGCTGCAGGGGCAGTGCCTGGGGGCAGCAGCCCACCCTGGCCCGCCCTGCCTTGGAGCCCCAGGTAGGCACCACAGCCCCCGACCCCCTTCCAGAGCCTGCACCTCCACCCCTTTCCCACACACCCCCTACCCACCCCAAACTCCCTCTCAGAGCCCACACCCCATCCCCCTCCTCCTGCACCCCCACCTCCTCCCCAGCCCAGTGCCTGCACCCCAGACACCCTCCCCCATCCAAACTCCCTCCCAGAGCCCAACCTCTCACCCCTTCTGCACCCAAACTCCTTCCCAGAGCCTGCACCCCAATCCCCTACCCCAGACCTCCTCCCCCACCCAAACTCCCTTCCAGAGCCTTAGGCAGGTTGGGGGTGGAGTTTTGGGGGGTGGGTTCTGCGTGGCATGAGTAACATTATTGGTCTGCTGGGAGGATTTGAGGGCTGGCACTGACCCTAAGGTAAACTGAGTTTGAGACCCCTGCTGTATATGATGGAAACCACTTCAAGCCAGGAGATGCTGCAGCACCCCCAGATCCCCTAGTTCCAGCACCTATGCTCTGTTGAAGTCAGTGGAAAAACACTCAGTGATATCAATGGAGCACAGATGTCACACAGGTAGTCAGTGGCAGAGCTCAGAACTGAATGTGGACTTCCTGAGTGTAAGACAAAGTAATACTCAATCTTTACTTCTATTAACACTAGGAGTTCTAGACAGATTTATCATCTTCCCTCTGTGCATATTCATACCTCCCATTAACTTCAGTAAAAGCTATGCATATGGCTTTAGGGTATGTCTACATTGCAATGTAAGCCTGGGCTCAGACTCCAGCTCAAGCTCAACCCCCCTTTACATCTACATGCAAATCTGTCTGACTCGGGCCAGTAAGCCCTCAGGACCTGGGACCTGGGGGGGCAGGATCCGAGCCCAAGTCCCACTGGGCCCAAACTGCAAGGTGGATGCAGCTTGTGCCTAGATGCCCAGATTCATGTCCTGAGAGTCTGCCAACACTATCCCATGGGTCAGTGTTCCTTGCCCTTTCTATCCCAAGACTAGCCAATCAGCTCCCAGGAAAGGGAAGCAAACCCCCTGGTTCTAGTACAGCTGTTTGGCATTTAACTCTTCCATTTCATTCCAACCACCGAACTGTAAACAAAATGAACCATCTCCTGCATTAGCTATGGCCACCAAGAAGAAGTAGTCCTTTGCCAAGCATGCTGCTACCTGGTCATGGCACCACAGTCAGAGTCTCATAAATCTCTGGTGCTAGGTAAGTAAGATGTTCAACTTCAGTAAGAGCACCAGAAATGACCACATGTACCAAAAAATAACGGACAATCTGGAAGCACTGGGGATTAAATGGAACAGTGACCAGTGCAGGGAGCTGATTAAGCAGATCAAGAGCAATTCCTGGAAAGCCAGGTGTGAGAACCACACTTTTGGGAACTCCCCATCATCCTGCCTCTTTTACAAGGACTTTCACTGAGTGTCGGGTACAATAGCTCAGTCAACCAGGATGGCAACCTTCTGACCTCCAGATCTCCTACAGCACTAGAGGGGAGCCAGCAGCTGCCAAATCAAGTGACTCTGGTGTCCCCTGTCGGTCCCCCAGCAGGCTTTGCCACCAAAGCAGCTGCAGCTCATCCTGGGCCCATACCCAGAGGAGCTGTTTGATGACCCCCATCCTGGAAGATCAGCCTGCTTCAGAACTGGCAGCAGAAGGCTCCAGACTACTTCTGCATCTGGATGTGTCTGGCTCCATGCCTGTTGTTTAATATATGAATGGGAGGGATTTCTGAGTTATGACCTAATGCATTGTTATTACAAGCCATAGGTAGCAGTTAAACAAGCATTTAACATTAAACTTTTTACTAGATACTTGCACATTATTACAAAGATTTGGTGGGGTGCTACCCTTTTAGTACACCACATCATGCAAATCGGCCATCCCACAGCACAATGAATCATCTGCTGTATGCAGGATGTGGGAAAATATAGCGCATGGATGACTAAATCCTTGCTGTATTTTAGAGAATTGGGTTTATGCAGTCCAGAAATGTGCCAAGGAGGAGGGGGGCTGGCTATGAAGTTCTTTGAGAGTCCATATTGTCATGTTTGTTTGCGTGTAGTCCATAGGTAGATGTAGTCAGAGCAGGCTGTATCATAAATTGTAGCTGCACCCAGTAACGGCAGGAATGCAGAGAGTTTTCAGCAGTTTACACAGAGGCAGTAATACATGTGGACTCTAGCACAGCATCCTGTTGATTTTCCCCATAAATTTTCACCCAATCACAGCTCATAGCTGCAAACTTCTCCTGTAGAAGGAACTTCATATAGGTAGTCACATTTCTGGGAAGAGTATATTTTTCAGGCCCTCCTCTGTAGGACATCAGCCCACTCCACTAATAGATATGTTGCTCGGTCATCATAAACTTGAAAACCTCCGAGGCATACACAGCTGGCTTCCAATCAGTAGCTTGGAGCAGAATGTTCCTTTGCCATTCAGGAACCTCTAGGATTGTTATCCTCCAGAAGGTGGAATGCCTGAAAAGACTGAGAAAGCTTAGGAAGTAAACACCCACACACACCAAGGCTAAAATGGTCTGTAACTTTTAAACATATAGCATTTGTAAATTTCACCTTACCATTCTGTGCTCAGCCTTTTCACTCTGCTTAACTGTGTTATGTGCACAGAGCACCTGGGATCGTAAGCGTTGCTCTCAGAATATATTGAAGCTGAGTTTTAGAAAGCTTTTTTTTTTTTGCCTTGCGATTCAAAATGTAACTTTTTCTGAGGATGTACTTAACCTTTTCTGAAGTACTGAGATAATAATGTACTATTTGATGTCTATTTTCAGGCCTTTCCACTTCTGCAGCCTAGCAAGAGCCAGGGATTTTGAACAGTCATGAAGCAGTCCAAAAGGATGACTGTCCATGATGAACTTATGGTGAATATCTTGGATAGGGCCAACAAGCAGGTACAGTACCAAAGGGAAAAGGATTCACGGCTAGGGAAAAGGCACAGACAGGTTGCAGAGTATAGGAGAGATTTGCAGTGTAGTTTCTAGACCAGGAATGGTGACTGAAGGAGGACAATGGAGCAGAGCAGAACACAGCAGAAAGACATGTTTGCTGCTTGCACTAATGGTCATGGTCAGGCTCCTGCACCACATCCTGAGTCCCCTCCACAGTACCTCTCCACAGACCAGGAATGCATTGGTGAATACTATGGTTGGGTTGCCCCTAAAAGTGGGAGTGAATGCTAACTGGACAGGGCACACATAACCCCTGCAGTCTTCCACTGTCATTTAGTGCCAAGTGCATGCTGAACGTGGTAGAAAGGGAAAGTAGAATGGGGCCAGGAGACATGCAGAAGTAGGAAATTTATTTGTTTGCATTAGTTACACAGTTTTGCACTGCTCAGTATTTGTTATGTGCTTTGATTCATTACTAGCTTTGGTGTTTTAATGGCAGCTGGCCTGCCTGACAATTCTTTAACATTGTTTTATTTTCTTTGTTTTTTGTAATACAGCCATGTTAACATTTGTCATTAAGAAAGTTCATTACCTTCACTGTATCCTATCATGTACAATAAGTGTATTGAAAGAATAAAGATAAAGACATAATAAGGCACATCTAGGAAGTTGTATCCAAACACAATTTCTCAATACATCTTTTCAGATCAATCCATAATGAAAATCCACAGTTCATGTCACAAAAGGCAATGCCCCCCCATTACATAAGCAATCATCTAAACCATGACTAAAAATTCATGACAATCACATTCCCTCCCCACACACTAACGTCGTACGCAGACAGTACTTCATTTACTGTTAACATTGCTGTACAAATAGATTAATCAACATACCATTCTCCCTCTTCCATTGTTCACACAGAGACAGAATGTGGGTGTACAAAGCCTCTTGATTCTATGACAGAGGCACTTTTTGGCTGAGTGTACAGTTCAGTACTCCATTATTGTCACAGGTCCACTCAAGGGCAAATGGCTCACCTTTAGAGTCACAAAAATTGTGGAGGCGACAGCAAGCCACAATAATGTGGACAACATTGATGACAATGGAATCCAAACCGTTCCGTCAACAGTGCCAGTGGGCTTTCAATCTGCCAAAAGCCCAACCACCATTCTAAACCTACTGAGAATGTAATTAAACCTTCTTTTGCCAAGACCTCTGATATCAGAGTATGCTTTCATAAGTAATAGCGTGTACCTGGGGTCCCCCAGCACAATGGTGGGGACAATAATTCCATTTATGACACTGTCATTTGTTGGCGATAGTGTCCCAGTCTGTCTATGAATGTATACTCCCAATCAGCAGAGAACCCTGACATGAATTTTTCAGTTCAGCCCATTCTGGCATCCAAAAACTGGCCTCTGTGGTCAACAAGGTCCTGTATAACAATGGAGTGTAGTATCATTTACGGTTTATGTGCTCATGTGCTCCTTGAGGAGGATAAACTATGGGCACATGGGTCCCATCCGTAGTCCTGGTTTAGTTAGGAAACCCCATTCTCTCAAAACCAGCAGTGACTTCAGGGACATTGTTTATGCCCACCACCTTTGGGTAAATCACACACCTCAGAAATCTCCACCACCACAGCCAACTTGCTAACACCCAACTGGTTAGCAATGGACCTGTAGCAGTCTGGGGTAGACAGCTTCCAGATTGTTATCGCAACCCGTTTCTGGACCAGCATGACCACCCTTGTGGGAGTGTCCTCCCACTGGAGAATCAGGGCAAGCTGCTCACAAAACTCCAGAAATGTCACTTTCTTCATGCAAAAGTTCTGTAGCAATTGCTGCTCGTCCCAGGTCCATACAGTGATGTGATCCCACCAGTCTGTACTTGTGGCCCTGCTCCAGAAAGACCAGTCTTCATCAGGGGCATCAGCAGCTACACTAACAATCATGGGCAGTATCAGCCCGTTCAAGTCTGCTATATTCGTTTTGTCATCATCTTTGTCCTCTTCTGACAGCTGCCTTCGGCAGGTTAGAAAATGCTGCCAAAATGTCCACCACAGCCTCATGCCTGCTATGCCAATTTCCTGACACAAGTGTGAAAGCAGGACAATTTCTTCAAATGGTATTGCCTCCACGTTGCTGGCTCTGGTTGCTTGGAGCGTGAAGACCCAAAAGACAGGTTCAGTTGGATGCGCTGGCAGGCTGTGACAACTTCCTATAAAGTGCCATAGGATGGACAGTCAAATTGTCCCACTGTGCACAAAGGGCTAGAGTGGTAGAGCTGGAGAGGGCACTAGGAAGCCTGGGATAGGCTGGTTTGACTCAGGTTTGTGTAGTGCAGTGTGGACACATGAGTGTGAAATCCAGGTCCAGAAATTCTAACCTTAGGGTCAATATTCAGCGTGTACATTCAAGCACAGGCTTACAAACACTGAGTCTGTGGGCTCCAGTCCCACAGATCTGGGCTTCCATTGCAGCATAGGCATACCCTTAGAAGTGAACAGACTCCTTAATTATTAATCAGTGATGTGTGACATTATTTTGTGTACTGAGCTCTAAATCTAACAATGAATAATTATTCATATTTTCAAATCTGAAGGGTATAGTTTCCTTCACTTTTAATGAAAGATGTACATAAAGTTTGTATCCCTAAAATATATTTTACTTAATCATATATATTTGTCTATATAAAGATTAAATGGAGCTTCAGCTATGATTGTACAGTTCTTTGACCAGATGTGCTATGCTAGGAATCCTAACATTGTATGTAGTTCCCAGAAAATTATCTGGACATAGAAAAGTAAAGACATTATAGAAAACCTGGCATTTTTTCTTGTATTACAGTGTGCTAAGTCCTACACTAGTTTGCTAAGAAAACAGAAAAAATAAATGTATATGAATTAATATGCATAAATGTATATGCCTTCATCTAACAAAACTTATTTTTACACACACATTCATATCCTCCATATTCAAAATACATAACTTTCAGAATGGAAAATAGAAATACTGTACAATACTTAAACAATGTATGTTCTTAATTGTCTATGCATAAAAAAATTGCAGGAGGAACATTATCGATTTTTACATTTTATTAGAAATCAATTATAAATTAACTTGACAGTGAGAGATTAAAAATTCCATACTGGAAAAAAGTTCAATAATGAACAAGTTAACTGTTCTTGCTCATGAAGCACAAGAATCCAAGTAGCAAACTAGAGCAGACTAGTGGCTGTTTAAGCAAACTGCTACCAAAATTATTTTTAACCTATGCCTAATGAACAGCGATTAGCATTGAAAAATATACACAAGTCATGGAATAGACTATATTTCATCACTATATAAAATGCTTTGTAGTTGTTAAGGAGTTTATTAATGTAATAGTATAAAGCCTTAATTCCCCTAAACAGTGGATTCCTTATTTAAAACTATTGAACCCTCTGAACTGAGAATGAAACTGTGTTGGACTTTTTAAAAATGATCAAGTATGCACAAAGTATCAAGAACATCTAAATCTGTGATGAAGCACCTTTAAGACATTAACTTGTTTAGTAACTGGACAGTTTCAAACCTAATAATATCTTTACAAGTAAAGAATTAGTTAAACACCAGAGCTCCTGTGGTGATCTGGTGAGTGAAGTCCTCTGATACTGCTGTGCATATGTTATGCAAGGTTATAGTATCCATGCCATTTGAACAAATGAAGATTTCACCAAATTAAGACGAGTGTGTTTAAAAATAATCTCAGCATGTTCCATCAAGTGTGAATTGGAAACCAAGGAGTTTCACATCAAACAAAACAGGAAAACCCAATTTCCTTTCTGTTCTTGCACAGTCTGAGCTCAGGCATGCAGCACCCAGGGCTATGAAAGGCAACCTTTGACATTCAACAGAGGACTACGGTGAATGTGCATGTAAGGGGTCCCTTCTCCCCCCAGTAAAGAAGGGGAGTGTCATATTTCAGTCCCCCCACCGGCCCGCCCCACCCAGCTCCTGCTTGGGTGGGGGAAACCCTGAGGGGACTGGGATGTGTCAGCGAGGGGCCAGGGCACGGCACAGAGGCAAGAAGTGTCCTTGGAGAGCGGCGCCCCTCAAAGCTCCGCGAGCCAGGCTGCTCCTCCCGCCCCCGGGAACACGCAAGGACACGGACTGCCCCGGGGCCTTGCCATCCCGCCCGGCGCTGCCGCCACCTGTATCCCTCCCAGTGCAAGCGCCCGCGCTCTGCTGCCATTGGACGCCGCTGCCTACCGAAGCCTGCTAGGCACAAAAGGCGTTGCTAAGTGAATGCTTATTTTGTTTCCCTCCTTTTTTTTTTCCCTCCCCTCTTGCGCCCCCCCCCCCTTTACTGATGAGAGCCTTGATTCACTTGCAACGTGTCAATTGCACTGGCTCTCTCGCTGCTCTTCCCTCTCCCCTTTTCTTTTTCTTTTTTTTTTCTTCCGGGGATGGTGACTTGGTAGCTGGGTGGCTTTTTAGTGACATCCAGAAAACCCTTCCCAGGCAAGCGATGGCTTAGAGAAGAGGGAAGAAGAAGAAGAAGAAGAAGAAGAAGAAGAAGAAGAAGAAGAAGAAGAAGAAGATGAGTTTCCACAAGGAGGATGGTGTGGGGAGCCTGTGTCACAAGGCGCTGCAGATCATCTCAGAGTTGTGCCTGGGGGGACAGGTGGAGCGGGAGAAATGTTCAGGCATCTTCTTCCCCTTGGAGACCACCAAGCAAGGTATAGGCAGCACAGGTACAGTGGACTCTCTGCAGAGCCCCCCTCTCCTGCTCCTCTCTCGTCTTCTGCTGCTTCCCCCCAGCTTCTTTCCACTACCCTCTCCCCCCCGCCACGTCCCCCGTCCCCCTCACTCTGCTCCTTGCCTCTGCTTCGCTTCCTTGGTGCAAAGAGGGGGGAACACCCGTGTGGGACGGTTATCTACTAATAGCAGCGGCAGGTTGTGTGGGCGTTCGGAAAGTTGAACTTTTTCTTTGCTTTGCCTATGAAGGTGGAGGGGGGCGGGCGGTGGGAGAATCCATGATAAAATAACAATAACCAGAAGCAGTTTGTCTTCAAGTGCTCAGGACCGCACTCAGCGCAAGCACAGCAAACGCTGGTGCCCAAGAGTCTCATTTGCTCTGTACGGCGCTGATTATAAAGCAGAGCTCCGGGAAGGTTCCGACGTTGTGCGGAGGGGCTGCTGCTGTAGCGATGCTGCAGAGCCTGAGGACAAGAAGTACAAAGCAAAGGAAAATGCTGCTGGGGTCGGGGGGGGGGGGGCGTCAGGACCTTGGATCAGGGAACAGGGAGTGGAGGAAAGAGAGAGAGAGAGAATCACCCCCAGAGTGAAAGCCCAACAATTGGTTGGATTTGTGCAACAGGAAATATCCCGCCTTGTATCCCATCTCCTTTCCCCTCTTTCCAGTGCTAGTCTTCCCCTCCCGCGCACACACACTTGAACTTCCATTGTTAATTGTTTCGTGCTTTATCTGCAAGGAAATTTTCCTTTCTTAAGGCTGGAAAACTATTTGCTCCTGTTGCACCGATGTAGGAAGGGGGAAGAGGCTGCTGGTTTAGTGTTATAAACAATGGTGTATGTTCCGGGGGAAGGAAGTGTTAGTCTACATGTATGATTTACCCCACGTCTCCCCTTCTCTGTTCTTCCCAGTGGCCCTTATTTTTCCTTGCGATATTTCGAGCACAGGCTTTCAGTCGGGCAGCCACCAAGGCAACAGGTTGTATGAATTGGAAGCGCTTCAAATGAAGGCTTGCTCTACATAACATTGCTCAAGATTTAGAGGGAGCGGAGGGAAGGAAATGGACAGGAACCCTATTCACAGAGCCGAGACACGGTGTTTAGATGTTTTTTAATGTGAAAACCCGATTTTTGTTGTTGAAGTTTTAACTATGAAAAAAAGGTATATTGTGTTATAGTTATGGGAGAAAAATATCCTGGGGGACCCCAAACCAATCCATCAATATACCTTTGTGTGCACTTTCGGCTGTTTCTGGATGACCAGCTGTTGCAGCGATCGCTTACTGATGATAAAGCCATAAAGCCTGGCAACACCAAGGAGTTTTATGAATGAAAGGAACAGATATTTTAATAAAATAGTCCCATAGGATGAGCCCTCGTTTAAGGGTGAAGTTGTTGTTAAGGATGTGTATTTTACATTGCCTAGGTTTCATGGGAATGTACAAATGGAAACCTGTAGATTCAGTGAAGTGCTTTGGGGTCAGATCTGTTCTAGGATCCATCAGGGAAGACTTGAAGAAAATAAGGGACTGATTTAAATCCTCAGAAGCAAGATAATCTATCAAAGGTGAAATTGTCTTGTTTTGCCTAGTTAACGGAGCTCAAGTGGTACCATATTTGGACACTTACTATTTGTACCTCGGCACATCAAGGTTAGGGAATGAATTTCTGATAAATTTCTGCATTGTCCCGGGTTTCTGGCTCAATTCAGCTCTCTCACCTTACTTTGTCATAGTTCATGATTCCGTTGCCTTTTCTATGGTAATGTTTTTAAAGGGAGCGTTTAAAAATTAAGCTCATTTTTGGTGCTTTATTCTTATGCCCTCGCAGGCGAGACCTGAACAACAGAGAAAAATAATAAACATGTAGTTTAAAAATCATTATGAAAAGCAATAGCAGTATTATAAATGTCCCACCTGTTTGTTTTTTTTTCTTTTAATGCCCAAAGTCTTTAGTGCATATTCAGCAGTAAGGTGGAGTTTTATAGCACTCAACAATCCCACTTCAGAACAGAGAAACTTCCCACCTAAAAAGAGAGAGGAATGAGGATCTAATTTTTTTCCAACTCCTGTTGACAAAACCAAAACAACCATAACAACAACCACCCTTCTAGTTCTTTCTCATAGGCTAAGGCACCGTGTGCCAAGTTTTATTCTAAGGTGTATTTACACACCTTGAATACAAGGATCCATAATGAAATCTCTCTAATCAAGTTAACGCTAGCTGGCGCCTCTGGATCATTTTATGTGGTTATTTACCTGAGCCAAGAACAAAGGAAGTGATTCTACTGTTGTTGGCGTTGTGGAAAAAGTCCCAAAGTTTCCAGTGGGAACAGAATCCAGCAGGAAGTTTATCTGCATTAATGGGGGGGTGGGGAGGTGAAGCGGGGGGGGAGGGAGAAGAGGTGTATGTATTTCAATGTGTCTGTGTGCGGGAGGAATACATACAATATAGTACATGCTATAAATGGATAGACAGATTAATAGACTGTGTATGCGAAAGTGTTGCTAGTGGATGTGACTGATTATTTTTCATTTGGTTGAACTACACAGTATTCCCACTAGCATTTTTAATTAAATATAGTATATTTTAGCATATTTGTTATAATCCATCATATGTTAATTATCTTGATCCAGATTGAATCATATCAAATGGAGATGTAGTTGGTGTTGAGCTTCAAAATCTTACAGTAGAGTTGCTTTACTTGTAGTAAAATAGCACCTAGTGCACTGTATATTAATTTTTGAGGGTCATTATTAATTTTATTTTAACAAACATAAATGTAATATAAAGGAATAATATATGAAAGATACAAAGGTGCTCTCCAAGGTACTGATAAAGCAAATTATCCTGTGTAGACATTTAAATTCAGCACCTGTTTTCATATTAGATTGCATACCTTCATTTTTAGCATTTCTTCAAAGCCAGCAATTTTATCAGTATTTTAAATTCATAATGCTTAACCAATTTGCAGCTGTTTGCCAAAAGGCCTGGGATTTTAAATTTTGTATTCTGCAGCAATAACAATTTGTCATGAAGTAAAAATGGCTGAGGTGAGAATATAAAATTGCTTGCTCATAAGATTACTAGAAACACATCTTACATAAAAAATAATACTAGAGGATGTATTTTCTAAATTATCAGGATATTAGATTACATGTCTTCCATTTGATGAATGCTTGATAAAATTTTAACTTCTCTTCAGCAAATACATTGTCTTGAGTATATCTACATCATTTTAATAAGCTATAGAATCTTAGGGCATCTTCACATGAATAAACATAAAGCATGTTTTAAAATAAAGGCATTCTTTTCTGTAGTATGACATTTTCTTCATTTCTCATCAATATGTAGATGTGTGTTTTAAAACTCACTAACATTTTTAAACTGTTCCTTACATTAAATGAGACCACTAATGCACTGATAAAAGACATGATCCAGCATTTCTTCTTCAAGCAAAACTTCCACTGAACTCACTGGGTGCTGGACCGCAAATCCCTAACTCTCAGTGGTGAACAGTTGCTCCATGAGTAGTGCTATTAAAGTCATCGGGATTACTTCTGTGAGAGGCTGTTCATTATTGTAAGGGGTTCACAATCTGCCCATGACCACAGCAGAGTTTCATTTGAAGAAAAGCAGCAGGATCAGGCCAAAAGTTAGATAGTCGTACCCAAGTTCTGCCACTTTTGTCATGTAGTACCATATTCAGAGAGTAGTACTAGTAAATAGTCCCACTAATATCAAGGGGACTACTTGCCAAATAAGGAACTACTCAACATGAATAAGGGTGGCAGAATCTAGTCCAAAATTATTAGAGTGTCATATAGGATGCTTAAGAGATCATATTAGTTGGCTCATATTAGTAAAATCATATCAATGAACCACCACAAATATGGAATAGTAGGCACTCTACTCCAAAGAGACATGAATGAAAAAGTGATTTCCTCCTCCTACACATTTTTTCATCTCTCCATTGAAGAATGGGAAGCTTTTTCTGTAGCCATGTATACTTCTACTTGAGCATCAGTGTTCATTAAGATTATTATCAATTGTACTATAACGTAATTTGTGTTTGAAAGTAACCATGTCTCTACAGACAGAATAGTTATATTCCTTAGCAGTGCAAGACGTCATTGGGTGATACAGGACATTGCTTGCATAATCTGAGCTTTTGCCTTTCTTTTAATATAGTGAATGCCTTTTATGAATGATCATACAAACAAAAACCTATATTAAATGTCCATATTATGTATGCTATCATACTTGAAAGTCAATGGTCAGTGTTGGTCTCTCTTCAATTATTGCATTTGACCATGCAATTTAATTGAGATAATCTTTTCTCTCACAGCTAGAACGTGAATGTGAATTTCAATTAATGACTGATTTTTGAAGGAGCATTTGCATTTATTTGCAAACACTTCTTCCTCTTCAAACCATTGCTGTCAGATGATGTTCATCAACTGAATTTACACTCAGATTAAATTAAAAACAATCCCACTAATTAAACCCTGTTAGCAAACATAATTTAATATTTACTGACACCAGAAAAGTAATGCAAACACACATTTGTTGTTAAAATATTAACAATGTTAACATATTTAAATATCTAAACACTTGAATACAGAACATTTAAATAGCAGTATGTACATCCGTGGACATGAGAATTATGTGCTGAAGGATTGAGCCCAGGGACCCTCCACCCTCGTAGGGTCCCAGGGTTTGGGCTCCAGCCCAAGCCTGAACATCTACACAGCAATTTTTTTGCCCCAAAGCCCGAGCCCCACGAACCTGAATCAGCTGACACAGGCCAGCCATGGGTTTTTTTTTTATCCCTGTGTAGACATACCCTAGAGGACTCTCAAACTATTTAATAGGACATTACCCACTTCCTATAGACTACATAGATAACGACACACTGTTAAGTAGAGTCTGAAATAGTGAAAAAGGAAAGTCTTGTGGATGCTTGGGTTAAAAGGCAATCTGAAAGTACCAATGATCAAATGGATATGTAACTTGTCTGCTGCTCAGGATGAAAAATATATTTGATGACTGGATTGTTATTCTCTCAAGAGATAATGAATCACACATTCATATATATCCCAGTGTGCCACCAAAAATATGTGCAACCATCAGGTCCATTAGCAGTGAGCAATAACCTAAAAGTACTTATTGAGCAAATTCAGATGCCAACAGAGTGGTTTAACAGTGAGATATGTTTCCAAAGCACTGAAATATAACGAAACTACATTCAGATTGAAAAGGAAATGCAGGCAGTGTGTTTGGTAGTGGATGATTTTATGAGCTGAAATCAACTGAAGTCGATATGGACCATAAATTGTTGGATGCTCTATTACAGAAATTATTGTGCAAAGCACTGTCTAGAATCCAGAAAATGATCATGAAATTTCATGGAGTACTTGTTTAATGTGAAATACTGGCTGACAATAAGCTTTTTGTAGTGGATGTATTTTCAAGGGTGCCTATAAACAGTGAAAGCCAAGAGCTACAGGAAGAAGAATTTGAAGTAAATACTACTCGGTCACTTTGCATTTCCAAAAATAAATGTGACAAACTCAAATGAGAAATACAAAATGGCCCAAAGATACAACAGCTTGAGGGAGTCATTTTAATTGGAAAACCAACAGAAAAATGACAGGTAATTGCAATCATAAACTCTTATTAGCTTGTAGAGATGAAATAATGGCAAATGATTGGATGCTGTACAAAAAATACCCGAGGTGAAATCCTGGCCCTATTGAAGTCAATGGGAGATCTGTGATTGACTTCAATCTGCACATGTTTTCACCCATAGCACAACATGAGGACAGGAATGCTAAATGCAATCCACAGCTCTTATAAGATATTGTGAAGCATAAGAACAAAACTTGAGATGCCCTATTCTAGACACCATCAAAGGTAAATGGCTGAATGCAGCTGCGGGGATGAGACTGTCAGGGAGCTGATTACAGGTCCCCAATTTCCTGACCCATCTTTGAACCCAGAGCAGGTTAGAACAGCCATTTCAGAATACAGACACCCATGACTTTTGCCATAACAGAATTAATGTACATCCATCTGCATCCAAAAATTAAATTAGGCTCTTAATTTTGTCTCTATCTTTAAGTCTTAGTTAGGGACAAAATAGCACACTATTGACATATAGGGAATACAATCCATTCCTGTTGACAGATTCAGCCTTAAGTACTAAACTTCCTTGATGGGCATACGAAGAGACTCCTGTCTGAAGAAATGTCTCTTGATATTTTCTCTTATCAAATCAAACTTTCTGTGAAAAAGATATTATAGGCGACATTTCCTGTTTGATACATAGGATTTGGAAAGCTCAGGTTTAATACTATTCCACAGATGGGCTTGAATGAATTCTGGCTTAATATGACAGCAGGGTAATTTTAATAATTGCTCAGCTGAGTGACCATCAGAACGGAGGAAATGAGCTAATACTATCTGTTCATCACAGTCTGGGATGGGGAACTATCTCCCACCCCTCTCTACATAAAACTCAATCTGTTTAGTTTATCAAAAAGTTTGAGAAACAACTTGATTACAGTGTATAATTACTTTCATGGATAGAAAATGATGGGTACTAAAGGGCTCTTTATTCTAGTGGAGAAAGGCATAATGAACCTATGGCTGGAAGCTGAAGTCAGAAAAATTCAAATTAGTTACTGAAACTGAATGGCCTGTGAAATACAGATCAGACTAGACAGAGGATCTAATGGTCCCTTCTGTCCTTAGAATGAATGATTCTCATTGAAACTTGTTTGTTTTTCACAATTGTTATGATTAGCTGTAGTAATGTATTAATTTGTTGTGTGGTAGAAATTAGCAATATGCATTTTTTTAATCTTAAAATTGATCTGAAAGGGATTTTTAAGGGCTAAATGTTGGCATTTAGTCTCAGCTCTGAGGTTAGAACCTAGCAAAGCAACACCCACCCAGAGTAGCCCTGGCAAACACTCTGCCTCTGTGAGGCACAATGCCCTCTGCAGCTCTTCAGTTGCATAGGAGGGAGTAATTTGCCTATACCCATTTAAAGCATGCAGTATGCGCCCTCAAATCTCCTGCTGTGTGATTGGCCACTAGATGAGTGAGGTTAGGAAAGGTGGAACTGTGATTCTGCCTGCTCCTTCACCCCTTTTCCAGTGAGTTCACTGGGAGCAACTCAGAAGTGAACCTAGCCTGTTCTTCCCAGAGCACAGGTTTCAATTTCAGTTTTTCAAGCCAAACAAGGGGAGTGAACAATTCCTTACTCCCTTCTTACTCCATCATGGCTATGTAAGGGCAAGCCACAATTTAGTTCTAAAGGGTTACTTAATATATGAAGAGATAAATCTCTATATACAGGAGAAATAGAACAATTCCAGAATTTTAGACAACTAGCCAAAATATATATGTCTAAAATTCTGTAATTGTTTCATTTCTCTGGTATAAAATGTTCTGTGTTTTGATTTTTAAGTACCCTTTTTATTTTGATTTGGCTTAGTTTAAACCCCAGGGTTTTTCTGGTCCTTCCAAATTTTCTCAAGGCTCTAAACCTTTCTTTTTTTTCTTTTTGTACAGTTATCCCTTATCATGGTATATGGACCTTGAGCTCAATATTTATTATTGAAAGATATGTATCTGGAAATCATAACTATAATGTTTAAAAAAACAAACTTCTCTAATTTCAGTTGTACTTCTAATCCCCCTAAGAGAAGAGTGAGTTACATACCATTTCATAGAACCACTGTGTAGTTCAAGGATTTTTTCTTTCTCTGATTTTTTTAGCAAACTTGTATTTAAGGTGCTCAATGTGCTTCTCAGCTGGTTCATTTTAGCTGCATGGAGCCTGAAGCTTTGGATGCAGAGTATTAGCTGTAGATCTGTCAACCCTTGTTGGAGCAAGCAGTAGCAGCAATTGCTTAAGGGACAAGAATTCTCCACAAGATTTAATTGGGGCCGATTGAATAATTTTAAAACATGTGAAAGGCCCTTTTCAAAAGACAAGGGGTTTGAGGATTTTTAAGTCTATATTTTATAATATAACATGGTACTGAAAAAAATCAAACTGAAGTGTGTCTCATATAATAACTCTCCTAATGAGGACTCCTACTGGCACTACCAAACATCAACCTTCCCTTGAAATTTGAATCTGTTCACAAAGCTGAGATGAAATCTGTTTTTTTTCACTTTGGTAATGTTATTAGACATGTTCACCATGGTGGCAGGCCAAATCAAATGCTGGATAGCAGGGGTAGCTAAAGTGCAGCATATGGTCTACAAGGTGCTCTGTGGTGAGCCTCATTTTCAGTACAGAGGGATAGCCCACGGAGACTCCAGGTACCAGCACGCTAAATGCCATCTTGATCTGAGCAGCTTTCAGATGTTAGCCTGTGCTGGTTATACCTCCATACTTGTTAAAAAAGAGAGCAGCTGTATCCTGTTCTATTTCATGCAAATTATGCATTGCCTTTGGGCTTCTGACATGTTTCCAATGCATCCAATGCACATTTCTTAATGTGACTAAAGTTTGGAAGATGCTGAACAACTATATATCTGACAGGGTGCACATGATGATCTATTAATGTGTACTCAAAGAAGATAGCGTCTGTGATTTAATTTTTTGAGTCAGATACATTCTTGGTTTTACTCCATGAAAGTTCTTGCCAGGGCCTAACCCAAGGGCCTAACACAAAGTCCACCAAAGGCCTAAACCAAAGCCCACTAAAATCAATGGAAAGACAGGCTACGCTTCCTCTCAATGATTAGCACCCATTCATTTTAGTGTGAGTAAGACTGGCAGAAACTGGCCATTTGCTGGTAAACAAAGCAATAATTAATAGAATTTCAGTTAAATTGTTATCAGTGGGCAAAACTTTTAAAATGTATATTGTTTAGATATCTGCAAGAGTGAAAATGTTAATCTGTCATATCCTGAAAGCTCTATACAAGAGAAATATCTAAAATCTTCTGCTTCCTTACTTGTGTCATGTTTCTTTTTCTCTGTGCTTGACTGTCTTGACAATCTTTGTTTTTGATTATTTGCAGACATCTCAGTCAGTCTGCTAGCAGTAGTCGTCAGCTTCTGTGGGCTTGCCTTGCTGGTAGTCTCGCTATTTGTCTTTTGGAAGTTGTGTTGGCCATGCTGGAGAAGCAAACCTCTTATTTCTAATACCAGTAATATCCCTCAAAGCACCTGTAGTGCTCCTACTGAGGTTTTCGAAACCAACGAGAAAAAGGAAATTAAAGAAAATGGGAAACCTTCAGTGAAGGTACTTGAGGCTGCAATGAAAATTAGCCACACTTCACCTGATATTCCAGCAGAAGTCCAGAATGCATTGAAAGAACATCTAATTAAACATGCACGCATGCAGAGACAGATCACTGAGCCTACATCCTCATCCAGGTAAGGAAAACTCAGTTTTATAGTAATTTATGGAGTATAGATAAGAGCCAGAGCGTTTTGTTGTGAATTAAGGCCTCAAAATTGGAGTGTTCTCAGTCCAGTGCTTACACGTTTTCGGGAAAACAGTCATATTAAGCCAAAGCATCAACATTTCTGCAAATTTTTCAGTAAACAGCCATAAAGAACACTCTCTCAAAAATTTAAATTGAAATATTTCATTGTTTATAAATGCAAAGATCAAGTCTATGTCTGTCACTATTGTACTTAAAAATGTATTTGTACTTGTGACACATTTCCATACAAACTTTTATTAAGGAAGGATCTTTTAGGGCAATTTACCAGAGCCAGGCAAGTTTATAGAACATCTCCTGCTTTCAGGTACAATTGGTATGCATATTTTTACAGCTCCATCAACTGAAAATTTGACTCATAAAATAAATTACAAACGTGGTTGATGCACATTTCTTTAAGATGTGGATTGACATTTTAAAAGGATTAAAATTTCCACACTCAACAAAATATACCTCTTTGTGGAATATTCCTAATACATTACACCTATAATACAGAGGGTTTTTTAATAAACCTGAAGCAGCTCTGAAAGCCCTGGTACAATTTAGAGAATACCACCTGTTTGTCCATCTCAAGTACTGGATTATGTCAATATATGGTGAACTAAAGATATATTGTGACGTAGTAGTGCCTGTAATATCATAGAATTTTTTGTGACTTACGTATTTAATGCACATGAGACATTTAAACAGTGAAATACAACATCAATCACTACATCTGAAATAATTTAGTAATGTTTTTTAGACACAGGGAAAATGAAAGCGGGGAAGAGATGTGCTGTGAATCATGACATAAATGAAAACAATAAATGCTAAATATAAAGTATTTCATTTTTACTCAATAAATGATTTGTACAATGTACACTTGAAACTGAAGCAAAAATACATGAACAGTTCAGGCAAATGTTGAAGATGACATCTTGAGACAGATTCTGTCCCACACAGTGGCCCCTTTATGCCCAGTATATATGTACGTAGAGAACCTAATATTGACCTCTTGTGCATAGGGATTTGCTGGGGGAGTATTCTGAACGGGATGGTGAGTGGCTGGAGTGCTTTGTTCTGCTACTGTTCCAGGCTGTGAAGTAGCCATGTGAGGCTGTCATAAATCAAAACATTCCTTAGGGAAGGTCTCACTCACACCAGGAACTGCACAGTCCTCTTAAACATCCTTGAATTAGGAGGATGCACAGATGACTTAAAGCAGTCTTTTTCTCCCACTTTGTCTGGGCTCCAAGTCCAGTGCTCCACTTCCTAAGAGGCAGAGCACAGAATCTGACTTGTTACATGGAACTTTTTTAAAATGCTGGAGAGATATCCATGAAATCATAACTGTCATTCTGGCCAGAGAAAGATCAAAGTTGGTACCATTTAACATGACGAGAATATTACATAGAATAATTTGATATTAAGTGGAAGGTTCTTGCCCATACCATCACTTCTCACACTCCAAAATCTCCATCAGGTAGTGTAAACCTCCAATGAATAGATAGAAGAAATATCTAGCTGCAGAACAAACCCAAGTACTACGTGTGGTATCATATAGGAAAGGAAATAACTCCTAGGATCCTGATCCAAAGCCCATTCAAGTCCATGGAAGTATTCCTGTAGATTTCTAACGGGCGTTGGATCAGACCCTAAAACCATAAAAAGTCTTGGAGCCGAGGACAATCTTAAGGAATATAAGCAGTTATTTCTCCTCTTCTCACTTGTATCAGCTGGTAGTGTTTCCAGGGGGTCTTTCTCTCTTGCTCATTCCAGATTATGAAGGGGAAAACTTCACTCAGATCGGCCTTTCATCTCTCCTGGCTTTGGAGCTGCCATTTGACAGCAGGATCTTTGGAGACATAGCTCTTTTAGGGTTCCCCTCAAAGCTGAGTGTCTATCATACAAAATACTTTCTTGTGTATTTTTAGAATCAGATCCCCCATAAAAGCTTCACAGTAGCCTTCCACATGGTCCTTTCTGTATTTACAAATACCTTTTCCCCATACCTACACTTGTTTCATATAGCTGTCTGCCTACTGCTTCTTGAACCTCTCACATTCAGTAGTGTAATTATCATGACCCAAAAATTTATATATCAGGTGAGCAGACACAAAGGTCAATTCTCTGGATTGCTCAGTCCCTTTTGTGTCACTCTGAGAACCTTGCTACAGCTTCCTTGCTGGAATACCTGTAGCAGTAGGAGAGTCCCTAGCAAGCATAGAAGTGGTGTAGCTGGCTTCTATACCACTCTCAGCAGAAGACTATTCAGAAAGGGCATGTCACAACAGAAAATGACCAGAACGCATTGCCCTCAGACCATCTGCCAGCTGAGCATAGCTGATCAGTAAAGTTTGCCAGGTGGCTAAAGTTAGAGTAGCTCCTAGGCTTCTCTAACCTGTACTGGAGCAGAGAATTCGGGAGTGTAACCAACCCTTAATAGCCCCCATTACCTATGCTGAACTTAGATTTAGAGCAGACGATCTGGACAGGAGTCTGTCATGCAAATGAGATACATTATTGGTCTTCTTGCATTAGTTAATTATTAATCAAACAAACCGCATGATATTAACTGATTATAACTATAATCATATAATACATTATTCAAAACATAACAATGTGTCTGATCACAATTTCTGGATAGTATTTTTAACACAGAGACATGTTCAGAAAAATGAGGTTTCTCAGCTTAACTGGAACATTTTGTATCGTTATCATAGTTTGTAATAATATGAAGAAGGCTGACTTATTAAAAAAGTCACTCTTCAGTGTCTGGATCCCAACTAAGCAGTAAACTATAACAGGACGATCATTTCTACAGCATTGTTGCACCTCTTGGGTACATTTTGGGTTTGTACCTTTATCCACTTGAGAACTACACTCACTAGAGGCCCAGGAACACACTCCCTAGCGTATGTTCTTACTTTTATGATATGTAAATGATTACTGATCATTTACATTTTCAGAAAGGAAAAAACTTTTTAAAAATCATTTTGAGCTATTTATTGTAACATAGACATCCATTCTGGAGTTCTTAGTGGGGGCGTAAGTTACAAATACTCTTACCTACATTTGTTTTCTAACAAATTTCATCTAACTTCATTTTTTAAAAAAGATCTTGAATTGTTTGGTCTCTTTCTTCCCCAGGATACCAGAAGTCCTTTCAGAAGCAGTTTGTGGCCCTCTGGCCATTTGCAACTTTAGTTTAACTACTGAAAAATCTAAACTGGGCTTATTAAACAGCTCTTGATTTAATTCACTATAACAGAAAGTGAGACTTGAAACTATCCAGAAGAACAATCCATAGCATCTCTAAAAGAGAAGTTGGTCTCATGGTGGAAATTATTAAATTCCTCTTTCCTACTTCATGACACTCCCAAATCAATCCCACTTCAGCCCAGCTTCTTTCTTTCCTCTTCTTTCCTTCCTCCAGCTCATCCGCTGAAATTAACTAAGTAGAAATAAAATTTAAAGTAGCTTTTGCAGGAGAGATTATTTGCTTTTTAAGAAATTAATCAAAATAGAGAAAGGAAGGGGGCAGCTGAAATCTGCAGGAGGCAGCTACTGCGTAGTAGGGTGAATGCAAGACTATGAGGAGACTCAGATTCCATTTTTAACTCTGCCACTAAGTCACTGTGTGATCTTGAGAAAGTCACTAAGGCCAAATCTGCAAAGGTGGCTTCTAACTTTGGATACCTTCATTTTTGGGTGCCCAGGTTGACATGCATACAAACAGATTTTCAGAGGTGTTGAGCTAAGAACTCCCACTATAGTCAACACAGATATAGCAAAAATAGAAGAGTTCCAGAGGAAGAAATGAAAATCATTAGTAGCATGGAGAGACTTTGCTATGAGGAGATATTGAAAAGACTGGGACAGTTCAGTTTAGAGAGGAGAGGAATAAGAGGGGAGATGATAGAAGTACACAAAATAATTTATGGTAAATTGAGGGCATCTATTTACTCTTGCTTATAATATGAGACCAAGGGAATTTTCAACAAAAGTGAAAGGCAACAAATTTAAAGCTCATCAAATGGGGAAAAAATGCAGGGCAAAATTGACCTATGGAACTAATTACCACAGTAGGATTCAGACTAGGAGTCTAGGATTGAAAAAATAATTAGACATTTATTTAGATAATTAGAACATAATAGTTACATTAGATATGATTAAAAATAAGAGAGAGAAACCTTTATGCTTAATGGCTGGAGCAACCATTAACAGACTAACTTACCGCCTTACAATTTCATTGTAAGTCCCCATATCCTTGTACCATATAAAAGGAGAAATAAGTGTGTCCAAACTGTCTGCTCTATACTATTCATTATTTTATAATTAGTTTATAACTTGAATGTGCTTTCTCTGTGCAAGTTAATAATCCTATATTGGGTTAAGTAAACTCTAAAGCCAAAGGCCAAATTATTACTCTTTATTATTTGTACTATAGTAATGCCTAGAGGCCCCAACTAAAAATGCAGCCCCATTATACAAAGAGGCCCTGAATACCTTACAATCTAACTGGACAAGATAGCTTAAGTTTGAGAGAAAAGGAGTATTATCAAAACCCACCCCCACCCCATTTTACAGATGAGGAACTGAGTCACCATGATCCGAAAGCAAAGTACTTAAGCACATCCTTAGGTCTATCCATACTCAGCAAAGTACTTAAGCATGTGATTATGTTCCATTCTAGGGATTAACTTAAGCACATGTTTAAAGTTAAGCATGTACTTATATGTTTGGCTAAACTACGGACTAAGTGATTTGCCCAAGGTCACACAGGAAGTCTGTAAAAGAGCTAATAATTGAACTCATATATCCTGACTTCCAGTCCGGTGCCTTAATCATAGTCTCATCTGTCTGCTCTTATTTCTTTGGGTGTGAGTCTTACTGAGTTAACAGAAAGCACTGTCATGTTACTAATTGTTACATAATTACTAATATTATTATTACTGGAAAATATCTAGGGAGTAAACATTTATGACATAAAGTTTTTTTCATATGATTTGAGGAAATCATGCTTGTTTGGGGGATGTGGATGCCAGTTTTAAGCACTTTCAAATCTACGAATGAAAAATGCTATATAAGAGCTAAGTATCATTATTTATGATGACGATTTTAGGGGCAGTAGTGAATCAGAGTGCATGGGCCTGCACTCTCTTGTCACTGAAAGCCCTGGCAGAGGTATGAGTATGTAACTGTGCAGCATCTCCACAATGCGATTGGCTGAGATCCTTGCACTTCAGTATAACAGTCATTAATCCCTTTGTTATTGCAGAAGAAAGGAACGTAACTATGTTGCCATGACAACAGTGAAGCACCTTAATAATTAAAAGAGTAATTATCTGTCTTGTTGAAAAGTTGTGACTCAGAACATTCACTAAGTACTGTGTAATTAGGGCATTGGCTTAGTAGAGTAACAGTGCTACTGAGCCTTGGTTCCCACAGAGAGCAATCCTACAGCTGCACTGTTTTATCAAGTGACACTTAAAAATAGTGACTAGTTTCACTGGAGGATATTACAGGGTGTGTGTGTGTGTGAATATTTTTAATTTTGAAAGGACTCTTGCAACTTAGAAATTAGATTTGTTCAAAAAATGTTACCTACTATTTTTACAAATGCTACCGCAGATTATTATAAATGCAAGAGATCAAAGAACATTTTTTGTATGTTTCTAGTTTGCTTACTTTGTTCCTCTGACAGCAGTTTGTTTCACAGTTTCCACTGCATAGTCAGAGTCTTCTGTTGTTTGTGTAGACTTTTTCATACAGCATGGAGGAGAAAAACATTTTTTAAAAATGTGTGATTATAAATCCCTCCAAATTTGCAGGCGGACTCGAGGACATTTGTGGCACCTGAGCCTATATTTAACTTATTTTTTTTTAAATTTGGTTAGGGTTCAGCTTGAGAGTTTCTCTCTGACACAGAAATGTGTGCGATCAGAAGTGTGTTTTAGTCATCTAACTTTCAGGTTTGAAATACTGAGATTTCCTGTAACCAGTTCAAATCCAAATTATGGCTGTGTTGAGGACCATTCCCTGCACCCCTAAGGCATCCAGAATGGAAAATGTTCTTGTTCATTATTTAATGGCTGCAGATTGCCCCCTTGGTGCAGCACTCAGAGGATCCACAGCAGTTTTGTTCATTGTGCAGCCTCTCCCATACAGCATAAATAAGAATATTTTCCATGAAATTACTCATAATCATTTTCAAATGGAGAATTTGTTTTCCTGGTTTAAAGAAATAAACATACAGCTGTGACTCCTCTTGGTTTCAGCATGCTGAACAGTGGGGAGAACTGAGCAATAATGCACATTTACATCTGGCATTAATAAGTAATAGATTGTTCAAAAGTGAGGGAATTCTGACAATTAAATTGGTTTTTAATGGCAACTAAGTATAAGTGTAGTCATAGGAGTAATCTGTGACTTTGTTACAGCACAGCTTACTAGGGAAATTTTATAATGGCAGAAAAATCAAATGGACATTTAGGTTACACAAAGTCTTCACCAGATGAAATATAGTAAGTATATTATCCTACAGTTTATACTACTGTAAAACACATAATAGGCCAGATCCTACTCTTTTTGAAGGCAATGGCAAAATTCCCACTGTTATAGACAGCATAAGGCCTTAAGTATCATGAATGTACTATACTGCAATCCAAATTAGGAGGGTTTAAAAATAATTTCTTTTGGTATCATTAAGTGAATTCATCTTCTGACACACTGTAGGATGAATAGGAAAGCAGGAAAAAATGGAAGAAACAAATGTCTAATAAAGCTTTAAACGGTAGAACGACTAGAATAAAATGTTAAATCACCAGTCGAGAATCCAACTATAATCTTAATCCTGAAAAGATTTAAGCACGTGTATATATCTTTACAGGATCAGGGCCTCTACTGTTTAAATGCTGTACTTTTACCTGCAGGCCTAGTACCTTATGATCTTTACAGATCTCGCAAGTTGAGAAGTGTTGAACCTCTTAAATACTTAGATGGAAAACCTCCAAGGAATGCCCAAGAGGTACAGGAAGTGTTGATGATGAGTGGTAGGCCGTACTTTTTCCTGTGTAACAACACTGTACTAATACCCCAGCATGGTGCTAGGGATCAGGGTTAGAGTTCCGACTTTATGAGATATAAAACTGAAGTCCTGGCCAATTCTGATTATTAAAAAAAATCATATGGCACTTACCATAAAAATGAAGTTATTAATTTACAGTGATGTTCTAGTCTTACTGAAGTTTGGGGAGTCATATAATTTCTACTGCAGTTTCAGGTACACATTTTTCAAAACAAGGTATGTGTTGTATTGCTAGGAAATTGGGTGTCCTTTGGGATAAGAAGTTCCATTTTCATGTAAAATTATGTTGTATGGTGTTAATGGTAATTCTTAGTTCAAGGCTGGATTTCCACAACAATTTATTTGTTTTTAAACCTAAGCTTTGATTTGTTTAGAATTTTTGTTCTTATTTTTATTTGGGGAAAACCCATACATTTTCATGGAGATAATCCAAGCTAATTTTTTGTGTGTGCAGGCATAATTCTTTCAGGAGGCACTTGCCAAGGCAGATGCAAGTGTCCAGTGTTGATTTTAACATGGGAACAGATCCGATTTTACAACGGGGTGAGACAACAACCAGCATTGGGCGAATAAAACCAGAACTCTATAAACAGAAGTCTGTTGATGCAGAAGACAAGCAAGAAGATGTGAAAATCTGTGGGAAACTTAACTTTACTCTCCAGTATGACTATGAAAATGAACTCCTTGTTGTTACCATTGTCAAAGCCTTAGAGCTACCTGCTAAAGACTTCACAGGAACCTCAGACCCGTATGTTAAGATTTACCTTCTCCCAGACAGGAAAAAGAAGTTTCAGACACGGGTTCACAGAAAGACTTTAAATCCTGTCTTTGATGAAACCTTTCAGTTTCCTGTAGCCTATGATCAGCTCAGCAACAGGAAATTGCATTTCAGTGTATATGATTTTGACAGATTTTCTAGACATGACATGATTGGGGAAGTTATTCTTGATAACTTTTTTGAAGTCTCTGATCTCTCCAGGGAAGCCACTGTGTGGAAAGACATCCACTGTGCCACCACAGTAAGTAATGTGTCCCAAAAGTGTTCAAATTGATGATATTTTAATTTCTCCTTTGTACTTTATGGAAAGCATATACTGTCTATCAGCACAGATTGAAAGAAAGAGTTGCCAGTGTTTTCCTTTGAGCATGGAAAATAAGATGATTGGGAAGCCGTGAAATGTAATTTAAAAAAAACTCTTCTGGGAACATAGTTACCCTCATGACAAACTACACAAATGGAAATTAGATTTATTAATTAAATCAAACACCCCTAAGTGTCACTGTTTAACAGGAACAGTTAATATTTTCCTGTTAGCAAAACATATGTACATTTCCACGTTGTCCTTCAAAATGTTCATGTACTAATATGCCATGAAACCACCTTGGTATTATTAACCGCCTTTCACATATTGGAATCTAAATGAAAAAAGAGATGGAGGTTAAGATGATCCAGTGTCTAAAATGATTTCTAACAGCTGTCCCATGCACAGGGTAACCTATATGAAATATCTATGTATTCTTTGTTGCTAATGTCTACTGTAGACACTCAATGTTGATGGAGAGCAGAAGGACGTATGGGGGAGCATTTGGAAACAGAGAGAATTGGTTTACTGTTTCAAGTGAGAACTGTAGCCTATAAAATTCACCTGTGAACAGAAGCAAATAGGTGACATGCTGCAACTACTAACAAATGCTACCTCCCAACCTTATCTTTACTGGTCAAAAGGCCAAACTCATCTTTTCCACTCGGAATCAGATAGATGGTTTCAGAAAACAAATCAGTTTTCTCTAAAATACTACACTGTTCATAAGGAAACTTCCTGTTATGTTGTTGTACTGAGGGTATCTACGTCACTCTGAGCCATATGCCTTCCTTATCCATGCGTTTTCAGTAGGAGGTAGGCTGCTGCCAGCGCTGCCCCTAAGATTTAGTGGGTCTAAGAGATAAAACACAAGCAGGGCTGCTCCCTCAAGGTGGGAGCTCTACACCATCCTTTCTGTTTTCCCCTTTTCTCCCAGAGGACTCACTCTCTTACCTTGTCTCTGTCCCGCATTTGTTGTTTTCCTTCTTCCCCCTTCACACTGATGGCCTTGGCTCCCTTCTTCCATTTGCTGTTCCCCCCTTTTCTCTGCCCTCTATTTGTGCCCTTTTTTCTCTCTCTCTCTCTCTCTTTCTCTCTCTCTCTCTCTCACATACAAACACACCCTCGTCTCTCTGCCCTGTTTTTTTTCACCCTCCTTCATCTTTTCACGTCTCCCTTCATTTGTGTCCCCTGTGCCCCTGTTTTTCCCCATTCCCAGTCTGCCTTCCATTTTGCGCCTTTTCCAGGATCTTGGAATAGCCAGGGTCTGTTCAGGGCTTCATTTCAGGCTCTCTTCATGCTGCCTGGCACCTCCTCAGCAGTCACCTGCTGCTGCCTCTCTTCTACAGCTGCAGCTGCTAATGGCATCGCCACCTTAGCCTCCTGTTGCTGTTGCACTTAGTGAGACCCTGTGCTGCTCTATAGAGCAGTGCATCAGCACTGACCCACCACTAGAGGTACCAATGAGCACCAACATCTCATGCACAGGACTGGAACAACTGTCTCAGCTAGCTCCACTGCCCTTTCTGGCGTCAGCCCTGGTTGCTACATTGTGCAGACTTTAAAGGTTCATAGGTAACATTAAAATATTTCTTGGCTGAATATGAAATTGTTTTTCTCATCATTTTCTTAGTCCTCTTGAGCATATTATTTTGTTTTTAGAAGTCTATTCTTGAAGGTCAGTCTGTTTCATGATGATGATAATGCTTTGCACTTATATAGCACCTTTCCTCCAAGGATCTTGAAGGGTTTTCCAAACATTCACTAATTAATTCTACAAGTTTAGGATGGTTTGTTCTGTTGGCTCCATCTTCTGTACAATACCAGTGGAGTTAAAAATTAAATAAAATAAAAAATCACCATATGCATTTTAATTTATTTCCTCCTGAACAAAGTGATCAGCTTGACTGAAAGTCTAAGCAAGAGCTGGGATATAGTGGTGAACTCATGCAATTTTTTAGAGGGGTGGATTGGCCAAATTACAAACCACAGGCTACCGCAGGCATTCCTCCTCTTTAATGTGGGAAGACAACTCCTCTTTTCTTTTACCCCTACAAACCTCAGGGAGGAAGGAATCACCCTCCCCTTTGTTCTCTCCACCCTCAGGACAGGCATATCAGAAGTGGTGGCACTGTGTACTGCTAGATTCAAGTGGATGGTAGTGCTTTGGAGGTTCTAGCTTCTGGGTGCAGCTCAGTGGTGCAGATATGGGTAGGATACAGGGACCTACTTTCTTTCTGATCATAGGTCCAGTACCAATACCTCTGAAGAGTTAACAGACTGCCAAAATATTTCTTTGGCCTGGCAAGTACATGAAACAGTGGATCTTAAACATGGAAAGGATGATTCAGAATGCTAGCCTTGGTCCTGGGTTCAATTCCCTGCTCTTCTGTAAGCTTCTTGGATGATGTAGCACTTAGGCCTGGTCTACACTAGTGGGGCATCGATCTAAGTTACGCAACTTCAGCTACATGAATAACAGAGCTGAAGTCAACGTACTTAGATCTACTTACCACGGTGTCTTCACTGCAGTAGGTCGACTGCTGACACTCCCCCGTTGACTCCGCCAACGCTTCTCACTCCGGTGGAGTACCAGAGTTGATGGGAGAGCACTCGGTGGTCGATTTATCGTGTCTTCACTAGACGTGGTAAATCGACCCCCTCTGGATCGGTTGCTCCAGAGGTAAGTCTAGACATGACCTTAGTCTATCTCTGTCTCAGTTCCTCATTCTACAAAATTGAAATGATAATACAGCCCAGGAGTGTTCTGAGGATAAATGCTTTAAAGATTGTGAGGCACTCAGATCAGATGCTATGATAACGGGTGCCATTTGAGTACCTAAGGGTATACCTACTTTGCAATTAAACCCCTATGGCTGGCCTGTGTTAGCTGACTTGGGCTCTTGCAGCTTGGGCTATTTGGCTTTAAAATTGCAGTGTAGATGTTCGGGCTCATGCTGGAGCCTAAGTTCCAGGATGCTGCCAGGGGGGAAGAGTCTCAGGGCCTGAGCTCCAGTCCAAGCCCAAACATCTACACTGCAATTTAACAGCCCCTCAGCCCCAGCTTGAGTCAGCTGACACAGACTAGCCATAGGTGTTTAACTGCAGTGTAGACATATACCTATATATAAGGCCCCGACAAATTCAGAGGCCATTTTGGTCAATTTCACAGTCATAGGATTTTTTAAATCATAAATTTCATGATTTTAGCTATTTAAATCTGAAATTTCATGATGTTGTAATTTTAGGGGTCCTGACCCAAACAGGAGTTGGGAGGGGCATTGCAAGGTTATTATAGGGGGGGTTGCAGGTACTGCTATCCCTACTTCTGCACTGCTGCTGGTGGTGGCTACCTTCAGAGCTGAGCAGCTGGAGAGCCAGGGCCACTGGCTGGGAGCCTAGCTCTGAAGGCAGAGCTACCACCAGCAGCAGCGCAGAAGTAAGGATGGCCTGGAAGGGTATTGCCACCCTTACTTCTGCTCTGCTGTCTGCAGACCTGGGCCCTCAGTCAGCAGCCGCCAGTCTCTGGCTGCCCAACTCTGAAGGCAGCAGCACAGAAGTAAGGGTGGCAATACCGCAACCCCGCTAAAATAATCTTGTGACCACCCCCCCCGCCCGCCGCAGCTCTCTTTTGGGTCAGGATCCCCAGTTTGAGAAACGCTGGTCTCGCCTGTGAAATCTGTATGGTAAAAGCACACAAAAGACCATATTTCACGGACCCTGATGCATTTTTCATGGCCATGAATTTGGTAGGGCCCTACCTATAGATGATGATAAAGCATGAGTGTCAACTAGCTAATACATTTGTTTTCGTATATTAAATATCTGAAAATTCAGTTAGTCACACAAAAGGTAAAGAAAAACCATCTGGCTCCCTCTTCTAGAGAAGTCTAATAGGCCATTTGAGACTCATACTGCTGATGATTTCACAAGCAAATCAGACTAAGTAGAGAAAATATCATACTATAATATCTAAATAAGTCAAACGTCTTCCTCTTGAAGGTGGAAACAGCAAATATTCATGATGTCAGCAGCAAATGGGACTCAAATGGTCTTTTAGACTTTAATTGAAATTACAGCTGAGGTAAAAATATTAACATCTCTTTATGTTTCCAATGAACATTCAGGGCTTAAAACTTAAAATCCCAGCTTTCCATTGGCATAGGCTTTGATCCAGCAAAGCACTTAGGTATGTATTTAACTTTCACATGCTTTGACTTCAATGAGTGCCTTAAGTTCTTTGCAGAAAAGAAGCCCAATGGCATTGCTTTTTTATTATTATTAATTCTGGTGGGTTTTGAGAGATTTTACATTTAAATGTTTGTTGGTCCTTTAGACCAGGCAAAAATGCAAACTTTTTACTTGATAAAACCAAAATGATCTCGTCATTCTAAACTTATTGGACATCTTTTTGGGCAGACTAGAATGCCATACCAAATGGTGCTACTGGGAGAGACATACTAATATGCATGTAGCTGAGAATTATTGCTGTTCTTGGCTGCTGATATTAGTACAACTCTCCTCACATTGAGAAACAAAACCCGCCTAATTATAGTGCTTAGTTTAGCGTGGTAGTATCTTGTTTGGTGTTAATGAACCACTATTTTACAATTTCAAATCATAAGTATGCAGTTTAGGAAGTAGTGGCTGTGTTCTGAGCTTCAGTCATTCAGCAAGGAGCTTATAACTGTAAACACAACTTTATGTACAGTATTGAATTAGTGCAAATAGCCTGTTTTCAAAGTGGCTACCACTTAGAAATGACTACCAATGAACATGTGAAAATTAAAGTAATTTGTAGTTATGTATAGCCATATTGGGACTTTATAGACTTTTTGAATCTTTGAATTATTAACAACATTTTTTCAGTAGTTGACTGGATTATTTTTAGTGGCAAAATAAAACTATACTATAATAAATCACTAACATATACAAGCTGGAATGTGCTACCATGAACTTGTGTTTTGGATTATTTTGGAGTTTATTTTAGCTATTTTATATTCATGAAAATCAGGTTAGTGTTAACGATTTCCAGTTCTTACATTGCAGAAACTGTAAGACTGAGGGTCCAATTCTGCACTGGGTTAAGCAATGCTTAAGTAGATAAGATGAGGAATTTATACTCTAAGAACCTATTCAAAAGTCTAGTGAAGTCAATGGTAAGATGCCAAAAGGTTTTGGATCCGGCAAGTAAAGTCCATAGGATTTGGGTCATGCCTTGAGAAGTAGGTGCTCAAACTGATTCAGCAGACATTGAGAATAAACTTTACGCCTTGAACAGTTTTTTTTTTTTTTTACTTATGCACTTTTCTGCTTCCTTTAGTGCCATTAATGTGGAATGAGAAAAGCTATGCTTGGGTACATGAATGTGCTTTAGTGGAAATGGATTTCATCACAAGCTGGCCTGCCCGTATTAGTGATCAGCTGATAATTTTAAAAATTGAAAGTCTGGAGCAGGAGCAAGGTGAATGAGACACCACCCATAGGTATATTCCTCTGATACTTCTTTCCCCCTTGCCTCACTCCCATCTTCCCCATGTTTTGGACAGGTTTGTTTGTTTTGTGGGGTTTATTACCTCTGGCCAATGGGTCCAGGCATGCTTTCCAGTACACAGGAAGCATGCCTAGAGATTTACTGACACTGTAGGTAACTGGGAGCCAACCCTAGGTCTGGATCTGGGGATTGGTGCCACACTCACCAAATAAAGGGTGAGTCGCATCTCCTCAGACTTTCAAGCCTTCCCAGGACCACCTCCCTCCCACAGACAAATATTCATATCCTGTTCTGCAAGTAGAGTATGGCTAAGAATTCCCTTAGTCCCCCTTTCTCCATTAAAAGACACCTACATGGGGATAAGGTTTCTGGTGCCAGGTTTCTTGGTTCTAGCAGAAAAAGGGATAATGATATCCAATTGCTGGAAACTGAAGCTAGACAAATTCAGACCAGGAATAAAGTGAACATTTTAACGGTGAGGGTAATTAACCATTAGAACAATATACATAGCAATATGGGGGATTCTCTATCACTCAAAGTCTTTAAATCAAGATTGGATGTCTTTCCAAGAGCTATGCTGTAGTTCAACCAGGATTTTCTGGTCAAAAGCATGAAATGTATTCATCTTCTGTCTTAAATTAACTTTAACGTAGCTTTCCTGTCCCACTGTGTAGACCAGCTTACTGGCTCTCCCGTTCCCCCCCAACTATTATGGACATATTCATTTGAGAAAAGATAATGTGTGAGTTGGAATCTTCAGCCAGTCACAGAAATTTTGTAATAGATGTCTAACTAACAATATGTTATGTACAGAAGAAATTTTTTTGAACACTTGCATTAATTATATTACAGAAAATATTGATTTTATTATGTCATTTTTCTTACCATACACAGTAGAAATTAGTTATATACAAGAGATACATCTAGGTAATATTTACTACACATAGAAATGTAGTATTTTTAATAAATGAAATATATAAGAAATTCAATGCATTTTGCAAGCATAAGCATACGTACACATAGTTGTCAATTTAGAGATGGAGAATTTTAAATATTTTATGTAAAATTTCTTAGTATGCCCAACGATATCAAGATATTCCATTTGATAGAAATAGTAAAATGTGCTGAGAATTTAAATTAACACCATATCCAGGATAATGATGCATTCTTGGACTCCTTATGAGGGGCTGCAGATATATGGAAGCTCTGGGAGTATCTTATGTTCTAGATCCATGGAACCTGATTCTTATTCAAAGCTTTTGAGAGAGTCCATATACGGTCACATTCGGCTCCCTTAGAGTGCCTAAGTGTATTGCCATCCCTTTTCCAAGGTTGGAGTCATAGACTTCACTCAATCTGTTGTAACAGGGTTCAAGAAAATGAAACCAGTATGCACAAAAAACATGCTCATTGTATCCACTGATTTTTAAAAAATGAAAGGCAACCAATGAAGAAATAAATGAATCCTTCCAGCTGCACTTTGATGGTTTTTAATATAAAGAAATATGCAAAGAACCCTAGTAAAAGAAATAGTCTACTCCATCTTAATGAGAATTTGGCATGTGAAGTCCTTGCTGGGTTGGACTCTTATATTTCTAAATCTGTCATGGGGTGCTCCACTCATTGCTTGTCTGGAGCCTCCTCTTGGTCACTCTGGCTCTCATGATTGACGTCCTTCATGTGGTCACACGATGTCACACCATCTCTCTCTCATGTCTACAGCTCCTCTCTCATCTCAGGAACCACAGGGTTCTCTTCGTGACTTGACCCTTTGTCCTCCCACTTCCGGGTTTATCAGAATCTTTCTTTCAGCAGTCCTGGGCAGTCTTCCCATTCACTGCCTCAGGTGCCAATCCTTTAGTGGCTGGTAAGGGAACCTCGGCTTGCCCTCTACTCTGGGTTCCAGTCCAGGGACCCTTAATCCAGCGGTTCTGGGCTGCACTCTCCCAACCCCTACTGCTTCTTACCTGGACTGCTTTCTACCACTCCTGGTTCCCCACTTTTTCTGGGAGTACCAGCTCCAAACCCTCCTCCCTCTTCCCAGGGAGTGACTGCTGCCTCAATCTGTTGCCAGCTTCCTGGCTTTATAGGTTCTGCCTCTTCCTGCCCAGCTGAGCCTGCTTGCAATTAATTCCCTGCTCCCTGGCTCTTCCTGCAGGTGCAGCCTGTGGAGTCAATAGCCTACCTGGCCACGTTAACCCCTTCCAGCCCTGTTTAAGTGTTCTTGTATAACCTTCCATCCTCTGATACTTTCTAAATCTGATCCATATGCCACATTAACGATAGCTGATACTATTTACATTTACATTACAGTAGGCTCCTAAGGCCTCCATGAGGATGGGCACCTCAGTGTACTGGGTACTGTATAAGTAAAGATAAAATCTCTGCTTTTTATTGATATAAATGTAGAATCTATGCAGGTTAACCTTTGTGTGCCTCTGCACATTTGGATACCAGACTACCAATAGGAAGAGGTATGCTATATAGTGGTCTGATTAAAGGACTTGGAGCAAGAAACTCTTGACTCCTAGTTCAAGCTATGACAATGACTCCTTTGTCCTTGGATAAGTCACTAACATCTCTGTGTCAAAGTTTCTCCATAGGTAAACTGGAGATAGTAATGGTGCAAGATATGCATCCTTATAGACACAGTATTGTGAGTGAAGATTAAATCCAAGAGCTAAAGCAGTGATATGGGATTAATTATTGTCTGTCAAGCACTTTGAATATGAATAAGTGGAAGGTATTACTGAATAGGGTGTAAGTGTTTGTATACCACATTTTTTTAAAAATGGGCAATCACATATACCTCGCTCCAGACCTATTCAGGCTTCAGATGCTATTCTTGTAGTTATGGATAGAGGCTAATTGGACATGCTGATGTTGTTTGCGCTATTAGCAGCTTTTAATACCAGCCATCACTGCCTTCAGGTCAAAACGTAAAACCCATCTCCGTGGCCTAGCTTCCCACAATAACACTAATCTCCCAGCAGAATAACTAAGTCAATAGATGATGCTGGGAAGGAAAAAAAGAATGAAATTCATGTGCCTGGAAAAGGGAAGAGAACAAAATATCATCTGGAGATGATGTTTTGAAAAGAATAAATTCCATTGAAAGTCAATAGGATTAGTGCTCCTATCTGCCAGAGGCATTTTTGAAAAGCCCATGTGACTTCATGTAATTTTTTACAAGGTAAATACCACAATGATGAGCTCATAATACACAGACAGACAAACATCACAATTGTTAGTTTGGGTCCTATGTAATCTTTCATTGAGATGACACTGGTTCCTCTAGTGCAGTTATAATTTTTGTAACCTAATTCTGAGAGCAATTCTATCATGCTCTTGGAGGCCAAGGCCCATTGCCTCTTTAATTTCCACCCAACCCACAAAATAATCTGATTTTTCAACATTGTTTTATTTACTCCCTGATTGGATATTGGAATGTGCAATTGTTCTGTATGTTAAAACTCATTCAGACATTTTTTGGTGGAAACCAGGAACATTGAAATGTCCCTAAAAATCAGAAAACATCTTTTTTGTGCTTTCCTGTCATTTCAAACTATCTCATGACGGATTCTGCCAGCTTTCTGTTGAAATTAATGTTAGTATTCCAGAGTAAGGTACTGTTCAATGTGAGTAAAAGTGGCAGAATAGGGTCCTAAATCATTTGGATTTTCAAAATAGTGTCATATAATGTAACTAGAGACTGTACTAGAGCTAACTGATGCTGCTGGAGCTCACTGTCTATGAGGGAGATGAGACCATTGTAGGTATTTTTAATGTCATCTTGTGGAACTGAAAAAAGGACTCACTATTTAATAAAATAATAGCGTAAATTAGATTCATTTGGAAAGTGAACCAAAAAGTGGTGATAACGAAGATGTGTAGAATGGTTTGCTAGAAATCTACATAATGGCATATAGAAGTAGAAAATGCTGCCCACGAATATTTTTGCTATTTTACTGTCACACAATATCTAGTATTAAAAAACCATTTACATTGTATTTAACAGGAAATTTCTGGTAAAGTCACTAAATATTGATTAATAATAGCCCAAAAAGTTATGAATTCCTCTGGTTTTCATTGTAATAATCTAAATGGTATTAATGTCATCAACAGTATTCTAGGGGATGTCCATTGTAATTCAGTGTTAATTAAATGGATAGTTATTATTTTAATACTAGCAATTAATCACCAACTAGCATGAATAAAACAATATAAAGTTCCAAGCCCTTGTAACATCTAACTAGCCCATGGCAGTAGTGAACCGAAAAATGCTGCTGAAGGAGTTAATTTGAGTTACCTGGGAAGTTTGAAAAATCAGAGAGGAAATAATGATGTGACAATACAGTAACTGCTTAGACTACAGTTATGGTCAGAAAAATGATAATGCAAAAATGACACATTCTTACTTCACAGATCTGCTCCCTGTTTGCTTTTTGTTCCTGTTAGCACTGTAGAACCCACAAAGCTATTGGAAAGTGAGATGGAATCTGTCCCAGCTCTCCCATCAACAGAATTACTACATTCTTATTGCAATATCTTTCCCTGATATTGCAGGGAATAGGCATACAGGCTTCAGGTTAGCTACATCACCAACATGCCTCATTTGGGTTAGAATTTCTGATGATGTTATCAGAGTAGGAAAGGACGTTGTTTGATTCCCAGTTGAGTTTGCAGGGCTTGCAGCTATAGAACTGTGTTTTTAATTGCGTACTGAAGACATTTGATATGGAAACCATTGAGAACAACTGGGAAAACCCATAAGTCTGTGTCTGAGTGGGAAAGAGTGAAGCTTTCTCCAGCAACTAAAGTCCTAAGGGCCATGTCATGGACCATCCTGGGCACTCCACCGGGGAACAAGGGCGTATGAGGCACCTCCTTACACTTCTGTATGGTTACCTGCATCATGCCTAGCAGCATTTGCAGAATTGCTGCTACCTCTCCCACACAGGTGGGTAGAGGTAGAGAATGGGTGCAGCTTTAGTTTTCTCCAGTGGGCCAGATGACAGTGATTACAAGACAATGGTAATCTATCCATTGATTTCAGTGGCCCCTGGATCAAGCTCCCAGCTGACAGACAGTGAACTCAAAAAACTCCCATTGAACCTAACAGGAGTTTTACATGTTCAGGGTCACTTAGGAGTGGTTGTAGAGTTGGTCCCTAGGTGAAGGATAAGAATTTAATGCTGTCTAAGGAATCTATATTTTATAGTTAAATAATAGAGTTGATATGAATAGTGGACACCTTTATTTTGAATTTTGTTTCTCCTATTTTTGTATTTCTTTCTTGCCTCACCATGACAGAAATATATTGGCTAGTCATGTAAACAGGGAGCAATAGAAATAAATGTAAGCTGGTATAGTGCTTACCATTGTTTCAGTTCCACGGTTCTGTATAATGGCTTGTGTTCAAAACAAGGAAACAAATAGATAAAAGATACTCACCATCAAGTGGATGTTTTATTGTATCTGTTCTCAGTGTTGCTTTTTTTTTTTTTTTTTTGTACAAGTTATTGCAAGCCTTTGGCAGTGAATCATTATGAGCAGTGTGGATCTGAAAGTAAAGCAGTATCTCTCAGTAAGGCTAGCTCTTAACTGAAACCTTAATTTAATTTAAGAAGATGAAAAACTCACAATACACTAATGAAATTTGGAAAACTTCACTGGAGTTGCCTAAAAAAAAAGAAAAAAACCTGTAGCCATTATGAATAAAATAAAACATTCAGTATAAAAGTCTGCTTCTAAAATAAACTCTGGCAAGCTTAATTCTTGATGTTATAGTTAAATAAATACTTATCTGATTAACTGTGGACTGGAATTCTTTGTGCTTGTATCTCTTGAGTCACAGGTCATATAAACAAGTGTGTTGGAGATACAAAAGTGAACATTGCAGACAATCTACACCTTGGTTTTATGAAGTCTGATAGCACTGAGATATTCTGGTCAGGTGGCTGAGGTAAAACTTAGTGAACTGGTGTGACATAAAGTGATATAGGGTAGAATTTTCAAGAGCACCTAAGTGATTTAGGTGCCTACGACTTATTCAAAGTCAATGGGACTTTGGCTACTATGTCATTTAGGCACCTTCAAAAATGTTACCCAGAGGGACGCAAACTATTAGAAAAGAATACTATGGGCGGGTGAATAAAATATATAAGCTATATCTGTATGTACACCCCATGTACGTTTCCAAGTATTACTAATACATGGAACCCATACCAGTGCCAAGTGTCTACATATGCAGTGCTGGGCACAGCTAGACACTGTGCACAGGCATATATACCTGTATCCATGCTGCCCCATATTTGGTACAAGATGGTAGCACTACTATTGCAGGGACAGTATCCCAGGGACCTGCGTGTCACAGGAGACACTCTGGGAATTGCCTGGCTTTGTGTTGCTGGTACTAGATGCTACCTTCACACAGTTGGCAATGGCAACTCTCACTCACCTCTCCTTTCTACCAAACCATGTGGAAGACATAGAACCAAGTCCATGATGATATGGATCTGCTCCTGCTTGCAGGACAAATGTTCATGCGGGTTCATTCACTTATACTGGATGGAATTGGTCCAGAAATAGTTGAGATGCTGAAGAGAGCTGACCGAGAGGATTAATGAAAATCCACTATAGTCCCATGGAACAGATACATTGAATTCTGCGATTGCAGTAGTATGCTCATGGCTGGATTGCCACTTCTGGTCCTGGAAAGCCAGCACAACATGGTCAGACCACATCTTCTTGGAAACCTGGAAGGATGACCAGTAGCTGCAGAACTTCCAAATGAGGAAGCAAACCTTCATGGAGTTATGTGAGGAGCTGGCACCAACACTCCAGTGCCATGCCACTCAATTTCAGAAACCCATACCAGTACAGAAGCGGGTAGCTACAGCACCTGACAGCTACTGGTAAGTTGCAAACCAATTTGAGGTTGGGAAGTCAACTGTCAGGGTGGTGGCTGTATAGGTTTGCCAGGCTATCAATACTGAGATCCACCCAGGTCCCTGTAACTATAGCTGGATTTCAGAGGAATGGGTTTCTGAACTGTGCAGGGGCCATCGAGGGAACACACATCCCAATAATTTATCCACCAAAGGGGGCAAGTGAGTATGTGAACCAAAAAGTTACAATTCACTCATTCTTGAAGTCTTGGTGGACCACAGTGGTTGGTGCATGATCACCAATGTTGGGGACACAGGAAAAGTCCATGATGCCAGGGTGCTCAGGAGACTGGGATTGTATTGCAGGGGGAAAGAAGGAACTTTATTCCCCAGAAATGATGTGGTTATATACAGTGTTTCTGGTCTGACATTTATTTTGGGGCACCCCACAGACCCATTCCTAACTTGGCTCATGAAGTTGTATCCCAACATTGCTGATCCAAGAAAAAGAGAATTCAGCTACAGACTAAGTAGCTGCAGAATGATGGTGGAGTGTTGTTAGCCGACGGCCAAGGATGTTTGGTGAGGTGCCAGCTATGCCCGTTTATACCATCCGTGACTTTAACCGCTAGGACGCACTGTCCCTTCGCGGCGGGCAGCCCGGGCTAGGCTGACGGATGCCCCAAGGTCCTAACCACCCGTGACTTTAACTGCTAGAGCTCAGAGCTCCTTCTCAGCGGGCAGTCAATACTGACTGACAGGTGCCCCAATGGCAGCACTAAGAGCCTCTCCACACCTGTGACTTTAACTGCTAGAGCTCAGAGCTCCTTCGCAGCGGGCAGCCAGGATTGACTGACAGGTGCCCCAAGAGTTTGCCCCTTGGAGGCGGCACAACTGAATGCTAGGCTCTTAGTACTCTCACCTAATGGCCAGGCTTTAGAGCCAAAACGGCTGAGGTTCTTTAATTTTGTTGGCTGCTTTACAGTAAACCAGAGAAAACAAGTCAGGCTTATGCACAAATGGTTACCAAAATTTATTAAGCTAGATTCTAATCATGTGGTTACAAAATTGCTAGTGCCTACTTATTTAAATGTAGAGATGTTACACACACAAACAAGTTACAAAACTGAAGCCACAATCCCAAAGAAAGAAAACAAAGTATAGAGCTCTATTTCAAAATATGTGTACACTAAAGATAGGAGATTAGGTGTGGGTGCTTCTTACCCTCCTTGCATCTCTCGATTCCAGCGGTGCCAAGCCAGGATCGGTCACTCAATTCCGCGGAAAGACGAATAAGGGACAAGGCTTAGGGACCCTCTTAGCTGCAGAAGCCTTGGGAGGCTGTCACTTATCTGATCAGCAGATAGATAGTGAAAAGCACTCAAAAATCATGATGCTGTAGGTCCCCTACTTATACCTCTGTACTCCTTTATTCTCTTTCTCCTTTCTTATGCCAAATTGAGGCTGGTCTGTCTGGGTGACGCCAGCTTTCGCAAGAGTAGTTTACATTTGCAAGGGAGAGAAACAATAAGTTTCGACTACTGGACATTTCTTTTATCAGGGTAAATATTTTCCCACCTAGGATGTTGGTGTGTGTGCATCACGCTATTTAGTAGGGGCTAAGAGCCATGTCTGTCACAGGGCCTCTGCCTGCTGTGAGCTTAATCGTTGTATATGTTCCCAGAGGCACATTGTAGCAGCACACCTGTGCTTTTCACAGCTTCAAAGGCTGTGCTGGAATATATGTTAAGTGCCCTGTTCCGGCTTCCTCCTGTGTTTCCAGCAATGCTGGTCTGGGGAGGGGGGGTGGCTGGCTGTCTGGCTACAAGTGTGTATTTGGGAGGCTGAAACCTTGCTGGTGATACTGTCGGACCCCTCTGGATACCCATGTGTCCTATGTATTTTGCATAATCGTGGTATGCTGTGCCTTGCCCAATTTATGTGAGGATAAGGGGGACTACTTCTGCACTGAGCAGGCACAAGACAGGCAGCCAGATCCCAAACATGTGCACATAGCTCCTAGAGGGCAAGGGACATTTGTGGTGCTATTTGCTTGCACACCATGGAACAGTGGGGGAACAGAAGGTGACTTTGGTCTGTGCCAAGGGACACCAAAGGATGCTATGTGATGCTACAGTGCTGCTGTAGAAGCTCAATAGAGCATTGCTATATAGTTGTGTTGTGGCATCCATTGGTGGGTTTTGATCCCTGCAGCTTATGTGTCATAGATTCATAGATACTAAGGTCAGAAGGGACCATTATGATCATCTAGTCTGACCTCCTGCACAACGCAGGCCATAGAATTTCACTCATGTTAATGTACCAAATGAAGGCAGACCATTATGTGAGGGTTCCTCCTCAGGGTCAATCCCTTTGGCTGTGGTTTTGGTTTCAGTTTCGAGGGTGTAAAAGCAATTCAGTGCCAGCACTGAGTGATCTTTTTGTTATAGGTTAACAACTCTGTTTCATGGTGCTCTCTGGGGACTACTTAATCATTCTGAAAGTAACTGAAAAACAGTTCTGTAAGGTTTTTGGGGGGGTTCACTTGTTCCTTCTTCGCAATCTTTTCTGCAACTAGTGATCACAGAACTGATCAGCCGCTATGTGGGAGTACTCTTCTGGTTGCATGTCGCAACTGTTTGACGGGGTGAAGGAAGAAGGGTCATAAAAGCACTGCTCAGCGTAAGACATCTTCAGTATTAGTTTAGTTTTGTTTCCTTTCTCTGTATTGTCAGTTAAATTATTGACAAAGCCATAAAGACATTTTAAGTAAACTCCTCTGATTTTTGTTCTGGTGCATTGGACAGCAACAGTTTTTTCAGAGCTTTGTTCATTGTCATAAACCCTGCTCTCTTCTCTCTCTCTCTCTCTCTCTTTCTGTTAAACATTGGGAAATTCATGGCAACGGGGGGGAAGGATTTGTGGGAGGGACAGAAAATTCATTGTCTTTCTATGGCATCATTGCATTAGAAAGTTACAGAACTGATAGTCATTTGCTATGCATCCTGCTGACCCATCCCAAATGTGTGGGAAATATCTCATTGATGATACTCGGAAAGCAAGGTGCCCACACAAGTGAAGTGAACAATAACTTTTATTTAAAAGGTCTATGGAACATAGAACAAAAACAGGTTTTTAACCAGAACTGCGAATGAACCAAAAACTGGATCAAATTCCCTGAGCAATGTGCAAACATTACTTTTGTGGACCTGTCTCCTTGTCCTGCTCCTTCCCCTGACAAGGGGGGACTAGAAGAGAAAAAGTGTGGGGGAGATGAGGGGACATCTCCTGCATGGAGTGTGAGGGATGAACACTGGCTGGGCTAATGGGTGGGGCTCAGGCTCATTTTTCAACATCTGTATGCTTTGGAGGGGTTCTCCCAGCGAGGGCTTTTGGGTGCCGGCGAAGGGTATTGTGCCAGGAGATCAGCGTGTTCCTCCCCACTGTGGAGTGGGTAGTGTTGGATCAGCAGCAGCCTGTGAGGCACCTGGAAGAGGAGTAGGGAGAGGAGGAGGTGCTGCCTGTTCCCAGGCAACAGCAGCAGGTGGGTCTCAAAAGCTTTCCACCCCCAGCTGTACTAGTGACTGCATGAGTGCATGATCCTCTTACCCACGGGGCATACTCCCATTCCCTGTGGCATGACTCTAGAGCAGGGGTAGGCAACCTATGGCACGCATGCCGAAGGCACCACATGAGCTGATTTTCAGCAGCACTCACACGGCCCGGGTCCTGCCCACCGGTCCGGGGGGCTCTGCATATTAATATAATTTTAAATGAAGCTTCTTAAACATTTTAAAAACCTTATTTACTTTACATACAACAATAGTTTAGTTGTATATTATAGACTTATAGAAAAAGACCTTCTAAAAACGTTAAAATGCATTACGGGCACGCGAAACCTTAGATTAGAGTGAATAAGTGAAGACTCGGCACACCACTTCTGAAAGGTTGCCGACCCCTGCTCTAGATTCAGGAACTGGTTCATCAGTGCCCCACCCTGCCTAAGAGCTTGATTGTTCCATGCCCAAAGAAAGCAAAACTGTTCCTGACTTCTCTTGTGTATTGCAATGAGCAGATGCTCCAGTCTGTCTGCCTGCCTCCTCTGTCTCTGCAGTGCTGCTCCTGCCCTCCTGGCAGAATGGGTACCCCGTTGGCATCAGAACATCCTGCTGAGTCAAACACAAGGGTAGTGTTATATTTCATTTCTCTTTTGAAGGAACCTATGAACACCCTCTCCCCAACACACACACAACTTAACTGTGCTCCTGAAGGCCACAATGTTGATACTTTTTAATATCACAGGAATGCAACTGTTTACAGCATCCTTCCTTCTCAGACAACTTTTGCAGCCCACAAGGAAGGAGTTGAGGCAAATAATGGTAAGGTTCCTGCAGTACTGTTATTAAAATGTTGTAATGTTTACAGTGCATCAAGGAGCCATTTGGGGTGGGGGTTGGTTCCTTTTGGGGGTACATTACCAGGCATCTATTTGTTCTTGAAAAGACAGGCATCATTTGGAGAACAAAGCAGTGTTTGAGGTATTGGGATGGAAAAGAGCAGTGGTTTACCAGTCCTGTGGAGGAGATCTGGCCTCCTATGCCAGTGCAATGTTTCTTCTGAAGGTCACCTCTCTACATATTGCTGAGTGGAGGGGTTTGGAGAGCTACAAAGGTGAACCAAACACATTTGCCCTGCCACAGAACCTGAACAACCAGCTTGAATCTCTCCTACACCAAACATTTGCTGAATTATGCTTACAGGACTGGGAAGTAATTCAAGAAGAAGTTGACTGTATTTTAAGCTAGCAGACAGAGTTCCATGGAAGAGGAACAAAGAACCACAACGAACATCCACCCACCCCCTAACCTTCCCTGCATCACCAGAAAGTTCAGGCCCCATGTCCAGCGACCAGCATTGGAAAAGGACAGGGAAACGGGTAGCTGTGCTGCAAGTGTATTTTCTTCCCTGAACTTTCAGACTAACACCTCAAGCCTGTTACCTCTCCACTGCTAAGGGACATAGCACTGTGTGTGTGCAACTGGCAAAGCAGATGCTTCACCCACCCTATCTTCTGCTGGCTACTGCAGGGTGGCTCAGTGCAGGGAGAGGCTAGACACCAGGGACTGGGAACAGTAATAAACATTTGAAATGGTCACAGGGAGAATGAATGACTATGGCTTTCGCTGGACAATCAGACAGTTCCTTTTCCACTGCCAAACATCGGCAGGCCAGCACACAAGCCACCAACCACCCCCATCTTGCTTCCATGCAGCTCCCATTCATATGGGGATGGAAAGATGGGGGATAAGTGGGATGTGTGGTTTGGGGTCTTTGAACAAACATAAATGTCACAAAACTGTTCTTTCCCCACCTGGGCCCTTTCAAACCCACTCCCTCTCTCCCTCCCTCCTTTCCAGTCTGCACAGCCAAAGGGCTATCAGTCTCAGTGCTGACCAAGAAAGACACAGGCACAGGTTCACAGTGACTGCTTCTTAATTATCTGTTATAGTTTCTGCTAAATACTTTGCAGTGGTGTATGGAATTTCAATAAAATAATTGATTTACAGCTGTGTCTGGCTTGGGGATCATATCACGTTGGAGCAGTGGGCTGGAGGAAAGGGGCTGTTTCAGGCACGTATCACCGGAGCAAGAGGGAATATTTCCAGGGAGTGTGGGGGTGTATTGTAACTTACCAGCCTTGGGTTCTGGTTCCTGCAGTGTCTCTGGGTCCTTTTCAGGCTCCTCAGGGAGGGCTTCCTCAACCAGGTCTGACAGGTAGAGGCAGAATCACATGCTCCTCCTCCTCCATGACTTCCAGGGCTTCCTCCAGGAATTCCTCCAAGGTCCCCAATGCCTGTCATTGGTGTCCCATTGTATGATGAAGCCAGTGGGGTTGAGGATGGGGTCATAAGTCACTAAGCACTTCAGACTCTGTTCTTGCAGCCCTGAAGAGCATCTAGTCCAGCTTATCAGAGCATGGGCATGAGCTAGATCCCCTGTACCCCACCCCTGAGCAACTCTTTGTCCTTCACCCTTGGTACAGGAGTCTGAGGTGCTTCATGAGCTCCTGGCAGTAGGATGGAGTCCAGTAAACGCCTGTTTCCTCCAGCCTCTGAAAAATCTCCAGGTACTGGTCTGTGCTCCTGTTGGGTGAAGTTGTAAAGAATGGTGTATTCTGAGCACACATTGATCAGGTGTGCTCCAGAGACCAGGCAGCAGCTCTTGGAATGTGCTCCATGATTGCCTGTGCTGATCGATAGAGTTCACCCAGAAAACTTTTCTGAGGTTCTCAGGTCACTACTACTGCTGGCCAAGGGTGGTCAGGGACCTTTGCCTAAGGGTGAGGCAGCAAAAGGTTCAATACAGGGATGGCCCTGGAAGACTATTGATACTTGTGACCTCGTACACACCCCTAACCCTCATCTCCACTACACTGTAGAATGAGTATGAGGCTATGCCCCAGCAGAGGCATGCACTTCCCCACACCCCTCAGGTGTACTAGCTTTCTTGCTTTTTACTCTCTTTCAGGGACATGTTTTAGGGCTTCAGATGTGGACAATAAGGGGGTTATGGCATAACAGTACACATGTAACTGTGTACAGTTGCAAGTGTAGATGGAGCTATGTAGACCCACATCTCACGGTAGTCTCTCTGTGTGTGTACGTATACATCCTTGCTTGGTCCATTAGCTGGGTTTGAATATGGGACTTTCAGCACTAAAAGTGTGAACCTCCGCTGCTTGAGCTAAAGAACCCTGACTAGTAGTTGAGAGCTGTAGCGTATCAGTTTCTAGAGGGGGACAAAAACTCTATCTTTGCTAGTGTCATTTACATATGCACTATTCAAGCCCTCAAAATAGGAGGTGCATAGGCTTTGTGCTACTCCTCTGCACAAGGATGGATTTCACCTATATGAATCACTTCCCAGCATATATATTATAATCATACATTTTAATTTTTGTTCCCATATGCTACTGGATATCTTAGCAAAATATACATAATTAATACAAATGTGAAACAGGACCACATGCCGTAACAGATCTATAAAAGAAGAACAGAACAAAAATACTAGTAACCTCCATTCCACACTTACCAAAAATACGCCTCTCACATAGATATCAGTGCCACCACAATTAAATTAAAAATAGAAAGTCAGGAGACTGTTCCAAAGCATATGGAAATGGCTTATACTGAACCCAGAGAGCAAGAGAATTCCAAGTCATTCATGGCAATCTGTGCATACCAGTTCTCTCTAGACACCACTGTGGTATCAGTCTCCAGTGACAGAGGACCTTGAGATGGAATCTACAGATTATCTCAGTGAAACATTCATTTCAATTCTGATACCTTGATTCTTCAGTGATGGACACATTATAAATGGCATAGATGAGATTAGATACTTTGGGATGGTATCTATTCCAGTCTATTCAGAACTCATTTGTTGTCACAAGACATAGGGCAATAAGTTTCCCTCAGGTAGACTGATTATACTATATATTATTTAATAATTTAAGGGTAACATCAGCCTCCTGCTCCATGGATGCAGTTCAGCAGCTACTCTGGAGGATATATGTGTAGACAATGCAAGGGTATAGAGCCTTGCTTCTAGGCATAAACACAGCCTTCAGCCTGTGGAGATCGGGAAGTCCCATGAAAGGGCTCACTGGGCCATAGTAACCTCTGTGGAGCTGCTCTTCAGCCACTCTGCACCCTGGATGGAAATATCCTCCCCCCCCCACACTGCCCCAGACATTGGACAGAGCATTTGGGCCTGATTTACTAATTTATTTAGTAAATAGATCTTCTTAGCAAACTGCCAAGTTCGTCATGGGGTGCTCGTGCCCCACCTCTGCGGACGTCACCTCTTGCCACCTCATATTTGGTGGTGGAGTATTGTGCACCAGTATGGAGCCGATCGTCACACACCAAACTGGTGGATAAGTAGTTACATGCCACCATGCGTATCACCTCCATGACACCCTGTATCCGACTCCACTCCCATGGCTCCCAGTTCTGAGCAATATTGCTCCTCCTCATATTGGACGAGAGGTTGCCACTGGCAAGTTACTAGAGAAAGTATGCGCCAACTCAAGCCTGCCACTGCACATTAACCTTTTTAAACCACCAGCTGCACGTTTGCCATCACGTCGCCCATTATGATCTCATCTGCCACACCAGGATGTTAGGGCAGAAACACTCTGGCAAGAGGAATGGATATCTGTTATAATCCCCAACCAATCCCTCGTTGCCAACCCCACAATTTTCCCACCTGGTTTTGACCTGCCCCATTACCAATGGTCCCTGTTGAATAGGTTCTGGACCGGACAAGGTCTCTGTGCAGCCAACCAGTATCACTGGGGCCTTCATGACAGCCCTTTGTGCAGCTGTGGAGCAACACAGATGATGACGCACATTGTCGACGAATGCCTGCTGATTAGGTTCAGCAGTGGCCTAGAAGAACTGCATCAGGCCACTGAAGATGCCATCACTTGGCGAGACGACTGTGCACACGCTAAATAAAAAAAATAGATTTACTAGTAGTAAGATTCTAAAGCACACTCGCTCTACAATAGGCCAGCAGTGCAGCCGTCAGAGCACAAATGTCAGTGTAATGGGTGAAATCACCTGAGCAGTTATCACACAGCAGAACCCCGTTCATCTGACCTAATTGGGACCAAGGTCAGATCAGATAATCCAAAATTTGCACAATCAGAAGAATGGGCTAAGAGCTTTCTATCCATTAGTTTAAAGATGCAGAGTTGCTTTTAAACTAGCTGACCCATCCCGGAAAAGCATTAAAACATAGCACTCTTCTTTATTTACAGCATACACGAAACGTTACTTCTCGTAACCAGTACCAGTTTTTAAAAATGCAGAAATTAGCGTTTTAAGCTGCAACAAACAGCAATACCAATGGTAACAACTAACAATAATAAGAATATATAATATGCATAAAGTATCACATTAAAATACAATACTGTATACAGCACAGCGGTAGTTACAGCAGCACTCATGTTCATAATGGCTGGAAAAAATTGAACAGTTTGCGTTGTTTTAGATGAAAGGTTCTCTTTTTCATTGCACAATCACGGAGTTGTTTCATCAGCAACCATTCAGGGTGTGTGCTGGTTGTTCAGTTAATATGGAAAGCTAGCTAATGGAGGCTTGGGTGAACAGGGATCTACTGTACTATAGCTGAAAGCAGCTGCAATCTATTCCTAACTGATGGTCACTTTAGACAGTCACCATATAAATGGACTGCAATGGAATAAGACTCCTACAACTGGTGTAGGCCATTCCAAATAGCCTACTTTTCCTGTGATATCCATGCTTCCCAGATGACTCAGTTTTCCTTCTGTGATATATGTAATAGTATGTGGAACAGAGAAGACTTTGGAAATTTAGAAATAATGTTTTCCTTTATATTCAAGGTAACCTGCATACTCCCTTCAATGTCCAACATATTGTTAAATACTGGGTGTTTGGATAGTAATTTTTCAAGGTCATTTTCCATCTACATTGTATATGGAATATTTAAATGGATGAAAAAGGGATGATCCAGAGCCACGAATTATTATTTATTTATTTATTTATTATTTATTAAGCACTGCAGAATGCAGAGAGGAAGACATAGTAACTATCCTAAGAATTTACAAGTCTGTACAATGAGAACTTTACCATTCAAATATAACAAATTACCCCCACATCTGGCTTTCTGAGGGAAGAATTGGGCACAATGTGTCCATCCCAAATATAACATAATTTGTGCTATAATTCTATATCACCCTCACCCTTGCATTACAATATCACTTACATCTCCACGCACTTTCAATGACAGCTTTTTAATGCATGAATAATTCTAGCAATCGCCTACTAAACCAAAGATTAGACATCACAAAGTCATAATATGTCACTCTCACTTGAATTATGATATTTGTAAGAAATGTTTTTAAAAGATCTAAGTAACCATCATCCTCTGGATCTTCCTGCCCCATATTTGCTTGGGTTTTAGATTGTAAGTAGAACTGCAGGGGGAAACATTCTCAATTTTGAAAAGTCCAGAAAATATGTTGTGATTTTTATTTTTTGAAAGTTTCCCCCCCAACATATTTTGCTGTTTTTACAACTAGCTTATGGAGTGGTCAACTCCTTTAGTAAATTTGAAATTTTGCTTACAACTTTTCATTAAAATTTTGAAAAACATTTGCAATTTCTTTCATTAATTTTTGCCCAGCTGTAATTGTACAAGCACTTCAGGAACAATCTGTGTCTGATTTGTACTTTTGGTATGGTGCTGAGCACCATGCTCATGCTTAGTAAACAAATAGCCATTAACAAAAAAAGAATGATACAAACGTTCCGACACTTTGGGTTACGTGAGTATTCTGGGAACTGTGGTTTCATTTGTTTCCATTAGAAGTGTTTGGAAATCTAATTTAAAAGAGAAACTCCCATTTAAGGTCACAAATCATAGCTGTAAACCTTAACATGCATGATAAAGCCAAAGAGAGACTCTGCCAAGGCATCCCCTTGGCTGTGGTAGCCCTCAGGTCAGCCAGGTGGTCATGGGTCTTAAAGGCTATTTAGGAATGATCATACCACCTGGGCTATGTTAGCTCTTTCTCTTAATAGCCACAGGACTAAATGGAAGGATGATGTGTGTCCCACTTGTCTTTCCTCTGGCCAGCCCACTCCCTTACCTGGGCCAGTCCATCTCTATCCCCTCCCCCAGCATGGACCTTAGACTATGTTAAGAAGCATCTGTAGTGTATTTGTTGCGGGGGCAGGGGACATGGAAGAGATGGTGGTATGAAGGTAGTTACACTCTCTTTCCATGTGTAATGGGGTGGGATCCATGCAAAGAGAGTACCTTCTGCATACAAATACACGGGTCATAATCTGGCCCCATGTACATAAATTAGTACTAATAACTGAAAGGGCTGTATTAGAATAAACATGCAGATATGACAAAACTGTTAAAGGTAATTTAAGGCGTTTCACTCCTTTTGTGAATGGGTGGAAAAATGTCTCTTTTCATTTGTTTATGTTTTATTCATATTTTCCAGAAGTGTTTTTAATGCATTGTAATTTATAAAATTGAAAGTAATGTGTCACAAAATAAGGTATGAGAAGAGGTGAAGTGGTCAATTCCATCTGATGTGGACTGAATGTGAGCAAAAGTCATTTTGAAATATTTGGAACCTTTGTCAAGCAATGAAAATTGCATAGGCACATGCCTATTAACCTATTAATTTTCAAAACAAAACCCCAAGGAAACTATTTTATATGTGCAAAAAGAAAAGGAGTACTTGTGGCACTTTAGAGACTAACCAATTTATTTGAGCATAAGCTTTCATGAGCTACAGCTCACTTCATCGGATGCATACTGTGGAAAATACGGAAGATGTTTTTATACACACAGACCATGAAAAAATGGGTGTTTATCACTACAAAAGGTTTTGATAAACACCCATTTTTTCATGGTCTGTGTGTATAAAAACATCTTCCGTATTTTCCACAGTATGCATCCGATGAAGTGAGCTGTAGCTCATGAAAGCTTATGCTCAAATAAATTGGTTAGTCTCTAAAGTGCCACAAGTACTCCTTTTCTTTTTGCGAATACAGACTAACACGGCTGTTACTCTAAAACATATTTTATATGTGAATGGGATATAAGATGACCTGCACAAAATTCAATCTAAATAAGCTTCCAAGATTGTCACTATGTCTATGGGTTACTCTGAAGCTCAGAAAGTCTGTTGAGTCACTGTGAAGTAAAGAAAACAACTACAAGCATGGTCAAGAGCATTTTTTGTTCGTCACCAGGTTGAATTATCACTGGGACTCGCAGGCAGGCACCATCCAATTTTTAAGTTATATGCTATTTTTTGCTTTTTCACACACATGGGCAGTCAGTTATTTGTATTTATTAATAGTACAAGAAATAATTTAAAGCTATTCTGAAACCTACATTCTCAAATTTAGAGCTACAATTAGAGGCCCTGATTCAGAAAAGCAATGAAGGACGTGGTTACATCCACCTTTGCAAAAGACTGTACTTAAGCATATATTTAAATTTAAATCCCATTGAAGTCAATGAAACTACTCATGAGAGTAATTGCTCACCAATGTGAATGAAGAGTCCCAGTCTGGCCCATAATTATCAGCAACATACTGTGTATCACCTTCTACACAGGCATTATTAATCCAGCATATTATGGTAAAATGTTTCACGTTCTCCTCCACGTACCATAATTGTTTGACCATAAATGGCCCAGTAACATGATATTTATAAGCCAACTTCAAATGTATTAAGATTAAGTATCTACAGCACATCTCTCACTATCCATATAACTATAGGTATTGATGCCTGAGCCAAAACTCTTTGAAGTCAATGGAAAGACCTCCCTTATCTTCCGTTAGTCTTGGATTGAGCCTTTAGTTCTTACTATACAACTTTCTTTTTGTCCAGTTTTGTGTTTTTAAGGTTTAAAAAGTGTTTGTTTGTTTGTTTGTTTGTTGATTTCACTGGAGAAACATACCTGAACAATATCTACCATATCTGCTGTCAAATATATTTGGTTTGTAGGGAAATTACTGTACACATGCGTGGGAGAAAGGCTCCATAATTCATACCTCTTTTTTTTATCCTTCAGTTCTCAAGCTTCATATTTATGCAACAGGGCCAGTTTATTTCCTTGTTCCATCTCTGGCCAGTGTCTCTCTCCTGTATGTAAATAATATCTCTATGTAATGTGATGAGTAAGTTCCATAGGAAGAAATTTTATTTGGACTTTTTTCAGAGTAACAGCCATGTTAGTCTGTATTCGCAAAAAGAAAAGGAGTACTTGTGGCACCTTAGAGACTAACCAATTTATTTGAGCATAAGCTTTCGTGAGCTACAGCTCACTTCATCAGATGCATACTGTGGAAAGTGTAGAAGATCTTTTTATACACACAAAGCATGAAAAAATACCTCCCCCCACCCCACTCTCCTGCTGGTAATAGCTTATCTAAAGTGATCACTCTCCTTACAGTGTGTATGATAATCAAGTTGGGTCATTTGCAGCACAAATCCAGGTTTTCTCCCCCCCCCCACCCCCCTACACACACAAACCCACTCTCCTGTTGATAATAGCTTATCTAAAGTGATCACTCTCCTTACAATGTGTATGATAATCAAAATGGGCTATTTCCAGCACAAATCCAGGGTTTAACAAGAACGTCTGGGGGCGGGGGGGGGTAGGAAAAAACAAGGGGAAATAGGTTACCTTGCATAATGACTTAGCCACTCCCAGTCTCTATTCATGCCTAAGTTAATTGTATCCAATTTGCAAATGAATTCCAATTCAACAGTCTCTCGCTGGAGTCTGGTTTTGAAGTTTTTTTGTTGTAATATCGCAACTTTCATGTCTGTAATTGCGTGACCAGAGAGATTGAAGTGTTCTCCGACTGGTTTATGAATGTTATAATTCTTGACATCTGATTTGTGTCCATTTATTCTTTTACATAGAGATTGTCCAGTTTGACCAATGTACATGGCAGAGGGGCATTGCTGGCACATGATGGCATATATCACATTGGTGGATGTGCAGGTGAACGAGCCTCTGATAGATAAAAAGATCTTCTACACTTTCCACAGTATGCATCCGATGAAGTGAGCTGTAGCTCATGAAAGCTTATGCTCAAATAAATTGGTTAGTCTCTAAGGTGCCACAAGTACTCCTTTTCTATTTGGACTTTGTCCATCTTTCCCAGGTTTGTACATCACCTTCCTAAAGGTTGTGTTGCACCCAGGAAGGAACAAGATAGTGTAGAGAATGCTACTTTGCTCTTTCCTTCCTTCTGTCTGACCAATAGAACACAGAAGAAGGAAATGGTAAAGAGCTTCATGTTGATGACTTTTACAAGTACAATGACCTCTCTAAAAGCTCACAAAATGAGGCAAATTTTTCACATCCACACAAATTGTTCACACATTTGTGGAATGGGCTTAATTTATGTGAATATACATTAGGCTGATACCTCACCACCTTACTGCCTGGCTGGGAGGGTAGAACACGAAGTCCCTTCCGGAGCTGACATTAGTATCTCTCCATGATTTCCAAGGAGCCATGGCATGCAAGGATCCTACATTCAGCATTCCTTGTTCCTCACTCTGAATGCAACATGCCTCTGGTCCCACCAGCCTGGAACATCAGAGTTCTGAGGTTGTTCCTGAACTAAAATCCTCAATCTGAAACTCAAAAGCCAGTCACCAAAATATTCTTCCATTTCTAATTATTTTTTGTACTTCAAATAATTTTTTTTTTGGAAAAGTTTATTTATAATCTCTTTATAAACACATCTAAATGAGATTGGATCTTCAGCAAAATAGGTTTCCACATTCATTTTTTGAATGATTCTACAGTTTTGGATTGTTTGAACTGTTTGCATAATGCACAAAATTCTAACCATATTTCTCCTTTTTAGGAAAGCATAGATTTGGGTGAAATCATGTTTTCCCTTTGCTATTTACCTACTGCCGGGCGAATGACGTTAACAGTAATCAAATGTAGAAATCTCAAAGCCATGGATGTAACTGGCGCTTCGGGTGGGTATTCTTCTTTTCACTTAACAACGTGGGGTTCTGGTCTGAAAAGTAGCTATATTAAAACAACAACTTCTTACTCAACAAATATGTATATTTTGAATATGCTGAGTCATATCTGCTCAGTTTTGTGGAAAAATAGGGGTTGTTTTTTTTTCTGCGTTTTCTTTTTATTAGCTGTGCAGAGACAACATGGCTCAGAAAGAGTGAAATGAGGATTCTGTTTAATCTTTTGCATGATCAACGAAATTGTTTACAAAGTTCCAAACAATTCCAAGCAAAGCCATTGAAAGCAATAGTCACTGAGGGCACTCACTGAAGACAATGGGATTATGCAGGTGAAAGAGAGGGTATAATCGGGCCATCCCAACATTTATTATTTTGATGCTGAGTAAGATAAAACACTGGTTGGCTGTTAGAGTTCAGGCTGAGTTTGCAGGACTGTTGTTTTGTTTTAGTTTTAAAGTTGTAAACTGAAACTTGATACAGAAAGCACTGCGAGGCAAACATGTAAATCCACAGTCTTGTTGTACCAAAGACACTTTTCAGAATGGAAATGCTCTTCAGAAGACACCCCTTCAGTGGAGCATTAAAAATCTCTATAGCCAGTGGAAAGTTTTGATACAGTTGGCATTATATTGTACTTTGATTTTCACCTACAAAGTTTTGGGGTTTGTTTGTTTGTTTTTTAGTTAAGTTTTGCTTTGCTTTCTGGAGGGGTAGGACAATGGGGATTAATCTATCCTGCTAAAATAATAGCAGAAGATAATTAAAAGAAAATGAAGCATTAAAACATGGGGAGAGATTTTCAAAGACACACAACTCCCATTCACTTTCAATTGGAGTTAGGTACCTAACTGCCCTCTGCACTTTTGAAAATCTCCTCCTTTTATTTTTTAACTAATATGGTTATCACAGGAAAACTTCAGGAGAACTGGTTCAGGTGGAGAGGTCAACATTAGAGCTACTGGCTGAGTGTGAGGTAGAGGTGGGTGTATCTATTCTATCTGCTTGAACCTTCTTTTGAGTAGACAGGAAATTGAAATTGCAGCAGAGACAGCTCTGGTTGTCTTATGTCAGTAATACCTATACAACTTAGGTTTTCCTGAATGTTCACTTGCTAAGAATGTGCTGCTCTTTTGCTTTACATTTCAACTGCATTGAGACCAGTGTGTGAAAATGACTTCCTGTTACTCAGATCCATATGTCAAAGTCTCACTGATGTGTGAGGGTCGAAGGCTGAAAAAGCGGAAAACAACTACAAAGAAAAACACACTTAATCCAATTTATAATGAGGCCATCATCTTCGATATCCCTCCAGAGAATGTGGACCAGGTCAGCCTCTCCATTGCTGTGATGGACTATGATCGGTAAGTGCAATTTGTCCCCTGAAAATATTAATCTTCAGCAAGTGGTTTCCTCATTATAGCAATTGATTTATTATTTTAACCGCCTCATGTTTTAAGTAAATCCACTGTCAGTAAAATAACACTTTTGAATCCTCTCCTGGAGGATTCAAAGCTACCATACCTTTCAGTGTTTACTTCTGTTTATCAGTGTCATTAATGATGGTATGAAGAAAATTAAACATGACTGGAAATTGTCATGTAAATGTAACCCACATTAACAGTGTGAGTCTTTGTCCGTTCCATTCCCCTCTTCCCCCCACCCCCCGCGACTCTGTGGCTAGACCGTGTAAGGGTTTGTAAGTCTGTAAAACTTCCAGCAAATGGAGTTATTCCTTTAGCTCAAGCAGTAGAAAATATTTTAGCTCTATAGACCCTGGGTTAAATTCTTACAGATAATTCAACAAGGGGACTCATTACTTCAGGTCAATTACCCTGGCCCTGCCTACTTCCTGTCTCCATATAGAGGAGGGAAATACCCCACAACTGCATCGCCCACTTATGTTCTGATATGGGCAGAGCTCCATCCCCTCCCATCCTTTCCCAGTTTCCTAGCACAAAGGGGACAACATCATCCCTATGAGTAAAATAGCCTGGGGGTTGCAAGTTACGTTAGAAATGGATTGACAGAATAATACTTGGGCAGAGCCTACTTCACTCACACCTACTATTACTCATGAGTTCCAGAGACATTCAGAATTAAAGGCTTTGTCATAGGGGAAGATAAGTATCACTGCCTGTTTGCAGAGGGAAGAAATGAGAAAGAGAGAGAAAGTGACTTGATCAAGGTCACACAATAGATCAATGTTAGAGTCAGCACTATTAAGCATTTAGCTGGTGTTAAGATTTTTGCCAGTCACGGTTACACCCCTGAATGCCTTGATAAGAAGCATAGATCTACTTTTTATGTTTCTGTACCTGAGGTTCTAATTATTCTGACAGACTAAAGATGAAAAATATACCTTAAGATCAGCAGTTACTCTTGGATCCTGGATGGACCCTCATTCCTCCAATTCCTACTCATCATCATCCCTCTCCCCACAATTTAAAACACAACAGCAAAACATGTAACTAACTAACCTGTGACACTCAAAACCTACAGACAACTATATACAAGAAATCCATGGATCACGATGCTTACCTTCATAGGTCCGGTAACCACCCCAAATACATCAAGAAATCTGTTAGCTACAGCCAGGTACTCAAATACCATAGAATATGCTCTAAGGAGCAAGTTTGGGATACACAGCTTAACACACTTAACCACCTTCATCAAACAAGGACACTCCACCAGAGAAGTAGATCATCTCATGGAATGGGCCACCCAAATACCCCGAGAGAACCTGCTCCAATACAGAAATAGCTGTGACAATAAGTAAGTTTCCCAGACCCGAAGCAAAGCTCTGTGTAAACTCTCAAAAAGCTTGTCTCTCTCACCAAGAAGTTGTTGATCCAATAAAAGATATTACCTCAGCCACCTTGTCTCTTTAATATCCTGGGACCAACACAGCCGCAACACTGCATACTCAAAACCATCGTCATTTATTTGTATGTTATCCCTGTCTCCAACTCTTTGCCTGTTCTTTTGGATTGTAAGTAGATCCCTGCACAGATACCAAATTTGTATCTGCATCCAATCTGCGAACATGGTCCGTGGTTATCCGCATCCGCAGATATCTGTGGATTTAAAGTGGATATCCACAGATTTGCAGGGCTCTAACTGTAAGCTTTCCAGGGCAGGGCCAATTTCTTCATCTGTGATTTTATAGCTCCTAACAAAATGGTGCCCCAAACCTGACTGGGATTTTTCAGTCATCCTGTAATAAATATGATTAATAACAATAATGTGCACACTTTGGGCATCTTCAAAAACATTTTGTGCTAAACCAATCAAACTGCATTATGGTTCAAAGATGTTAATAAATCTATCTGCATTACGAAAAGCTTTCTCTGCCCTTCTGTAATCCTCAGAGTAGGACACAATGAGGTGATCGGGGTGTGTAGGACAGGACTTGATGCTGAAGGACTTGGAAGAGATCACTGGAATGAAATGCTGGCTTACCCCCGTAAACCTATTACTCATTGGCATCCATTGGTAGAGGTAAGAAGTAGAATATCTCTATAGCCAACTTGTTGCTACATCTCTCTGTATTTAATAACTCATTTCCATGAGCCTCTGAGAATCATGACAGTCACTAAGGTGTGGGTACCACTCCCCATGTGAGGAGCTTGTGGAAGATCCTCCACACCACTTAAATCTTGCATGAGAGTTGTGTGTGATGGGGGAGAGAGGGTTGAATGGCCAAGCGGGGATGCCTGTGCATACCTTACATACTGCAGAAAAGCACCTTGCCCTGCCCTGAAAAGGCTGGTATGGAGATCCACTTTGGGGCAGGCCAGGGGTCAGAAATTGACCCTGGGCTTCAGGGATGCATTTCGCTTCCTAAACCATCCTGCACTCCACTTGAATAGGAAGTTTCTTATGTTTATGGATTGAATTTTCTCTAAATAGTGGACAGTCAAAAGAAATCTATGACTCAGTTCATGTCTAAAGAATGATTTTGTTGATTTATGCTGTTATTTTAATCAGTGAGGTTCTGATTTAGGGCTTTAATTTTGATCTGAAAGTGTCACTTCAGAAGTTGCCTTGCTCTGCTCTCAAGGTTTTGATATAAAGTTCTTTCAAATCTTCTTAGCAGCTACCTAGTGTTTATTTTGAGATTACCAAGGGTTGCTTAAAATTACTTGTTTCAGAGTAGCATCCATGTTAGTCTGTATCCGCAAAAAGAAAAGGAGTACTTGTGGCACCTTAGAGACTAGCAAATTTATTTGAGCATAAGCTTTCGTGAGCTACAGATCACTTCATCGGATGCTCAGATAAATTTCTTAGTCTCTAAGGTGCCAAAAGAACTCCTTTTTCTTTTAATTACTTTGGAGTGGTAAATGTAAATATTTCAAGGGCAATCATTTTCTTATCTGAAATCATTAGCATTAAAGAGAGTTGTGTCACTAAAATATTGAGTTTAGATTTCTCCATTAAGTAGGCTGAGTTGAGGCTACACACCAGTAGCCACTGTGACGGGGCAAGGCCAGATGGCTATAGAAAAGTAGTGGGAGATAGATATATTAGCTCCAAGCTAAACAAATCCCTTGTACCAGGATAAGTGAAATGGCAGCTGCTCCAGGTCAATTAAGACACCTGGGGCCAATTAAGAACTTTCCAGAAGGCAGGGAGAATGCTAGGTTGATTGGGACACCTGAAGCCAATCAAGGGCTGGCTGAAACTAGTTAAAAGCCTCCCAGTCAGTCAGGTGAGTGTGCATGTCAGGAGCTGTGGGAGGAAGTTGAGCTGTTGGAGAGGCTGAGTAGTACACACCATATCAGGCACAAGGAAGGAGGCCCTGAGGTAAGGGTGAAGTGGAGCTTGAGGAAGTGAGGGCTGCTGTGGGGGAAGTAGCCCAGGGAATTGTACATGTCATGTTTCTAAAAGGTCAGCTACCATAGCTGATACTATTAGGGTCCCTGGGCTGGAGCCCGGAGTAGAGGGTGGGCCCGGGCTCCCCCCACCTTTGCCCCCTGATTAATCACTGAGACTGGGAGACAACAGAGACTGTGCAAGGAAGGATAACTTCTCCTCACCTCCCTTGCTGGCTTATGATGAAAATGGCTCAGTAGACTGTGACCCTTGTCTCTAGAGAAAGAAGGGTTACGTGGAGTCACAGTGAGCCTCTGAGGCTAGCGAAATCCGCCAGGAAATGCAGGCCCCATAGAGGCAAGGACAGAGCTTTGTCACACCACATACAGCAATGCTAAAACAATCACTTATTTGAACCCTCTACTCCTAAGGCAGGGAAAATTCTGTGTGTAACTGTGAACTTTGAGAAGATCCCCTTCAGTGTCTTAGGACAACATCCTTCCAGATCCATAACACCCATTGGAGTCATGGCTTTCGGGCTGGGAGGGTGCAGACTGGGTTCATTAGGGAGCAGGCTAGGATTAGGGTCAGGGGGACAAATGTTGTTCACCCCTTCTCTTCAATCAAGCCTTGCAGATAACCCAGTTGAGAGCTGATACAACCTGAGGCAGCACTGACTATTTCATGGCTCCCTCTACTGTGGGGAACCACCCTTAAAGAAGCGTCCAGGGCGGTGGCAGCTGGGGAGTGTCTGCCGGAACTACAATCTCAGGGAATGTGTGAGAGAGAGGAAGCTGGAGCCAGAACAGTTCAGAGGGCACTGCACAGAGGGCACTGGCCTCCTCCTGGATTCTCCAGCATATATGCACGGTTTGGAGACAGAACTCAGTAGATGGTGAAGCAAACCACACCCAAATGGAATGATTCAGGGAGGGTCCTTATGAGGTCCCCCCAAAAAAGTTTCCTTACCATGGTTAATTCTCCAGGAGGGGTGTACTGAGGCATAAAAATTACTTCAGATTAAGTTTTCATTTTCTAAAAATGTCTTTTTCATTTGGAGGTACAATTCAGCTCCATCTTTTGGAGAGGGTCCTTATGACTCTCTCATCCTCAGAAATAACCATGATGAGTGAGAGACCTGATGATGATAGTAAAACTAAAACTTTTCTTTCAGTTACCTGGCCAGGCAACCAGTTTTGATAGCCAGGGGTCTTGTTCATCACCAAAACCACCACCTACACCCTAGGGCACGAGAACGGATTCATCACATCCAGTGTCCAAGCTCCATGTCCATCACACCTACATTAACAAAAGGTTTGGCTTCCTGAGATGAACTGTATCCATATTTTTGTATTAAAATAGATTTTCTTCCTGTTCTAAGTCTTATATTAGAGTTTCTAATAATTTCTTAAGAATGAATTTCACTTGAGCCAAAATACTCCTTCCTTATGCAAAGATATTCATTTTTCTCTCTGTCATAAAGTATTGTTTTGATACAACCTGTTTCTTTGCAGATGGAAGGAAATCAGAAAAAAACAAATACATATATACTAGCACTTGAAAATAAATTGAGTTTATGATGCTATTCCTTTTAAAGTAGCAAAATTGTCATATACCGCACTTACTTTGTAACTTGCCTCTAAATTATAAATTTTGCACTAAACCGTATATGACCATTAAAGAAAACGTTTACAGATTTTGATGTACTAAGAAAAAACAATTCTAACAACATAATGTCCAGTTTCTCTATGATTGTCTTGAATGTTACTTTGCTCACCATGGGCCCGCACCAGAACCCACTGAAGTCAATGGAAAGGATCCTATTGAATTCATTTGGTTTTAGTTCAGGTCCTATGGACCATATCCTGCAAATGAATGCATGCAGTTGAACCCTTACAACAATCCTACTGACATTATGGAGACAACTATGTGGTATTTGATATCCAAGCTATTTTGACTGGATGCCTTGTTCGCATGGGATTGGTTCTGTTCTGTTCCTATGAATTTAATAGGACTGGATAAGTGTTTTTCTTAGAATCAGGCGTCCAGTGAAAATACTTGGGATTATGAATTTGAAATTTGCCTTCTGTCAATATAGTGAGGTAGAAACTTAAATGTTACTAACTCATAGAACATTCCTGCTAGTAAACTCAAGAATATTCAAGGAAAAAAAATACAAACTGAGCATCAGTTAAAGCTAGTTGGTTAAAAAAACTGAACAAATACTAGCACGTTACTTTGCAGTATTGATCCAAGTCTCAGTAAAACTCCAGTTTAGCTCAGTGAGAGAATTTGTACTGAGTAAGAACAGAGAAAAGGCTGCAGGACTGGGCCCTGGACTTTTAAAGATGAGCTACAATAGGAAAATTAATTAGGGTTGTTCCTTTTTTTCTGTTTGTTTGTTTGCTTGTTTCTTTTTGACATATAAAGAAAGCCAGAAAGGTTTCAGTTTAAAAACAAATCCCAAAACAGCTTAAAATTAGAAATGTATGTCCTGTTTATGCAGAAAAACTCTGTAATGTTGGGAGAACTACCAAATTCTGACATGACAGAAGTCAAGAGAACGAAAACTGAGAGGAGGGGATTTTTACTCAGACTTAAAAAAATCTTTTGGGTTTGGTTGGCTCTGTTAATACCTATTTATTTCAGTGACTAACATTTTGGAAAAATAATTTATTTATAAAAATCCATCACCTCCAGCTTTTTAATTAGGGTGTGATAGCTCCCAGTAAACATGCTCTGAGATGTCTATTATTTCCTCCAGAAAAACCACAGAAAGCTAGTCTTGATGTTCTAGTAAAACCAAGCATAAAATAATTACATACACAAACACATAGGCCATCTTTCTATATTACTGTAAACAAAAACAAAAAAAGGGACCAACGGTTGAAAAAATTCGTTGCAAGCCACCTTTGCTGAATCCTATAGAAACTGTTTCCTTCTAGAGATTTGGTCCTCTTGTCCCATGGTATTTTAACCCTCAAGATTATATTTTAATAAATAAATACATATACATACAGCCTTGCAAAGTTTTACTCATCCACTTGCGTTGGGCATGTAAATTTTTTAAATAGGAGAGTAAACTGTAATTTGGTTTTCATCACCATCATCATCATGAGATTTTGTGCCTGGGCTGGTAAATTTTCGTGATAGTTTTGCAAGGCTGATATAGAGACATACTTATATATCTCGAGATTCAAAAACTATTTTGAGTATACATTTATCTTAATATAAAGTATTATAGGAAATGGGGTTTTGTGCCCCAAAAGTTACTATTTTGTAATGTGGTACTGTAACAGTTGACTGCATATTCTTTGCACTTTTTTGCATCTAATATCCAAAAAAAGCTAACAAGTTCACAATCAAATGTAGCATTAGTGTTCACTAATGAACAATATCTTGTTTATAACTGTTTCATCATTTTCTATTAATATCATGTATGTTTTATTATAAGTGGCAAGATATTTAAATGATCTCTTTCTTGGATTTAAATTATTATCCAGAACCAAAGGAATAATAATCCAGTTTGTGCTCTTTTTTTTGTTCATAAAATTATTAATAATGGCTTGTGTTTCCAAACTTGATTTATGGGTGCTCTGCCCCTCTGAAAAACCAGGCTGCTTAATTAGGTGCCTACTCATATGAGTTGAAATACTTAAATTTAGGCATCGGACTTTCAAAAAAAATCTAGCTGTAGATTATAGACTGTTTTTCTTATTGTGCCCTTATCAGTGATGTATTTAAGTAATGTAAAATGGTTTATTTTTTCATTGATCCTTTGAGTATTGATCCTGCAAAGTTAAGTCTGTGCTTCATTTACCATGTGAGCAATTCCATTCCTTTCAAGGGGATTTCTCACAAGTTATGCACGTGTGTAGCTTCTTGCAGGATTAGGAGCCTTAGATGATACCATTTTTTCTGAAGACCACCATGTTAAAAGTGTACACCTTTGTCATAAAAGTTCACTTAGAGTGAAAACTTAGCAAAGAAAGTCTCAGTGAATGAATAAATAACTTTTCCTTCCAGCTTTTAAGAAACATAATTGTGCTTAATTTGTAGACAAGGTGCAAAAAAATTGAAGAAATGTTTTGATTACCTATATTTGCATATTCGAAATATCATAAATATTATTTTGATTTAAACACAATCAAACTTAGCAAGTGGTTTGTGTAAAATATATTCCAATAACATCTGGCAATTTGAAAAACTCACATTTCTAAAAGCCTGAATTTACCTTGAATTGGCTGGGCACAGTAATTATTTTTCATAAGAAATTTTTTTGTACTACAGAATTTGTAATGCTTTCAGAACAGCAAACTCCACCCATATGAACTGTATTTACATGATGGATTAAGTGGCTCCAAAAAAATTGTTCAGCTCTTATATATACTTACAATAATACACTATAAAATGGAAAAGCCCAAATGCAAATTTCTCCTATGAGCCACTCTGGTCTCTTGGGTAAATAATGAAGTGTTTCCCCACCATACTAACGAGTTAAAAAAAAACCCATAAAACACTGTTTGAACAACAATGAAGCTGTCCGTAGGTCTATGCAAAAAGTTTGAGTGGAACTTGAAAACCAGGGTAGGTTTGGGTTTCTAGTGGGGCTGCAAACAAACAGAAGCAGATGTTCACAAATAGCCACTGAAACTGGGCTGATGCAGTTCACACATCGCCCTCTTTAATCTGGACTGTAGATCTGCCAAACTCCACTGACTTGTCTCTTCCCCCTCCATCTTCCCAACACCTCGCCGCTTTTTTCCTACAACCTTTTCTCTACCAGGTTTGTATTCAAGCAGCAGTAATCTGACACTGACTTTCCCCTGTACTGCCTCAAGAGGATTTCTGGCCTTAGAATCTATGAAAGCCCTTCTCAGTCCTCCTCAATAGGTGCAGGATGGCTACACCCATTATTTTCCTTCTTCAAGAAGCTGCCATAGAAAGCCTCTGACCTTTCTCCAGTGTATCATGATCATCAGAGGTTCAGGAAGCAGCATTACTCCCACTTCCTTCCCTTCCAGCAAGCAGCTGGAGAGGGAAATACACTATCTCTGTGCTACTAGCTGTTGCTAGATTGAGTGGCAGGGCAGGGACTGCAGTAACCCATAAATACATCAGGTTACACATTTTCCATCAAAATGGCTTTTTTGACTAAATGGATTTTTTTTTCTCAAAAATTTCCACGTTTGTTGAAAATTATGCTCTGGATGCCCCTACACATCAGACTGCTAGAAGCTAGGACTTGCAACAGGAGGTGCTTCACTTAATGAATTGCCCTGTTTTGTTCATTCCCTCTGAAGAATCTGGCACCAGCCATTGTCACAAGACATGATGCTGGGCTAGATGGACCATTGGTCTGACTCACTATGGCCATTTTTATATTCTTATCTGGTTTTCATCAAAAAACAAAACATCCAAAAACTTGAAATACTTTTGGTTTTCAGTGATCAAAACCGCAAATTATTCAGTTTAAAACCAAAAAATTCAGAAATAACATTTCAATGAAAATAAGCAATTTTAATTTTCATCAAAGTTTTTCTCAGGAAAAAACTAATTTCTAACCACGTCTACCCATAAGGCTTAGCAATTTGTTCAGTTTCCAGGGAATCCTTACCCAGTCATCCTTTCCTCTTACTTTTGTATTTTCATTTATTTTCTGTTGGCTTTTATTTTATCTATTTGGAAGCCTTGACTATCAGTTTCTAGGGTGATGATGATTAACCCATGAAGAAAATATGTACCTAGATGGTTTCTGGGATATAAACGGTCTATGATGCTTCATAAGTTTCATTGGTAGATTTATACTTTGCACATAAACACTTTAAATCATTTTTTAAAAGCATAAATGTTGGAGAATTTAAGAAATTATATTAACACTCACTAGGGGCTTATCTACCTGGCAAGGTACTGCCCGGCAAACCAGGGTGTTACTCTACAGTTTGCCATGGAGTAATATCCCATGTAGATGCTGCTACAGTGCACTGAAAATCCCAGATCATGGCTTGGTCTACAGTAACTTGCCCTGTGGGAAGCCATAGCAGCATTACATATGTAACGGGACTATTTTAGTGTTTAAAAAGCTACCTTTTCAAAGGAGTTCAATAAATATGCCAGCAAAATTTGAGAAAGTATTTATCTGAGCATGCAAAAATCTACTTTTGAAAATACTCTAGTACTTACACACACAATATATGTAATCATGATTATTTAGCATTTACGATGCAATAGGATCCAGAAGCCCAATGAGAAATAGGCTTCCATTGGTGCTAGATGCTAAACAAAAACATAGGAAGAGAGATTCCCTGACTCAAAGTATGGGTTTTGTGTGCATTCAAATGAATGTGCTTGAAAATTCTGTTGACATAATATATGACCTAAATGTGCATTGCTAAGTAGATTGTGAGGCAGCTTTTGGACCAGAGATGATTTAAAGTCAGTCAGATAAGCCAGCGATGGGTAGAATTATTGAATATTTTAGAGAGAAAATGTTCTTGGCTCCTCGTTCCTCTTATATGAAACGAGACCCAGTTTTGACCTTTTATTCACAAACTCACTTCCAGCTGGCTTATGAGGATCATTCAAAAATCTAAGCACTCAACTTCTAGAAAATTGTACAACTGCCAAACATGATGGAATACAGAGCTATTGAAAACATAGGATAATAACCAGGATGAGATTGTGATAAGAACCGCACAACTGCAAAGTTGGTGGAACAAAACACTTCTTTAGAGCAGGTAATCTTTGTGATATTCATGCTGTGTATTCATTCTTCATGATGGGCCTCAATGCACTATTGAGGCAGTGATAAAGAGGGTGCCTAGAAAGGTTGTGGGAAGGGGAAACAGAAGCAGCAAGTATAGAAATGAAGTGAGATGCTGAACTGTCTTTTGTCATAGTCATGACAAATGATACCTTACATCCGATGAAGTGAGCTGTAGCTCACGAAAGCTTATGCTCAAATAAACTGGTTAGTCTCTAAGGTGCCACAAGTACTCCTTTTCTTTTTGCGAATACAGACTAACACGGCTGCTAATCTGAAACCTTACATTAATATAGTACATTTCATCCCAAAGCATTATATGAAATGAACTCAGTTCTTATATACAGAAATGCCTTCTCTCATTTCTGGGTTAGAAGTTGGCAGCTGTTCAGCAACACACAGGAAAATAAGGGCTGGAAATCCAAGAGAATAATCTATCCAAATGAAACTACATGAGGGATTTATATACCAAAGAGGAAAATGGAACTAATATCTCCTATCTTGTGAAAAGTGCTGCAAGGTTCTTAAAGACAGTAAGTGCTCAGGGCCTTGGTTTTATGTCTTACCTGATAGACAGCATCTCCAAAAACATTGCATGACTCAAGATACACCACACCTCAAATGCTTGAGAGTTGTTAAGGGACAATGCCTGAACTGTTATCTTTGAAGACTTTACCTCCTCCCCAGTCAACTTGCAAAACTAGTTTTGTTCAGAAAGCTCACCGCCTGAGGACACAAAAACAAAAGGACTATAGCAGTGAGGGTCTCTTTCTCTTTCTCTTTCTCTCAGGAGATGGGGGAGTTGTTCATGGGAACCAGACTAAGGTGCAGGCACCCGCTGAAAGGGCCTGCAGAAGTGAGGCCTGCCTAGATTACCTCAGGGTATGGCAAACAGTTAGGTAAAATAGACATGCATGTAAACTGTGGGCATTTTAAAATTCTTTTTCTCTAAATGCTTTCTTCCTTCTGCCAAAATAAACAATCCATTTGTTTTATGGAAGTGATTTGGCCATTATGTACATCACTGGTCACAGACTCCCAAAGGGAAGAACGACAGGTAACTAAACCCATTGAGATGTGCTGGGTAAGAATGGTCAATACACAGGGTGTTGTAGCCCAGGGCCTGGTCTAAAAATGGGGGAATTCGGGAATTCCATCCAGGAGAGGTAAAGTCATGAGGCCTGATGCCTGAGGGGGCGCGCGCAGGAAGAGGACAGAGTTGCCGTTAGTCCTGTAACCCTGACAGCTGCATCACTCGCAGGTAGCTTTGCCATTTATATATTATGCAGACAATCCCAAATGAATGTCAATAAAAGTTTTCACCTGAACACACTGTTGTAGATGCACATATTTTACCCCCCAAAAATAAAAATGATAAATATTTGAGATTTTATTTAAAATGTAAGAGTAATATTTTTGGTATTCTTCACCTGGAAAGCCAAGCTCCTTTAGGAGCAGAGAGAGGGAGAAAGATTATGGAGGTGGGGGCCTGTGTTGTTTAATCAAATGAATCCAGAGTGAGAGCTGCATGAAAATGAAGGAGAAAGGGAAATGAGGATTTAACAGCATAACAAGACATTTAGCTCCCTTTTTTAGCACCCGAGTCACTAACTCATGGTGAGAGGGGAGAAGAGCCAACTGAGCCTGTGAAGAGCACTTGATTTTTATAAAAGCTTGTCAAAAAAAAAAAAGAGTGACAAAATTAAAGGCAGGGGTAAAGTGACTTTGTATGGACTGAGTCACAAAATGTATGTGCAGCAAGCTCCACTTCCATAAAAAAAGTGAATATTTTGGGTCTGATTCTCCATGGCCTTTGTTTGTGCCAGTTGGCCTGAGCCATACTGCAGGCACTTTGCCTATTCCTAGAGCAGTGTCCCTAAACCCAGCAGTTCTAGCTCCCCTGCAAAGAGGATTCGAAGGTGTTAACGTGGTGTCATAACGGTGCCTACCCTCCCCGCTGCAGCATACTTCGGGCAAAAGGGACATAGCCAGAGCTTCCTCATGACCCACTGATCCCCTACCGCTGTAATGGTTTTTAATGGCATTGGCAGCTGGCACAGATTAGAACAGACCAGCCTTCTGTGCTATGAGCCCAGCACATTTTCCAATCGCTACAGACCAGGTGCGTGTTTGGATGGAAGACCTACTAGGAAGCACCTATTGTAAGTGCTGATGTGATTCAGAAGATACCATTCTTCAATCCGAACCATAGTTAGACTAATGCCACAGAACAATGTAGGGGTCACCATGCCACTCAATCTAGCAGCAAGTAGCAGCACAGGGATAGTGTGTTTCCCTCTCCTGCTGCCTGCTGGAAGGGAAGGAGATGGGAGTAATGCTGCTTACTGCACCTCTGATGACCATGATTCACTGGAGCAGGGTCAATGGTTTTCTGTGACAGCTTCCTGAAGAAGGAAGATAATGGGTGTAGCCATCCTGCACCTATTGAGGAGGACTCACAAAACTGAAATCCTGATTACAGTGTATTTCTCATTTAATATCCAACAGCTCTTTCTGTATGAATAGAGGTAGTGGGATTGGTGTTCAGTCCAAACTCCAACTGATTTTGTTTTTTCTATCTAAAGTTACATATGCAGGTTCAATTGGATTCTGAGTTCTTCTTCTCTTGTCCTAAGCAGTTGCAAAGTGGTGGTGTTTGCTGCTAACCAGTGAGTGTTTCACCCCAGAGGTGACTGTGTTTCTGCAGAGGTTGAAGTGATTCTAATAGAGTCATTAATCTGCAGGGTTTTTGTGAGGTTTAATTAATTAATGTTTGTGGAGAGCTCTGAGGACCTTTGGATGAAAAGGGATCTAGAATTGCCAAATCTAATTATTTTATTGTATTTAGCACATGAGTGTGTGTGAGTGGACTTCTTTATCAGAAGGGAGCTTTGATTATCACAGAAAATGAGGAAGGAGATTAGAATGAACCTCCAAAGAACACTTTATGGTATGTTATTTTTTTGTTCCTTTTCAGCTTTAGAGAGGATAAGAGAGTCTAATGACTTGAATTATTCCCTTAGCACAGGGGCTTGACTAATTTGTTGAACCTTTTAACCTTCTCATCTGTCAGGTTCCCCCAAATCAGTACACGTTTATTATCAGGGTATAGTCGGACTGCTGAATATGAAATGTACTGCTTCACTGTGTTTAAGCCCCAGTCCTGAAATTGAATCTACACTGATAGACCTTTGTGCTCCATGTTAGGGTGAAAGTGGCCTTGGCTGGTGCACGACTGCGCTCTGGCTACTCTCACCTGGCAGAGGGCAGTGGTGCCAACTGGGGACTGGAGGGAGTGAATGCCTCCCCTAGCCCAGGGTTTTTGCACTTGCTCCAAGTTCCGGAGGCCACAGAACCAGGGTGGGCATGGCCTGACCATTTTTAAGCAGTGGTCTTGTACCAAATTAGTATAGCTAGTGCTGAAGTGGTCTGGAGCGTTGCTCCAGCTGCATGGTCACAATGCCACTGAAATTTGACCCAATTGCTCCTCCGTACAGATGGGAGACCAGGCCAAATATCAGTGAGTTGTGCAGCAAACTGGCACATGGGGTATCTATTCCTGTACAGCAGAGGTTGGGGAGCCTGCTTGACTCCTGGTGCCACGAACTCATGCACAGTGTGGATAAGAGAAAGGGAGACTCCCTGTCCCACATGGATGCCAGGTCTCCCTCGGAGGAGCAGGAAGTAGAACAGAGACCCATGTGGAGGGAAAGAAACCCTCCCCACTCCACCCCATCATAGGAAAAATCTGAATTGGCACCACTGGCCAACACCCATTGTGCATATAGCCAGGTGGTATACATTAAAGCAGTGCCTGAGGGGAAACCTCTTAAGACCTTAGGCCTGATTCTGAAACCACTTCATGCACAAATGGAGTAAATGAGAATCCTGCCCAAGGAGGGTTGTTAGTAAGTGATCCTCTTTTTATTAAAAGAGATGCAACTTTGATAATTTGTTATCTACCAGCAGCAAAAGTGGTACTATTGATCTACTCATGAACTGAAGGGGATATAACATTATACAAAGAAAGGTTTTAAAAATCTGTTAGCAGAAATATTTATTCTTATGAGATGCTAAGAAAAAAGCTGTACACTGTACTTTGAAAGCCTTCTCAGTGATAAACACTTGTAGGACAAAAAATTGCAACCCTTTCTGTTGTCAAAAAGAAAAAAAAGACCCTCAACCCAATAAAACCACAAAATAACACAATACTGCAGCTTTAATAATTATTGAAAGAATAGAGCACAAAGTTATTCCATTTAGCTTTTTAAAAAGATATAAATATACTTTTAAAAATAATACACTTTTTTATATTTTGCATTGGTAAAGTAAGCTTATTAAAATCTGTTACCATTTTAGTTGCAATATATAAAAATTGTAGCAGTCTTTCACACCAAGATTTTTTTAAGCAGGTAAGCTGCTGTTCTTTCTGTATTTGAAGTAATTGTTCTTATATTAATTAAAATGAGAGGTTTGGAGTTTTGTTTAAATGTCCAAGTCATATTTTACATCTCTGCTATTATATATACCCAGTAAAAATGAGTGTTCAGGCAGTGTCCAGTTTTCTATTATTCCTTTTAGTATGTCATTTCTTTGCAATACCAAGACAGATGACAAGGGGCTGAAGCACAGCCCCATGGACCTGATCCAGAGCCCATTGAAATCAATTGAAAGATCCCCATTAAATTCAATGAGCTTTGGATCAGGCTGCATATGATAAAATATACGAGTAAGGTAAAAATGTCATGAAACGAACCCAGCAAACCAACTGGAGGCAAGCAGAATTAATTCTGAAGGTTCCACTATTGATGCTTCTGGTTTGCTGCCAATTCAGTTTACATTCAAGTCTTCAGTGCATCTCTAGAGTATGAACTATTGCCTGTCACGTGTGTTGATTTGACTAGCATTGGCAAGCAATGTAAGCCTCAGCTGCCTGATTCAGTAAATAAAAATGTCTCGTGTCTGTAGCCTGGTGTCGAGGTCAGACATATCTTTATTGGCTTTTTTATTTTAATTGTAGCCTAGAGTTTTCCATCTGATGCCATATTAGTAGTGAAGCTCGGCGTGTGTCTGGACAGAGTAGACCTTTCCGGTGTCACCCTTAGATCGTCCTGTTGTACAGCAAACATGAAGCACTTATTTTCAATATATATTTCTATGAAAAATAGGAAATAAAATATACTTTTGCTAAGAATACCAAGTAGAAAACTACTTATTAATTTAAGAAATTATATATATTTCAGATTGTTTATTTTCTTCGCTTCTTCCAAATGTAGGTCTAAACACTGCCACCTTGCTCACACGAGCAGTCTCAATGGACTATATGGGGCTTTATAGGCACAGCCCTGAGCCAGGGGTAGCAGCTACTTGCACCACCCCAGGAGCAGACCAGGAGGACACCCTTCCAGTTCCCAGTTCCTTCCCTCTTTCCACTTTGATCTGGGGACAGTCATTTAGGAGATTTAAGCACATGCTTAAGTCTCTTCCTATACAGAAAAACATGAAACTTAAGTCCCATTAAAGTCATTGGGACTTGGGCATGTGCCTAAAGTTAAGCACCTGCTAAACTACTTTGCTGAATAGAGATGGACTGCTGTATCAGAGTCTTACTCCTACCCTATACTAGCAGTAAATTACAACAGCCCTCATGCCAGCTCAGCTGCACTAACCAGGATGTGGGAGGTAGAGTCAAGTTTCCATCCATTCCCCACCTATCTCTGCTTATTCCTCACCCTCCAAGTTAGTGGCACCTAACCCTGTGCACTCCATATCAGAGCCCAACTAATTTGTGTAGGAGCTAAAGTGGGTTCTTTACACCTCTTACTCCTTTGAGAGGGCATGTAACACAAATCATATTCCAGCCCATTGATTTCAGTGGAACTACTCATGGGAATGAGGTGATGGGAACAGGATTTAGCCTTTGGGACTCTATTTTTTTCACAAGAGAATATTTTGTTTATTTATGGCGAAGTCGCTTTCAAGAGCGAATGACCTGAAAGGTTGGAAGTTAAGATTGGGTTCCTGGCCTGTGGAAAAGTTGAGGGCTAAAATACAAAATATAAATCTAAAACATTTTAGAATTAAGAGCCCATTCTAATCCCACTGACATCCTTCCACTGACTTCAGTGGGCATTGGATTAGGCCCAAAATCACCAATAAACTGCCTACCTTTAAGATAATCTTTACAATTAGATCACAACTTTTGCCAAATCTATGTAGCCTATGAAGAACTCCAGAGTTATTCTAAGCTTTCGCCTCTTCTTGCTATGTGGTATTGGTTGACTGGGATCTAAAATTAAATACTTGACTGTTTTGGTACCTTTTATTCAGTGTTCATGGTGTGACTTTTTAAATGCAGTTTGTGATTTGGTACCCAGCCATTGTTCGAGTCAATATCTATGGCTTCTGCATTATAGAGGGGAAAGAAAATAAAATCTTTTTGGAACTCGTATTACTGGCTTTTTGTACGCGCTAAACAGCCATTTGTGAAACTTGACAGCATATAATTGTATTACTGATAGTAAATGTTTTTGCACTAGCCTTTAAGAGATGTAACACATTACAGTATTTTTACAATGTATTCTCTAGAAAGTGTGAATCTATTTGTCAGTTCTGAAAAAATATGTAACAATGAAACCTCAAAAGATGTTATGAAGTGTACAGTTTGTGATAATTTTATAAAAAAAGAAAAGAAAAAGAAAAGAACACATTTGAAATATAATTTTATTCTATTTGTTTCATATGTATTTTGAACAAGAAATAAAGTGATTAAAAATTATTCATTTTTGTCTTTCTTACAAAAAGCAAACAGTGGAAAGTAACCAGAGATTTTTGGCCCACATTCTCCTGAGTTTTGTTCATGAGTTAGACACATATAGGCCCCAGTCTGGCAAGAGATTGTGTGCAGGTGCAGTGCTGAACCTGTATGGAGACCTGCAGACTTCAATGGCATCCTGAGTTGATGCAGTGGTGTGCCCATGCAGAATCTGCGATCAGTTGCATGATTGGGGCATAGTTAAGTAAATGGCTATACCAGCAAGTCTCATCCTTTTCCACATGATGATTCTCCTTTCTTTCTGTATCAGGGCCCTCTTTGCATCTAGGGCTTCATCCTGCTCCCATTCAAGTAATTAAAAAACCCTTCAATTGATTTGAATGGTATAGGATCAAGGGCCTAGCCAGGAACTCCCTTCTATTTATCACGGTGAGAAGGGTAGAATGCTCATAAGCCTCTGAGACGTGTTTGTGACACCCCCCCCCCCCCCAATGCCCGGGTTGAGAACTGATCCTCTGTACCAAAATACTTCTTTAGCATTTTGTCTTCTAACAAATTTGCTATTTCAAGTTCTGATGACCTACATAAATGAATTTGGCAAAGAACATAATCAAATAAAGGCATACATTTCTGCCACGAGTTGGTGGGGTAAAAATCAGCACATCTGGGAATGAAGAAGAAATTTAAACAAGTAGTCACACTGCAGCAAAGGGGATTTGGTGTAGTACTATTCTGCACAATTTCTTCTACAACATTATTCCGTGTAATATTGAGAATAATAGCACCGAATTTAAATATTCAAAAATAAGTAACTGTAAGTCTGACACAGAAACATAGGTCCCCGATTCTCAACTGTCTTATCCTTTACACCTATTCAAGTTTAAAACACTGCTACCAGCGGGAGAGAAAGGAAAATTCTGATTTGGTTCTTTTTACACTAACTTTGCACTGGTGTAAGTGACTACATAATGTGGAGGTAAATGATGATTCTGGTCTTATATTCTCAGTCGTCACTGACTTTTCATTACATGTCTTTCAGAAAGATGGTATTATTACAATTAGAACCCAGACTGAATTAGCTTTACTTTCAACTTCATGTGGGTTTTTTTTACACCCGATCAGCTGCTTATTTCTACGTGGAAAAAATAAAATGAGTTTTACTGTGTGGTGTGCAAATTTTAAAAAAGAATACCATATTTATTGTACAAGAAAATGTTTGTAAAATATGGCAATAAAGTTTAATGTATCACAAATTGCCCCATTCCATGCTCAGATGATTTTGCCTAAATGAGAGTAGCGGTATTTTCTATTGGGTTTCCAGTCATGCTTCTGATCGCTGGTGTCACAAAATTCATCAGTTCCAAGTGAAATGTCTGCTTAAGACAGAAAATGCAATTTGATTTTGAGCTTCATGGTGGGGATTCACTTTACAAGTGTGATCCGATGATTTAGTTTCCCTTGAAAGGTTGCTTGTCCTTATTAAGAAAGAATAATGTCATTCCTTTTTTGATGTTGCCTTTAATCTCAATATTTCCTGTTTAATACACTAAATAGTCACATTCATCAGGCAGACTGGTCCTGACTGCCACGAGTGTTACCAGTTATTTTGGAAAATCAGCTGCTCTGGTTCTCCACTTAGAAGCAGCATAGCCGCCCTTTCATGAGATTTTCGTGAGTCTGGCAATATTAGGTATTTTTCTTAAAACTCTGGCTCCTGGGGTCATGTAATTGCTGACAGTTTCAGGTTTGATTTTGAAAAAAGTAAGTTTCTACCTCATGAAGCAGAGGGGAGCTGGAAAACATGAAACCTAAAAGTTTAAGAGCCAGAAGGCAAATTAAAACACCCATAGTTTATTATTTTTTAGATTCTTTACAATTTTTAAGCCAAGCTCATGACTTTTGATAGCTTGAGTCATGACTTGTGAGTGTTTGGGGTTCGTAATACTGCAGAAGCACTTCCTGATATTTCCTAGAACACATTGCGGTGGCCAAATCTTTCTTGCCCTAATTCCACAAGTGGTCCCATTGAACTTTGATTCAGCTCCCATTAAAGTCAACTTCTATTGTCTTAATGGGAGTTGGATTGGGCCCTTAGTGGGCCATCTTTCAACCGGTAAGAATAAATAATATTTAAATTGTTCCATAATTGTATGTTGTATACTGGCACACTAATACAAAAATACTTGCTGTCAGCAATAAGTCACACAGAAGACTGTGACAAAACTGGAAACCAAATCCAAACCTCTTGATTCTCAGTCCAAAGCCATACACAAGAGACTGTCCCAAATTTTAGCCAAAAATATATATATTCTAATCTAATTAAAATGTTATACTTTATCCAAAAGCAAATATAAAAGAAAAATACAACTCTGTTATCTTGATATTTAACTTATCCTTTACATTTGGGAGTTCCTGACATTTGAGTTCTTGATTCCTCTACTATACTTGCATTACCACTATTTATGTTTAAAGCAATCTGCATTATTAGGCATAATAAACTTTTAAGTTCCCTGATCCCGTTCTTTAGGATCCTGTGTTATAGTCATGCTGTTCCAAGGCACAACTGTCAGTTCTAAACAGTTGCAACTTTTTAAAACTATTGAACCTGTTATCTTCAAGCAAGATGCCTTCTCATAGCCCAGGAGTCACCTCTGCTATAAAGAGTTATCCTGGGGGTATTTTCAAACCTGCTAGCCACACTGCCTTGGCTACCCAATCCCCCTCTGCCCAAAACCTTCTACTAAGTGCCATCATCCATGAACACCAACAAACAACAACAAAAGAACAACTTGGGCCCAGATGCTCTTGGCTCCTGATCCAAAAACATGTTGAGGTCAATGGGAATCTTTCAGTTGGCTTCAAAGGGTTTGGGATCATTGTTTTGTAAAATGGGAATCCTCACAAGAGATAAGTCACACAAAAACAATCCAAGACAAACACAAGAAAACTCATTCCCTCTTTTTCCTTCTCGGCTGCAGACAATCTTACACCTATTCAAAATAACCAACCAAGCAAAAGGAAAACAGGGAATAAAACAAGAGAAGGAAGGTATTTCTCACTGTCCACTCACAGTGAATAAACCAAATGCTAACACTGAAAGCAGAATTTGGCCCACAGATTGTATTCTTACCACAAATTCTCTTCAGCAATACAACATAAAGTAAGAAATAAAGTCACTTAATCACAAACTCAAACATAGTCTAATATACTTCTAAGATGCAACCACTGTTGAGGGAAAGAATGAAGGAAAAGTCCAGAACAGATCAAGAAAAGTGAAATAATACATTTGCCAATCCCACCTGGCTCCCACAAGCAGCCAGTACCCTTAAGTATCAGTCTTTGGCTGTCATGTGTTTAGTCTCTCTCTAATCCCTCTGGCCTGGCTTTAGGGGGTAAATCCTGCAAATACCAATAGCAGCAGAGCAGTTTGGCAGATGGTGTTCATGTACCTGAATAGGAATATGTTGTGTTTCCTAATTCTTTCAAATGCAGCAATAAAAGCTCTCTGAAACTATCCATCTCTGGTGCTTTATGGATCTCAGCTAGCTGATTGTGATAACCTGCCTAAGATGTTGTAATACAAGCTAATGTGTGCATTCATTGTACTGCATAAAGAACATGACTGCTCATATAAATTGTGATTGTCTTCAGAGTGCAGCGAATTAAGCATAAATTTCAATTGACATCGTTCTCTGGTAATATTGTCAGTGTGCTTCCTGCAAGTGATCCTGGATTTAAATATTTACATCAGTTCTTAATTGTATTTGACTATTTAAGTTAGGTTCCATACACACAAGCAGAGAGAGACACCCTGCACACTCAATAACATAAGGTAAATTATTAACAGTGAGTTCACAGACTTAATGGAAAAGCTGAAAGTCTATGTTTTGGAAATATTTGCTGTATGAATAATGGTGAAAGCATATGATCAAATGGGATTGATTTATTTATTTTACAGCCTAAAATTTCCAGCTTTAGGAATAACACTTTTAGTTATCCATGTGTCCAGGAACTGACCATCTTGAATCATTTAGACTTTTGTGGCTCAGCTACTGACCCTACTAGGGGTTGATGGAATTGCTCAGGAAAGAATTTTTGCATTTTTCCCTTTCAGAAAGAACCAAGAGGAGGGTGCTGGGTGATCGCTCATCCACGCAAAATAATTGCTGTTGAAGAATTCCACAGGACACCTCTCTATAGTTCTTTGGGTTCAATATTTATAGGGCTAGATTGTGCCTATCCATCTAACCCTGTACAATGTGGTGCAAAGTTATGCCAACCTAGGACAAACTAAGGGAAGGAATTGGGACTCATGAAGTAACAATTATTTCCCTGTTTCCCATTTGCTCCAAGGTGCAATAATCTGTTATGTCCTTTATCAGTAACAGATTCCTACCCCCTCACCCTCACTCATTTCCACAGGCTGCTGCTTGGGGAAAGGGAGGCAGAACCAAGGCGTGGCCCATTCCCTGCCCTTTCCCTTTATTTGCCTGAGTGGGGGGAAGAACAAGGCATGCAACCCGCACTCCATTCCCTATGCCAGTAGCTATAAGGTAAGGAAGTGTAGAATTTTATTCCCCCTTACACTTCTGGGTGACTACATAGGCAAGGCCATGGCCTGGCCCCTAAAAAAAGAACTATCTCATAATCAATAATGTATTAAAGATATTTTACTCCTGTTGCTGTTAGAAAATTGTTTACAGGTGGGTTTTTCCCCCTCTCCTCTCAAATGTATTTGCTAAAAAATTGCAGAAGAATTCTCTAACCAATTCTTTGTCTGTAATTATTCTTGGGAAGTAACAGTCAGTACTAGCGTTAGTATTGCTTAACATAAGCTTAGCCAAAAGCTTTGTTAGACTGCAAATCCCACAGAATTGCCTTTCTGGTTCCCACTGAGGGATGAATACCACCAACAAAATCCTGTAAAGTGCCATTACCTGCAATTCCCCATGACATCAGTGGAAGCTGCAAATGTCCACATAAGGCTTGCCGTTGCCTAGCTACTCTTGTGATGCAATATTTCTTACCTAAACTAGATAGCAAAGAGCTGTTAAAATAAAAGAAGGCAAGGAAGGAAACTTGTTCAGTCCATGAAAAAGGTTTGAGTTTGGTTCAGTTCAAATCTGTCAAAGGTTCATCTTGTTTTTTTATTTCATCCAAATTCAACTCCTTATCCCTGGTGATCAGTGGATGCTTCTGAAGAGCAGATTTCTCCCAAATGAGTTGGAGCGTAAAATAAATCACTTTTCACAGGAGACTATAAAAGGCAAGGTGCTGAAAAAGACAAAAACCTATCATTTTATCACTCTGAAAGCTCTCTGAGAAATGGAGAATAGTCTACTAAATGACAACTCTTACTAAGTGCCTGTTACAGTTAAAGACTCATGAGAAATCTACTAAAAATATTTTTCTCTGTTCCATTCAAACTGCTTGCTGCTGTCCGTATTGAATTAGTCACCAGGAATGTGATTTTCCTCTTGAGTCCCACTAGTATGGGGTTTGCTGATGACAATATTAATCAAAATGCTCTTGGGCAAGAATGGAGAAACACAGGCACATTTCCTTCAGCTGTTTACCTGGGAAAGAGAAAAACACAGCGAGTTTTACCATCCATCTTCTGTAGTAATGCTGGGTGACAGCAGGCACATAAATTACTTTCACTATTCAGTGTCACTTCATATTATTTAGATTTAATAAACCAAAACAGCAAGGAAGCTACTTTCCCATTTGGTTCTTGAATGTGTACAGTGGCCTTCTTCAAACGGTGAGTATTTTAGTTCAAGTACAACTGAATCTCACAAACAAGCAAATAGCACCCTGAAAAGAAATGCAAAGACAAATAACTTCTCTGTACATGCAAAGCTACATTTGGGAAGGCGGGAGGGCTTATTATGCAAACAGGATTCAATGGAACAGTTTTTAACCACCCAACTAATAGGCCTGACTCACTTCTCATTTTCACTATTTTAATTCTATTGACCTCAGTTAGGTTAACTTCTAATAGTGCAAGGCCAACTTAGCATGTCAGGACTCCGGTTTCGCAGGAGCAAGTTTGCCACCATACACTGACTGGTAAGTCATTTTTCAATAATGACATTTGGAGCTAACCAGCTATCATTATTGGTGTAATCCTTGCTTGTTAAACCCCTACAGTAGGATTAGTTCTCTACAAGACACAAAACAAACATGGGCCTTACCCTGTGGAATTTACACAGTTGCCAACCTTTACAATTTTATCGTGAGTCTTGCAATATTTGGGATGGTGGGAGTTGGGTTGGTTTTCATGAAGTCTCAGTCCCCAGAGTCATCCAAATACATGAGAATCTCAGCTTTCATTTTTTTAAAAAGTAAGCTTCTTATCCTGGTTGTGGAGCAAACTCTGAAAGCAGCCCCAAGTGTACCCTAAAGACTCAAAAAAAAACCCAAAACCAAAGACATAAAAAGAACCCAAGTTTTAATATTATTTTTTTAAAAAAATCTGATGATTTTAAAGTTAATCTCAGGTATATGGTGGTCTGAATCATGATTTTTGGACACTTTGGGTTAGGAAGATTAGAATACTGAGCTTACAATGTAAAGAAGTTTACAGTTTCTTTCAGCCTTCCTAAGGCTGCCGCTAGGTAAGCCTATGGGGAGCAGCCAATGTCCTGCTTTTTAGAAGATTAAGACATTTCTAAAGAGGGATTTGTATAAAATTCATCAGGGACAGATCTGTTTTCACAAGATATATGTACTTCATTGTGGACAGAGCCACGCTTAGCCTGCTTCCTGCCCTTTGCCAACCACTTCCCACCTACCTTCAGGGGTGTGGGGGAAGTACTGTTGGGTGCTGCTGCTGCTTTACCTGCTGGGAAGACTGAGAGCTCCAGAAACCGTTCAGTCCCTCCTGCTGCTTCCCCTTCACAGTCCTCTGGCTGCAAAATGGCACCCAGCCAAGGAGAAGTGGGAGCTCTGAGGAAGCATGAGCTTCCCTGAAAGTCAGGTGAGGGAGCTCTCCATCTGCTTCTAACAGAAAAGGAGGAACTATATGCACCTTCACCACCCCTCTTCCTTTACCTCTGTCTTCACTCCAAAGACCAGGAGCCCTAAGGCCAGGGCTGTGTGCACTGTACATTCTCTCATGCAACAGGAAGCGAGGTGCAAATTCAGATACATGAAATTCATGTGAATCCAAATGAGTATGAACCGGAATCCATCCTTTACAGGAGTTGTCCACACCTTTGATTTCATGCTGTATTTGGACTAGCATTTTCTGCAGATATTTATTCAGCAATGCCTTTTCAGTGACTTGATTTTGCTTTGTTTTTTACCCCTCCCCCCCCCATTACTTTACATTTATCGTTATATGTTGGCTTCTAACAACAGGATGCTGAGGCACAGACCTGTGTGACCTGTAGCTGTTTTGAAGGCCATTTCGTATAGGTCAGAGTCACACAGATGTATTTTTTTCAAGTTCCTGTTTTGGGCACATTTATCACAATGACAATCTACTTTCTGCTAATAAACATTTGCAACTTTCTGCATTTCTGCTACCTAGGGAAGACTGTGGGGCATGCCTCCCCCCAAGGGGGGCACAACAAGGTTATTAGGGGTACAGAAGGCAGGGCATGAGGCTGCTGCTGGCCAGGTGTCCCGGCCAAGGCAAGGCAGCAGTGAGGAGAGTGTGCTGGGAATCTTCAGGGATCTGGGACTGGGGACAGCGTGCTCTACGGTGGACACTGGTGTATCCTCAGAATATTGGACATCCCCTCAGTTGCATGAATGGCCGACCCAGAGGATGCCATCTTGCAGACTGACCTTCCCTTCCCCCACTTGCGTGAGCAGTGCACACTGAAAAATGGCGTCCTCCGTGCATCCACAATGACAGTGGACAAAACCACATCCAGTGTTCTTACATAAACAGGGCTGTCTGGCTTAAAACTGCACAATTGGCCTGCCTAGCACAGATCCACACTGCCCTGGCAGCAGCCTGCTGCTTTCCCCTTCCTCCGCTCACTGGCCACAGGCAACACCCAGTATCCCCACTCCCCTGACCCGGACACCTGGCCGGCCACAGCCCCACATATTTTAAACTCTCCAGAGCCTGCGGCAGCGAAACACTCTGAGCAGGGGAAGTGAGGATGATGAACCCTGATCCGCTCCATGCTGAGCTGCACTTCACTGCCATGGGCTTCGGGGATTGCGACAGCCAGGTCTTGCTGCCACCCATTGCGGGCGCCATCCACTCGCCTCAGTGAGTCACTTTGTGCCCCAACTGGGCAGGAGATGAAGGAGCGGGGCCTGTTATGTGACTCCCATGGAGAAGGAGGGCACAGGAAAAAAATGTGGGAACCCCTGATCTATGGTATAAATCTCAGAATGGTTGGGGTGAAAGTTGTAAGCCTGGGTACAATAGGTAAACAGCACCATCTGTTTGGGTTTCCTTTTCCTATGGCACTCACTTTATGCTCTAGTTTCCATTTCATTGCTAGTTTTACAGATCGAGTGCTACACACATACATGGCTTGATCATCCACCACGTTTTTTTACTTTATTTATTTTAAAAAATATATTTTTCTTGTCATTTAATTTCTCTTTCTTGACAAATCTGGGGTAATAATTGTGCCCTGGAAAGTAGCAAACTAATTTTAATTTAAAACAAAATCTCTTATGGACAATGCACAGTGAGAGCCACTTGTCAGCTGGTGTAAATGTCCGTGGTGCCTCTGATTTCAACAGAGCTACCGCAATTTTCCCCAGCTGAGGGCCCTACAAAGCATAAATCACACAAGTGCCACAGCATATAAATTATTTGATGAAAGGGCACAGATTGTAGATAACTCTTGGCAACCTGAACTCTCCTGATTTAACTCTAGCTATGTGAAAGGCAGTAACAAATGGTATTTTGTGATACAGGTGGATTGCCAGTAGAGGGCTAGACTGAGATCACCAAAATGTAAGACTCCTAAAATCCATTCTGATCTAGTGTAACCCTTCTGCCAGGTGGTCCACAGCAGCAAAAAAGGGCTGGGTTCAATATATGTAGGGTCCCTCTAGAAAAACAACTATATCAGCTCAAGTCCATACCCAGAAACTACGGAAACTAAATGCATGCTCCTGGGGTGCCCTGAGCAGGCTGAACATCCCCATGCACAAGTGCTCTGAGACTGTGCACAAACAAGAGAACCTTTATTGTGGGAAAGGGAACACAGTCATTAACTTGGGAAAACACAGTAATAGAATACTTATATGCAAATAAAGCATACAATTGATCCCCCTCCCCTTGCAGTAATTTTGGCTAACTCCTCTCCCACCCACCAGTGAGAAAGTCCCATTCCTTGGCCACCCCACTTCACCCATCCGTAAGCTCCCGCTCACAGTTTGGATCAGCAGTAGTCCAAGTGTCTTTTCGCAGGTCCATCTCCAGTTTCAAGAGAGCTGCTTGCCTGGTCCCACCAGGAGATGCCATCACCAAACCCATCTTAGTAATTCAGCTTTATTAAGATGCTGGGTGGGCCTGGCCTCCTCAGGGCCCATTCAGCTCTGCTGCTGCCATCTGCCACAGCCCTTGCAGCAAAATCCTCAGTCTGCATTGTCTCGTACGGCGAAACTGATGCCAGAAGGGAGGCAAGAGCACTTAGGACCATTGAGCTGAGTCCTGGCTGCTTGGAAATGAGCTCATTGTTGCAAGGTAAGGGCTTGTTCCCTTCTCTGAGCCTACCCTCCCTCCCCAAATCCAAGTTCATGTACTGTTACGGTGACTCCCCAGTGTCAATGGAGAAATTGTGGTTTGGTAGCGTATGCAAACAAAGCAATGTATGGCAGCACTTTCCCCTTTCCTTCAGTAGAAGGAGCAGAGAGCTCATTCCCCTCTAGAGCTTCTGGGCATTGAGTTATATTAGCACAAGTGCCATGCTTAAAATGAATGTCTTTGTTTCTACCTTCCACCCCCAATGTCAACAATATTTTGGATTCTTATACCCAAGGGAAAAAAGAAGGAGACTTCATTTCAAAACCTAGAGATAGAGGACTGGATTCACCTCTATCTTGCACCACTGGAAATCAGGAATATCTCCACTGAAGTCGAAGGAATCACACTGGTACAGTAAATGAGAAGGGAATTAGGCCCACAGTGAACATTTCCTTAATTATTTGTTTCACAGTTTGAAAGCGTTTCAGCTTAAGACGAGATTAAATGCACAAAAGTTTTTTTTAAAAAAAGCTAATTAAAAATTGTTTTAAATAACACCCCATTCTTTACCCTCAGACATCTGTCCTGGCATATCATTAGTATTATGTTTCACATCTGCTATTCCAATCATATATTGGCAACTTCAGATGGAAAATGGCACATCCTTTTGGAAAATTCAAGAAAATAAAGTATTCTTAAAGGCTCAAATGAATTACACTACGTGAGAGTTTTATTGAAGGAATATATTGGGGGAGTCTGGAAAAGGGAATAGGTGTTAAGAGTTTTTGTTGCTATTGTTCTTTTGTTTTGGGTTTGTTTTTTGGTGTTTGCTTGGTTTTGTTTATTTGTAACTGGAAGTTTGTTCCCAGAAAACATTAGTGTGGGATTTATGACCAGAGGCTGCCTTGAATTATTCCAGGGGTTGACTTTCCCCTCTCGTGCCATACAGATCAGGGAAGCCAGAAGATTATGTACTGAAACCTATTTCCCTCCTCTTGGCACAGCTGAGATTAAGGCCTTAATTTTTATTGTGTTTTTATGATTAAGTCAATCTAAAGAATTGCTTGTGTTAAAAAAAGAACTAGATAAGTTCCTGGAGGATAGGTCCATCAATGGCTATTAGCCAGGATGGGCAGAGATGGTGTCCCTAGCCTCTGTTTGCCAGAAGCTGGAATGGGCGACAAGGAATGGATCACTTGATGATTACCTGTTCTGTTCATTCCCTCTGGGGCACCTGCTATTGACCACTGTCAGAAGACAGGATACTGGGCTAGATGAACCTTTGGTCTGATCCAGTGTGGCCATTCTTATGTTCTTAAATCATGTTAACAACATGGTGCCTTGAGCACAGCATTGATTACAGCTGTAACCAAGACTATCTGCATCATCTTCAGGCAAAGTTTCAGATTGGGAACCTCAAGTCACTCCTGCACCCAATGACACATGAGGTTATCCATTAAATTCAACTTCCGTTTTTCAAAAAGGATGAACAATGAGGTGAAATGGGCACTGAAAAATCATTACAGGAAATCAAAGCCTGTTTTAAAAAAAAAAAAAAACTCTATGTAATTTCACATTCTAATTTATTTAGATTTATTTATATTTTTACTCTTCAAACAAATGATGTAAGACAACAATCCTTGTAATGGTCTTTAGTTCCATACTGCAGTTATTTGCAGTGACTAATATCCTGATGCCTATCATCTAAGCTATTACAATGCCAGATATGCTAATTACTTCCTTAAATGTGCAGGACAAAATGTTCTCAGCTTGAAACCACTCTTAGGCAAATAAAGCGTGTATTTTCTTTTCTGGCAGTTTAATTGCACCACTGTCAGCTAGATCACAGCAAACATCTTTTCCTCTCTCATCTTTCATGCCCTATTCTGTCTTCATGTAATGTATTTGCAATTGCTAAATAGAAAAGGAGAATAGAAAATGTACAGCTTAATAAGTGTGTAGTGGTCTTCCAAATATTTTTAAAGGTGAGTAAAACAGTGTCAAGTATCATGTGGACAGGAGAATCAAAGGAAACCAATGGGAAATTAACTCGCTTGTATGAGAGGGGAAATGGTTTGGTTTATCTTAAAAGGTGCAAGGTGCTTTAAGGACTTGGTCCAAAGACCACTGAATGCATAAGAAGCCTTTTCTTGGATGGGTTTTGGATCAGACCATCAGATTCTCAGATGGGTTGAAATTCACTAGTGATGCAAAAAGCCAGTACAAGGCCTTACATGGCACTTAGAATCTGCTTTGGGACCGTACGGGGTGGATTAGGCTCAGCAGCTGTGCATGAGCACTTCTGAGTGCTGCAGAACAGTGCACAGGCCAATGCAGGGAAAAGTGATGGTGGCATGCTAGGAGCAGGCCAGGGCAAGTGACTCAAGAGTAGAACAGAAAAAAGATTACTGAGTTTCATGAAAATTGGGGATGTGGGGGAGAAGAAAAAAGTGGTTTTTTTTAATTTTCTTTGAAATTATTTGTGATTTTTTTCACTTTTTGATAAAAATTTTCTAAATGGAATTTTTGTTTTGAAAACAAATCAAAATTGCTCATTTAATTTTGGTGGGGAAAAAATCCACTTTATCTTTTTTTAAAAAAAAAAATCCCTTTTCCTCCACACTGGAAAAAGTGGGGAGAAAGAAGAAAACCCGAGAGAATGTGGGGAGAAACCCATATTGAAAAATGACACATTTGAACCAAAATGAATGTTTTCTATGAAAAGTGTCATTGTCATCCAAGCCCCATTTTTCGATGAAAAATATTTTTGCCTAAAAATGTTTGACAAGCTCTACTTAAGAAGGTTGGAAGAGACTGTGCTGGGAGTATTGTTTTGTTCTCCTAACCCACCCATTTTACACTTCCCAGACTGTTCTGTAAACAACACGGTTGTTGATAACTGGACTAAAACCCTCAAAAAGTTTGCCAGATTTTATTCAGATATTTGGCAAACATCCAGGTTGTTTTTATTTCAGCCAGACCTATTCACCTCTCCCTCATTACTGTAGACCAGAATATGTCAGCTACTAGCAAGTACTGGGAATGGAGAAAACCTCCTGGGCATGCAGGTGAGATACGTGCTCTTCATCAACCACTAAGATGGAGCAGCACGCTCCACTCTTTATGCCTCAGCAGCACTTCTTGTTCAGTACTGCCCAGCCCCTTTGAGTTAGTTTCTGTACCCAGGGGCATGAGGTGGTTGTTCTCCTCCGCTCCCCCAGAATCCAAGGACTGTCGTTTTGCCTGACACAAGAATTGCATAAAACTCCTTGTACCTTCCCAGCTTGTGCAACAGTGCAAAAGCCAGAATAGTCTTTAATCTTGTTCCATAAGAAAAGAGTTAATGATTTCAACTGATACCATTTTCTTCAGGTTCACTACACTTGCCTGGTGAGATAGCACAGTGTTTTGGAGCCTACATTTTAGGAATGTTTATGGTCTCGGCAAACATACCGAATCCCCTGCGATGCTGCTTGTATAATCTGCTATTCAAAACATGCCCCTTCATTCAGTTTGAAAATTCAATACAAAATAGTTTTTTTAAAAAGTAAGTTTTGATTGATGCTTACCAGTTATTGCCATTGTTCTCATCTTTATGACGTTCAGGGAAATGTCAAACTCATAATCTCATTGCAGATTTTATGAGCGCACAGATGAAATTTTGGTTTAAAATGATGAAATACTCTTATACAATTTCAGTAGTGTAACATGTCATCCAAAAACCATAGAAGAAGTGTTTTGAAGTGTCAGTGCATTATTGTTTTGTGCCCATGGAAAGCTTGTTGGAACACATTATGTTGTCGTAATGGTTCATGTACCGACACAGCTATTATCTGCTATTTCTTCTCAAAACAGGTCAAGAGTGCTCTTTAGTTTGTACTTAGGTATGTTATTTAATGTTATGATTCTATTCAGCTGGTAATACCAAAAATTACGGGTTCCAGCCTGCATGTCTAATGCAGGAAAAAATCTGACTGTACAACTAGCCCCGTGGTCCTAGTTGTCATTAAATAAACTGTATTAGGGAACGATGTAAACAGCCTCCACTACATACACACCCTTTGCTTCCCTGTGCAGCAGCTGAGCACAGTTGCAGTACCAACAGCATTTGGAATATAAGAGGGAGAGGAGGCAGCGTCATAGCTTCACTCCTACACACTCTCTCTCTCTCTCTCTCTCACACACACACATGCCAACCAGTCGGCCGGATTAGCATGGAGACAGTATGCTGCACACTCTGCAGAAGTGTAGCAGTAGCACATTGGGTTCATTTTATTTGCCCTGTGGTCTGGGAACCTTTAGAGTTCACATTTTCAAGCTTTTGCCTGCACTAGACTCTTTTTTATAATGAAGCTGGGGTGCTCATGCCGTCATCTGACTCCAGAAGCTTTAAGAAACGCCTATATGTATTTAGTAGCTCTTCACAAAAAGAGAAACTAAGACAATTAACATTCTGAAGGCACGTACAAAATAAAATCCCCAAGCAGCCCCCCTCCAGTATTTCCTAGTACGTAGTCTAAACACATGTTTAGACATTTAAAGGTGTGTGAAACACCCTATATTGCCTAGAGACTCCACAAAGATTTTCTCAACAAGCCAAAAACAAAGTGATACTTTTAGGTGATCAAGTGAATCTGATGCCAATTTACAGTACCACAGGTTAACTTTCAGCACACCTGTTTATAAGTGTCATGTTTCATGGCACACATCAGAGAAGTTAGATAAAAACATAAATACTCTTTCTAGAAGGTTGCAATGTAACATTGCTTTATTTCTGAGAATTCAGAATAGCACGCAAGACACACACACACCCAAAACAGGGAGAGACAAAGCAGGCTGCTCCTAAAACAGACTGGTTCAACTCACACCACCTTACTATACGTCAGCTGTCTGCAGGCTGATTGTGCTGCTGTTAGGGCCAGATTGCACACTTCCCTACAGAGCCACTTAGCCTGCAAGCAGGAGCAGGAAAATCCCTGCAATTTTAAGTGACAGCTTGTAATTTTTACAGTTTTCAACAACACAACAAGTGTCATCTAGCATCTGTTATGCTCAAATATTGAAACAACGGTTCTCAACCCAGGTTTTCCATGCTGAGGCATCCCCCGCCCCCCTCCCAGTTAGTAATATGGGAATGTTAGAGTGATTGCAACCCTGTGCACTTCTTTATAATCTGCTCAGGAAGTCACAATCCCTGTATTACAGAGGTCATTGCAATATCTATATATGTATTCAATAAAGGGCTTCCAAATGTCATTCTTTAAACTATATATCACTTTCCATCTGCTGGCTGCTGATTTATCAAGGGTACATAGTTTGTGTTAGGCAATTCTTCCCAAAGCCTTTGGATAAAGCAATCCATAGCCCAGCTTTATTCTTAGCTATTAGTCCTGTGAGCCTGAAGTTATTCAGCAAGCATAAAACAGTCCTATCCAATATCCACACAAATAAAATAGCTTCAGTCTTACTCAGTACATTATGCCATTTATTTATTTATTTATTAGCAAAAACAACTGAGCTAAAAATATAGTGGCAAGAACCTTCAAAAGATGCTACGAGTTGCATTTCTTAGGACCCAGCAATAGATAGTCACCATATCTGTGCTCAACCTCTGTTAGACTACTGCATGTTATCGATCAAAGAGATCCTCAGAGGTAAACAGGAAAAAACAGGCTAAAGTGGAAGAGAAATCAAGGGAAGCATATACCATTATGATCAGTACCGTGTATTTCCATTTTGTCGGAAACTAGCACCAGTGCCCATCAGTCTGAAGAGCAGATCGCTGCTGCTGTTTCCATTGTTGTTAAGCTACTCAAGGGAGACAGAAGCAAACTGCAAGGCAGTATAAGTCTACAGCCAGATGCACAAATGTAAAGAACTTATGGGTGTTACTCAGAAAAAGAGCTTCATGGCTGGCATCTTTGTTCCTTACAGTGACAGCCTGGGAAGCTTCCCATTCAGTAATTTAAAAAGGTGACAGAGTCAGATGCGGGAGGACAAAGAAATAGCTTTAAGACATATAGAATGAATACTTTCCACAGCCAAGCAGCAGGCTTGACTCTAATGCCGGGGAACAAGGAAAGGAGGAAAGAGAGTAGAAAGCCCTGTTTATTGGACAGACTATATACAGAGGAGTCAAAGATATCTAAGTGAAGTCAGATGCTGCAGGAAGCAGTGTTGGTGATTCATTTAGTGGCACACTTCCTCCTGAGTGTGTTATGAGCCAGTATTTTGTAGTTTAAGGGGCACTATTCTGGTAGGTGAGTCAGAGAAAACTCTTTCCTGTATCCAAGCTCTGCTCAGTGTAAGAGGTGGGCGTCAGGCAGCTGGTTATGGCTCCTTGATTCTGTGGCCTTGTTTTAGCTGGACCCAGCCTTGGTGTCAGAGCAGCCTAAGGCGTCTCTAATTTTTGCCATCAGCATACGGTCCCTAAAGGACAATACAACAGATGAGGATCAGCACAGCATCCCTACTCCATGTCTCTCTGCCACTTTCCCAGGCGAGGGGAGTGATTGGGAGTGGCCAGGACTGAGGGAGTGATTGGGAGAAGAGCCATATCTACTCATATCACATGAGCTTACCCCTTGCCAGGGGAATTCTCCACGGGGTAGTTCTAGCCAGAGTCTGGCTCTTTTGCACCACCCGAATAGAGTAAAGGAGTTGGATTGGAAATGAAAAGCTGTCCCACCACTAGCCAGATGGGATTTTAAAGTGAGATCAGTGAAAGTTGACATGAAACCAGAAGCCAGGTTAGAACTTCTCCTTTAATTCCACAGAGTCCTTACTCTACAGTCACTTTGATTTTGTCTATCAACTGGTATGTTACCTAGAGTTGAGCCAAACCCAGGGTATCCAATTGCAAGTGTCTCCTTCAGAACCACTTAGATCTGACCTGCTGAATGGACAGTGGACCCGCTGCCATGTTTTTATGACGTCTCTAGAAGTACCACTTTTACGACCCAGACCAGTTTCCCTCGTGGACACGTTCCAGCCTGTTGTGTTCGGATCCTAATTACTGGATCCCATGTTGTTTTAGGCACAGTCTCAGGGTGCAGATCCTCCGTCCAGCATCACTTTCTGAGGTATGCTGCGTAGGCATTGAAACTAACACTGGCTCTCCCAAGCCTCCTCAGTAGCTACTGCTTACTCTCCAGGGTTCCTCTGAAGCTGTGAAGCCTCTGCATTATTTGTTTAACCCCTTGAGGAACACGTGGCAGTTAAAGCAAAGAAAAACACGCAGACTTTGCACACGAGACAAAAACCCACAGTTAATTTTATTCTCAAAGCATGCCGGGGTTATAGATTTTTAGGTAAAAACAGTGTAAACCTACATGTTCGGCTCCCCTGAGCCTATGTGAGTCCTTAAGTCTAGTCAGTGTGTAAGGCAAGTTTGCCCCTTCTCCCGTATTCCTCCTGCACTGTACGCCTGTTGTCAGCCAGTGTACGGCTGGTAAGTGAGAGCCAGCTCAGAGCAGAATGTGTCCTTTTATAAAGTTCCAAGCCCCTCGGCCAGGTCACCTAGTGGCTTCAAGTCCCTTATCAGGTGATTCATTGCTTAGTTCCAGCCCCCTTGAAACCCAGACTGAGGAAACTAGGCTGCAGCCACCAGCTCATTGCTGTAGGGTGCTCCATAATCTATTTTATCATGCATTTTTTTTTCTTTTTTACGTACCCCAATAGAGCCAAATTCTGCTGTGACTCATATCCCCCTGGACTCCACTGAGTTCCATGGGGTTGCACAGGCTGCAACTCAGGGCAGAATTTAGCCCATAAAGTCGAATTTTAGCCCAAACACCTTGAAACCTGCTATTTCTGAATGTTTCTATTTGACAGCTCCAGGAAAAGCTTTCTTCGTTAGAGGTCAAATAATATGATTAGTAAACAACCAATCCGAACATTCACCACTTAATTAGCAGGCGGCATGCATTATAAATAGTGAGTAATTGCTAACACATAAAAACACCTAAAATGGACGTACATTACCAAAATAACATGTCTTTTAGAAAAATGGATAGCTAATAGGATTAGGAAATAGACAAACAACATATGAGGGTTAAAAAAAAAAGTGCATTTACAAATCCAGGACCTGATCCTGCAAATCTTTACTTTGCCAGCACTCTCCCAACAAAGAGCTCACATGCTCTGCTCCCTTTTGCAGGTCACAGGCTCAAAACATATCCTTTGCATTCTTCTTATTCACTAACGGGAACGGGCCTGATCAGACCTTTTGATTTTTCGCCCTACATTAGTACACAGCTGCCACATCACTCCCTTGAGTGCACTTGTGGCATTCTACCTCAGGGAGGCAGAATTGTATTTATTTATTTGTATTATATTATATTATTTGTATTGAGGTAGTACCAAGGACATCACTGACCAGGACTCCATTGCCCTAGGTGCTGTACAAACAGAACAAAAAGAGCAACCCAGTGTGCAGGGGAGAGCACAATCTGCTACACCTGTATGTAGTTTGAAGCACACACTCCCCCATGTATACCTGGTCAGCTCTGTTAATGCAGAAACTGAAAGTCTGTCCAGCCCTTACATAGGCTGTGCAAAGGTAAGCAGAGGCTCCTTGCTCCTTTCTAGCCCCTGCTGTGGACCCATATTACAGCTAGGCAGAGTCTAATCCAAAAGTTTTAGCATGTGAGGCTATGTTCAGAAAGACACTTAGGCATGATGATGCTGGGTATCATCATCCCTAACTTGTAGGTGCCTAGAAAATCACTGAGCTTCACAAAGCCTGGGTTAGGTACTCAGGCTTCCTACACAATGAATGGGCAGATATAGGCACCTCAGAATGGAATTCATAAAAGCCAGCACACTAGGCAGCTCCCTGCCTAAGGTAGCCAATGCACAGTGGCAGGGAGAGGGGCATGTCCAAAGCCCTGCCCCTCGGAGGGAGTTAGGCACCTGGGCATTTTCTGACAGAAGCCAGGAGAGGACTCGCTCAGAACTTTTAGCTCCAGGTTAGCGTAATCACTTGGGAAGTGGGCGACCCCTGGTTCAAGTCCCTCCTCTGCCTAAGGGGGAGAATGTATATGAATATGGCTCTGCCACCTTTCTGTGAATGCCAGAACCACAGGACTGTGGGATACTCTGCAATCTATCCTGTTGAAACTGTTTCACATTGGATTAAATTTCACTTTGGAGAATCCTTCCTCCAGCAAGAGAAAGCACTTGCAGAAGAATGACTCTAAGCCTGCTGGTTAGAGCGCTCACCCAGGATGCTGAAGACCCAGGATCCAGACCCCTGCGCCAATAACTCTTTAATTATTTATCCACAGTGGAACAGCTTCAGCAGGAGATATTGAGGGAGCCCCACATCAGGGTAGCCCGATGGTTAGGGCACTCATCTGAATGGTAGCAGTTTCCTATTCCGCTTCAGGCGGGAAGCAGGGGCTTTAACTGAGGAGGGTCTCCCACACTCTGGGTGAGCACCCTTGTGACAGGGCCAAAAGTTATGATAGTTGTCTTCACATATACTATCCCCAGTTGTTTTGTGGGGAGTTAGACATGCTCAATTAGAAGTAACGGAGGAGGAGAAGGACCTTGGAGTATTGGTTGACCACAGGATGACTATGAGCCGCCAATGTGATATGGCCATGCAAAAAGCTAATGCGGTCTTGGGATGCATCAGGCGAGGTATTTCCAGTAGAGATAAGGAGGTGTTAGTACCATTATACAAGGCACTGGTGAGACCTCACCTGGAATACTGTGTGCAGTTCTGGTCTCCCTTGTTTAAGAAGGATGACTTCAAACTGGAACAGGTACAGAGAAGGGCTACTAGGATGATCCAAGGAATGGAAAACTTGCCTTATGAAAGGAGACTCAGGGAGCTTGGCTTGTTTAGCCTAACTAAAAGAAGGTTGAGGGGAGATATGATTGCTCTCTATAAATATATCAGAGGGATAAATACCAGAGAGGGAGAGGAATTATTTAAGCTCAGTACCAATGTGGACACAAAAACAAATGGATATAAACTGGCCACTAGGAAATTTAGACTAGAAATTAGACAAAGGTTTTTAACCATCAGAGGAGTGAAGTTTTGGAATAGCCTTCCAAGGGAAGCAGTGGGGGCAAAAGACCTATCTGGCTTCAAGATTAAACTCGATAAGTTTATGGAGAAGATGGTATGATGGGATAACATGATTTTGGCAATTAATTGATCTTTAACTATTCATGGTAAATAAGCCCAATGGCCTGTGATGGGATGTTAGATGGGGTGGGATCTGAGTTACTATGGAGAATTCTTTCCTGGGTATCTGTCTGGTGAATCTTGCTCACATGCTCAGGGTTCAGCTGATCACCATATTTGGGGTCGGGAAGGAATTTTCCTCCAGGGCAGATTGGAAGAGGCCCTGCAGGTTTTTCACCTTCCTCTGTGGCATGGGTCACTTGCTGGAGGATTCTCTGCACCTTGAAGTCTTTAAACCATGATCTGAGGACTTCAATAGCTCAGACATAGGTGAGAGGTTTATTGCAGGAGTAGGTGGGCGAGATTCTGTGGCCTGCATTGTGCAGGAGGTCAGACTAGATGATCATAATGACCTTAATATCTATGAGTCTGTGAGCATGACTACCAGATCAGGTCCTGCAGGCAAGTTAGGAGAAGGAGCACCTCTTCCTCCAGTTCAAGAATTACACTGGGGCTTCAGCATCCAGACACCTAGAGCAAGCCTGCAAGGTGCATGCTAGAGGCAGAAACATAGATGAATATGGAACTTTTACTGCAAACACTTAGGTGCCGAATGAGTTTAGTTGGCTTCAGGGTTTGGCTGCAACCCAGCCGGGAGGGGACGGGGGTTGTGAATACTAGTGGTGCCTGATGCTGGAATTTGGATGCCTAACTGCCACTTTAGGGGCCTAACTCTCCTCAGGAATCTAGTCCTTTGTATTTAAACATGAAAAAGTTAATAACAATAAGAAGACACTATTAAATAAATCACTACGCTATGCTATTTTACTTCATTTGGGGCTAGGCTCAAAACAGTGTTCTGCGAATGCAGGAAAAAGATTGTTCCATATGGTGCCTGGTTTACTAGGGAATGCTTAGTTATTTTTGAAAGACCAAATTGTCTTGTCTATAACTTCACTGGATGTGGCCCAGAGACTGTGCCTTTAGGACAGTAGCGAAGTGGGGTATCACTTACTCTAAAGGAGAACCAAAGTCACAAATTCAAACTTTCAGAGATGAATGTTCAGATTCTAATTTCTAGATCTGAACACACTCCTAGAGTTTGGGTTACAGTGTGGTTGAAATAACACAATATGGTGAATAGATTTGATGGAAATCTTACCAGCTCCATTGATCTCATGAGACTTCTGGCATTTAGGGCTGAAATTCTGTAAAACTCTGGCCTTGTCAAAGTCAGACTTTAGCTTTGGTTCAGCAGTGAACCTAACTCTGGAATCCTAGCCTGACCTATTCTAGATCTGGATTCAGACACCGCCTTCGTGGCCCAGCCTGTGAACTGTTTGGCCAAATTCTCTTCTGGTGCATATGAGCAAAACTCCACTATGAAGTCAGTGGAGCTGCATCCATTCACACAAGCATAGCACTTTTCTCATAGCACAACTAGCCAGCAACTAGGCTGTTCTTTATGGCTGGTATTATCAAAGAAGCCTAAGGGAGTGATCCAACCAAACGCCACTGAAATTCAATAAAAATGATGAGCCACGCTCCATTAGCATCTTTTGAAAATACCAGTTTCCAAATCTAGAGAATTTAAGCCTATAAAACTATGGAAACAAACAAAAAGAAAGCTATGTATTCAATTGTGTTTGAGGTGGAGGAGCACTGCCAATTAACATAGTTAATGCATTAGCCTTGAAATTACTTGGGTTTCATGTTTAGTTTTCCATTAGGACCTTTTAGTGCTAAAGTACTCTTACTTGTCTTTTATAGTTATAGGCTTTTCCCAAGGTAGACAGAATCTGTATGGCTGAAGTCAGACAGCTCTTTTACAATGTTTCTTTGGCTATTCATATAACAGAAAAACAAGCTTTGAAACAGGAGACCCATGAGGTATATTCCTAACAGCAAATCCACTTTTAAAACAAGAACACTTTCTTCTTGAACAAGAACATTTTCTAAGTACAGTGGTTTAATCGACACACAGATGGAAAAACAACACACTTGAGAGAAAAAATCTTGTAACAATCAACTGAATTTATACTTTCTTCTTTCTCTTTCCATCCTCCTTGGAATTTATGAACATGTTTTCTGCAGGTTGAGGAGACTTTTTTGAAGTTTTCTGGTGTCAAATTGATTTCTTTAGAATTAATTGGCATATTTAAAGAGCAAACTGTGAACTATAATTTTCCCCTTCTCAGTTGGACATTTCTGACTTGTATTTCAGTGGATTAGGTCCATTAATGTGGTGGCAGGGAAATATACATTGATTCTCTTTAATGATCACACATGCAAAGCTACAAGAAATGCACATAAATGAAACATAATTGAGAAGTGAGGCACAGTACAATTGATATTCATAATATCTTCATCTTAGTTTTTAAAGAAAATGCTACTGGACAGATTTAGGGCCAAAGCTCATTAAAGTCAATAGACTCCTACTGACTGCAGTAGACTTTGGATGTGGCCCATATCTAGGTGCCATCTTCATTTAAATTCCATAGTTGATATATTTTGATACGTGAACTATGAAATGACAGTATTTCCAAAGAATGTCTGAACTGGGTTAGAAGAGTCCAGCAACTGCATTGGGAACGAGGTGTGGGAGTATGCACTGGCATGGGGTGAAAGTGAATTTGTATATGGTGATTTAACTTGATTCACTTTAGTTTGATGTATTAAGAGAGTTCTGCCTATGGCACTGCATTCTATGGTTCATTAAAAAAAAACCTAGCATTGATAGCTGCAGTCTCTCAATGATTGTATATATCTGGCTGAAATGGTGGAGCACGTTTACTGATTACTCTGGATCTGTCATGCCAAAATAGAGTTTCTTCCGTTTCTCTGATCACTATTTGCACAGGAAAGCTGGGAAGGAAAATACCAGTATTTGAGCACAGGCTGGCTAGCAGGCATTTCTTTTCTATCAGTTCCCACCTCATATCTTCACTTGAGAGTCCTGGTCAATAGTAGTCCCTAGAGTGAGCCAGAGCTTTTGAGTCAATGCACTGTCAGTTGCTAATCTATCACCATCACTGGTTTCATCATGGAGGATTGTTGACCTCAGTCATATACTCAAGGCCGGGTTTGACCAACCAACTGGCCCTGTGTTGGTGCAGCTTTGTCCAGATGGTTACTCTGTCAACATGAGCCCACCAGAGGCTTATCAATAGTAGTTGTGCTGTATGTATTTGATCTCAGATGTAGGATGTGTTCCACCTCAAAGAGGGATTCATTTCAGCATGCCTATCTATTTGTGAGTCCCAGAATGAAACTAATGTAGAAGTCCCATTATCCGAGTGACACACAGTCTAAACTGCTACTCGCCAGGCCAGCTGCTGTAGTGAAATGAGCTCTTTTGGAGCCAGGAGTTGGGGTTGTGACAGGGTGCTGGCAATCAACAGCTGAGCCAGTGCTCTCATCACTTAAACACCAATTAATTCCCTCCCAGGGAGGACCTAATGGAGCGCAGTTACTGCATTAGAATGGGCTGAGGAACGACTAATGGGCTGAGGGAGGACTAATGAACAAATTGGCCCATTTACACTGGAGGTATAAGAAGGCACAGGAGGAGAGCAAGGGGGAGAGAGGCAGACTAAAGCTCTGAGTGGAGAGAGAGAGAGACCTTCCCTCTCCTGGGCAGAGAACGGAGGGAAAACTCATAATATGCAAATAATATGGTGTATGGCTCAGTAAGGTGGTGGGAAGAGTAAATATAAATAAACTGCACTGCAGTTTTTAGCAGCTGAAAGTCTCTGTGTCTGTGTAGATGGAGCAGAAGACAGGAGTGGGATATTGCCCTGCCATAGGGTCATCCAAGCTTATTGTTCCGAGTGACTCAATGCTTTTTTTGCCTCTGTCTTCACTAACAAGGTCAGCTCCCAGACTGCTGCGCTGGGCATCACAACATGGGGAGTAGATGGCCAGCCCTATGTGGAGAAAGAGGTGGTTAGGGACTATTGAGAAAAGCTGGACGTGCACAAGTCCATGGGGCCGGATGAGTTGCATCCGAGAGCGCTAAAGGAATTGGCGGCTGTGATTGCAGAGCCATTGGCCATTATCTTTGAAAACTCGTGGCGAACGGGGGAAGTCCCAGATGACTGGAAAAAGGATAATGTAGTGCCAATCTTTAAAAAAGGGAAGAAGGAGGATCCTGGGAACTACAGGCCAGTCAGCCTCACCTCAGTCCCCAGAAAAATCATGGAGCAGGTCCTCAAAGAATCAATCCTGAAGCACTTACATGAGAGGAAAGTGATCAGGAACAGTCAGCATGGATTCACCAAGGGAAGGTCATGCCTGACTAATCTAATCGCCTTCTATGATGAGATTACTGGTTCTGTGGATGAAGGGAAAGCAGTGGATGTATTGTTTCTTGACTTTAGCAAAGCTTTTGACACGGTCTCCCACAGTATTCTTGTCAGCAAGTTAAAGAAGTATGGGCTGGATGAATGCACTATAAGGTGGGTAGAAAGTTGGCTAGATTGTCGGGCTCAACGGGTGATCAGTGGCTCCATGTCTAGTTGGCAGCCGGTGTCAAGTGGAGTGCCCCAGGGGTCGGTCCTGGGGCCGGTTTTGTTCAATATCTTCATAAATGATCTGGAGGATGGTGTGGATTGCACTCTCAGCAAATTTGCGGATGATACTAAACTGGGAGGAGTGGTAGATACGCTGGAGGGCAGGGATAGGATACAGAGGGACCTAGACAAATTGGAGGATTGGGCCAAAAGAAATCTGATGAGGTTCAATAAGGATAAGTGCAGGGTCCTGCACTTAGGACGGAAGAACCCAATGCACAGCTACAGACTAGGGACCGAATGGCCAGGCAGCAGTTCTGCGGAAAAGGACCTAGGGGTGACAGTGGACGAGAAGCTGGATATGAGTCAGCAGTGTGCCTTTGTTGCCAAGAAGGCCAATGGCATTTTGGGATGTATAAGTAAGGGTATAGCGAGCAGATCAAGGGACGTGATCGTTCCCCTCTATTCGACATTGATGAGGCCTCATCTGGAGTACTGTGTCCAATTTTGGGCCCCACACTACAAGAAGGATGTGGATAAATTGGAGAGAGTCCAGCGAAGGGCAACAAAAATGATTAGGGATCTGGAACACATGACTTATGAGGAGAGGCTGAGGGAACTGGGATTGTTTAGTCTGCAGAAGAGAAGAATGAGGGGGGATTTGATAACTGCTTTCAACTACCTGAGAGGTGGTTCCAGAGAGGATGGTTCTAGACTAATTCTCAGTGGTAGAAGAGGACAGGACAAGGAGTAATGGTCTCAAGTTGCAGTGGGGGAGGTTTAGGTTGGATATTAGGAAAAACTTTTTCACTAGGAGGGTGGTGAAACACTGGAATGCGTTACCTATGGAGGTGGTAGAATCTCCTTCCTTAGAAGTTTTTAAGGTCAGGCTTGACAAAGCCCTGGCTGGGATGATTTAATTGGGGATTGGTCCTGCTTTGAGCAGGGGGTTGGACTAGATGACCTCCTGAGGTCCCTTCCAACCCTGATATTCTATGATGCTATGATTCTATGATTCTATGACTTCAGTAGCCAGTCTGACAATGATTCTTGTAGGACTTGATACCTCCTGGGCTCTATGGAAACCAGTTCCCGAGTGGTTTCTGGATTGTATCATTTACCTGGGGGGGACACTGAATCTGACCTGCATTTCAGCTGGTATTTTATTAGACTTGTGCTGTGGGCAGATCATTATCTCCTCCAGGCTAAAGTAGAAGCTTACCTTTCCTCCTGTTTCAGTGGTCCACCCTTATAGACTAATGGACCCTAAATGGGTGTCAGAACTCTGGGCAGAGATATTGCTGTCCCAGCACTGGACCACTGCATCAATGGCCTACTGGAACATCCTATCTATCTTCTCTCCATAGATATCACCTTGGTGGGCCCCCAGGCATCCCCTCCTCCACCTCATCCTTTCATGTCAATAGAGGATAACATCACATGCCCCTTCCTACACACAAAACTAATACATTTCAGTAACTCCTTGTAAGATTGGTTCTCTTTCCTGTAGAGAAGCTATTTTGTTTTATTTTTCCTGCTCTCTTTTTTAACAATAAAATACTTTAAAGGCTTTTTATCATCTTTGAGGTTTTGATCCCTGTACATGTGCAGCTGGATGTGTGATTCAAAGACAAGCATTTACATCTCTTATAAAGTGACTACGTTAACAGATATGCCCAACTGCCTTTTGTTAAGTGTTAACTGTTTTAAAAGCTTTTTCTTCCCAATATTTGTGAAATTCTGTACACCTGTAATTTCCCTAACTGTTGTGAATGGCACATTTATTTATTTTTTTGAGTTTATTATCCCATTTTTCTAGGAATAAATATAATGTTTTGCTTTATTGAGTCTGGGGGTGGGGTGGGTGTACACACACACACACAAATTGTACTGCGTGTTTTATATTAACAAGGAAAAGCACAGATGAGCAGAGCTAAGAGGAAACCACAAAAGCACTCATATCAGTAGGAGAGTAAAAAGAATACAGGTGATGATGTGCATATATTTTAACCAAACTATTATGTATTTATTCAAAGAAAACTTTGTTTTGAGATTGCTACATTTGCTACATATATACCTGACCCACAAAACAAGGACCATTACAACAGCTAACATATAAAACAGATCACAAAGCAGAATGGCTGGCTCCAAAACCAGCCTTAACCATCCTTCCCCCACTAAACACATGAGACTAACCCTCAAACAGTCACCTTCTGACATTATTAGTTGTAGAGGTTTGCTACAGTATTTTGTTATGTTAGAAGATGCAGAGTTTGCTGTAGTCATTTGCTGTCTGTAGATACATTGATGTGACCGATACTTTGCATAATAGGAGATTGAATTAGAGTTGGTCAAAATACGAAAACAAAATTTAAAAAATGTTTTTATTTAAATCTTTTTGAAAATTATTTATTTCATTTTTGTGGGGGGCTTATATAAAAAGGGGGGTATTTTTTCCTTTTTTTCCCCCACCGCCACTTCTCATAACATACTTTAGCACTCTTGCTAGTTGAAGGTGGTGGCAGTAAAGGTGGTGGTGACAATATGTCTGGAGGGGATGCCTAAAAGAAAAGCTGTGACACTAAAGCAATATATAGTTGTTGTCTCACCCATCAGATGAACAGTGGAAACCATAGAAACATGGCCCCATACAGAACACAGTCATCCAGTGTGATTCACACACTGGACATGCGGAGAGAAAATGCAGCTCATGAAATCAAGACACGCAGCTCCTCTGCTTCCATTTTGTATACTCAGCTGGCTGTTGGTACTATGGCAGATACTTTAAAGCTATCTCGGGCTGCTTTACTTTCCTCATGCTATATGTGCATTGTTCGTAAATTCATGCTACACTAGTTTAATTCCTGTCACCAGAACCACTTTTCAGGGAACCCCACCTCCCTTCCCTGGGTTACCTGCTTTCTGTGTGCAGCTGAGCACAATGGGCCATTGGCGTTGCCCAAATATAGAGTACAGCAACCTCTATTATTTAGCAGAGATCACTACCGTTCCAAGGGAAGGCATTGCCTAGCTTTGATCATTTCCCATGTTTGGTCACCACGAATGGCTAGGATGACTGAACCTTCTCTGTGTTTGTTTTTTTAATCTCTTCCTTTTTCTTCCTATTATCCCTTTTTTTTCCTTTCCTTTCCTCTCTTCCCCATCTGTTTCCTGGTAACTTCCCCAGCTCCCACTCCTGTCCTCTATAGATGACCGGAGCAGCATAATGAACCTGAAAAGATTTTCAGTCTCTAGAACCCTGCGGTTGTGCTCTCAATAGCATCTAAAAATACTCCATATAATGCTCAGAACTCCTTTACCCTGTTTGTTTGCAGAAAGCCTTACATATCACATTATTATTCATAGATGCTGTTATATAAAATGTTTCCCTGTGGGATAAGGAGTTGAGTGAAGGAGAAAATGAAAAGAAAATACCTACAAATAGAATAATAAACATGCACCATTAGTCATTGTTAATAATTGTATACTGACTTGTCTCTAAATTTCTTTGGTTAACGGACCCTATTCTTGATAACGCAGGGATTGAGAAAACATAACTTTTGTGCTTTCTTGAATCATCATCGCATGCCACCTGAGTCTGACTCCTCCTGACAACTTTATATTGCACTGAAAGAACAAATATATGTTGGTCTTCTGAAAGTCCAAAAGCATCCCAGTTAAGCATCCAAGTTAAATCCTGAGCTCCTTATTCAGTTTTACTCAGTACTTATATAGGCAAAACTCCTATTTAAGTCCTAATAAAGACTTAATAAAAATTGAGTGAAGACCTTAGGCTTTGGCCCTAAAATGCTGCTCCTCCAGTATGTAATATAGATATGGTAAGCAATGCATCAAGGAAAGAATACTTTAATTAAGGGTTTTGACCTCTGTTATGGATGAAATGCTATGCAATTGTATTTCAAAAATGGAGTTGAACAGGGAAATTCTCAACTCAAGTGTTTGCATATTATGGTGATGGACACTGTACAAAATTCTGTGATAAATACATATTTCACTTTCCAGTGTATTATGCATCCTCTTCTGTGCCTGATCCACAGAAGATATGACTCAGTTGCAGCTCTCTGCTCTGGGGCCTGGTTCTTTAGCTCCTGCTATGCATGATTTTAGCTCTGGAGACATAGGTGCTGGAAGTAGGCATGCTGGGGGTGCTGCCACACCCCCTGGCATGAAGAAGTAATAACCCGAATACATGGTTTCTGCCTTCAGCACCTTCACTATAAAAATTGTTCCAGCACCACTGTCTGGAGATCTCTGGTTCAGTCCCCTGTCACAGATAAATAGTCACTGTGATTATCACCAGGATGCAATGCAAGTAATACAGCACAGTGAATAAGTCACAATTCATAACTTAGCCAATACATGACCTCTCTTTCCCTGTATGTCCTGGGATGGTTCTTGCCACTACAGGAGCCTAGAAACATAATGAAACCCAATGAATAAATAAATAGCTAGAAATCCTCATATAGGGACTATTTTAGAACTATGAACAGTAGATTCTGGACTCAGAAGGTTGTAATCCTGACTCTGCTACTGTCTCATTGTGTGGCTTTGGGCAAGATCACTTTATCTTTCTGTCTCTGCTTCCCTCTCTATAAAATTGAGAGTTGGAATACCTAACCATCTAACTCATGGTGGTGTTGTAAAGCAGTATACAAATCCTAAGCATTCGTATAGCATCATGGACTCCTTCTTTTCAATTAAAGTAAATGGGAGTTTTCCTATTGACTTCACTGAGATCAGACTCTGGCACCAAAGGGCTATTGAGCTAATGGCAGGATGCTCATCCACTGGGTCTCAGAGCTCTGGCTTTTTAAGACTTTAAATAATTTTGGAAAGTTTTACCTAACGCTACATAATTTAGAGGGCATCAGTCTCCTATGGTGTTCAGCTAAAGGGCAAAATGAAAGTTTGAGGAGGAGATGTTCTTATTGATTCCATATTTTTCCACTGTTCCTTGGCCACCTTAGGCTAATAGTGCCATTGCTCCTTCAAAGCAAATCAATATGCACTGGAGCTTTAAAAAGCAGGAACTACTGAGTTTAATATAGCAGCTGGGTGCTCCAGGCTTTAGAAGCTCATGGCAGGTTTGTCCAATCATTAATTGATCAACTCATGAAGTAGAGACTGGTTTCCTATAAAAGCAGAAGGATGAGACATGAGCATTCTCTTTGTGTGAGAGAGAATTGGGGGGGGGGGAGAATAAGGTTGGTGGAGACTTAGTTCTATTTAATGGCACTGTCTCTTTTGGCTAGATTGTTAGATTTCTCAGAGAAAGGCTATGTACTGAATTGTAGTCATACTACAACATTATTCTAGCCGTTATTCATATGATTAGTTTTAATGTTCTCACATAGTCCTAGCAGGAAAACTGTAAGGGTTATTAGAGGTATAATCTAATGTTAGTTTGCTAACACTAAATCTGATGATGAGGGAAATGAATAAGTAATGTTAGCAAGGTCTATCCTTTTAATTAAGGGAGGTGATAATAGGTGAGAGAAAATTCTGTAAGAAAATGAGTCCATGTTTTAAACAGAAAATTCTGTTTTTTCTTTTGGTCTATTTAGTTGCAATTTAAAAGAATCTTTAACAAAGTCAGATTTTCCTCATTTCTTCTGAGATCAGGAGGAGGAATATTAACTAATTTTCCCTGAGATTCCTTTCAATACTGTCTTAATACTTGAAACATGGCTTTCTTCCAAATTCAATCTAGCTTTCAGTCTGAGTGATAATTAGTTACCTAGGAAACAAACCCAGTATTCTTCTAGGTTTCCATCCCTATTTCCTTGAATCCTTAGACAAGGAGTTCAAGAGAGGCAATGTTGTGTTTGTTTACACAAACACTGAAGTGACTCCTGCTGCTAGTTTCTTGTTCTGGTCTTCAGAAACTTGGCTATGTTGCAGACACAATGAACAAATCTGATCAATTCCTAGAAAAGGCTTGCTTCAGAGGAATAAGTGATCACAGACCATGTTTTCACTTGCCTAAATTTATAGAACAAGTTACATGGATATGACTTTTTGTAAAACCTAATAACAAACTATGATCGTAAGGGGGGGGGGGAACCACATTATCCAAGACTCTCTTCCCCCTCCCGCCCCCCCCACAAGTGCAAGACATAAAGTTCTCACAGCGGGTGCCTCATACAGCACTGATAATACCCCGTATTTTAGGCAAAAAGCTTCCTGTTTAGCATTATTTTGCTAGTTATAGAGGTGAAACCACATGAATACATTTGTGGGAGGGGAGCTAAGAGTGAAAATGCCCCAAACCTGCTACTACAATAAAGGGAACATCAATAAAGTAGCGAAAAGCTGCACCCTGAAGCAAAACATCCTATTGCTTTCCTTTCCTATCCTCCTTAATAGTTGTAGCTATGCCTACAGGGCTGGCTCTAGGTTTTTTGCCGCCTAAGTAAAAAATTTGCCACTCCAAGAACGCAACTGCCCCAGCAAAGAAAAAGCGGGGGGGATGGCCAGAATGCTGCCCCTGGAATTGTGCCACCTCAAGCACGTGCTTGCTTTGCTGGTGCCTAGAGCTGGTCCTGTATGCCTCATTGTTCTATTCTTGTTTTCACTTATAGTTCTTATGCATTGTACCAAAGCAAGATATACATGTCTCTTTCTATGTGTGTGTTTGGGAGATCTTCTTTACACTGACAGTCACACTGAAATACCCAACTGCTAAAGCCCACGGCTTGTAAATACTTCATTCTTTTTATAATCATTATTGAACTGAGTGACCCTAAGCCATATGCTCACAGTCCCCTTCACTTTCTCCATCCCACTTTTTCCTGAAATTTATGTGCCGTTCTCTCTTTATCAACATTTTAGCTACTTAAACTGTATGCCAGCAGTAAAAGGAAACAGAGGGGAATGCTGCTATTTATATAGCCTCCAAAAATTTACTAGGCATTTTATAGTAATGTTATACACAAAGCTATAAGGAGGTGCAGACTTTTCTTTTCATATGTTCAGGCAGAGATACAGAGAAGTGTGGGAAAGTTTTCTAGGCAGCTTAAAAATCCAGGCCTCTGTAGGTACCTATCTATACTAAATTTGGAAAAAATGCAAATTCTGGGGCAAAGAAGTCCAGATTACAGCAGAGCCAGGGGCTGATAACACATGTCAGGTCATTGTTTTGAGCTAGCTGGGCTATGTGGTAAACCAAATTTGTGCTGTCCCAAGCCACTTTTATAAGTAGATAACTACTAAGCTTTACAAGATCATTCTCTGTCAATATAAACATGTAATGTGCATCTATAATCTGGGGGGTCAATGGAGGATGTAAGGAAGGTTAAAACGTTGATGTTATTAAAGTATAGAGTATAAACATTTGTGTTTTGTCAATTTACTCATTCCATTAATCCACCCATTCTTCTAAATGTGGAATGGTGAATTGTAGACTTTGAAGATTCTAGTCAATGCCTCTAATCAGTCTTCTTTCTTTAAAGACTGAGCATACAGTATTGCACCAGTTTAAAATATGAAATCAGTCAAATGTATATAAGTATGAATTTAGATTCATAATGTAAAATAAAGTAAAAATATTTTCAGAGACCACTCAATTATTCTGACAGAGTCAAAAATAGAGAATGTATCCAATGATATTGTTGCAGTTCTCTTGGAGAAATCAATCTGCTACATGTGTCAACACATCCTGTGACTCTTGAAAACTGATTGTTACATTATCTCTCTACACTTTCTTTTCTAAACCACAGAATTACTGTGTTTGTCATCGTGTTCTGAACACTCAGAACATTTAGAGTGATTCCCCCTCAAGACATTCAGATAATTAAGTTTCAGCTGTACAGGGATCACTTCATCCATCACTGAAGTGCAGCCACCTTTAGGATAGACTAGCTGGACTTCAGACGGTAACGTAGAGACATTTGGATACTTGACATCTTCTAGCCCCAAGAACCCATTCCTGATCTCACCTTTCAGATGTGGTGTTTACCAGAATAACAATATGGCAAAGCAAAAGATGTGGCTGATAATGGATCAGCAGTGGGTAGAAATGAGTGCTGCTACTTATGGTTAGAGAGGTACCCCCATAGTCACACAGTTGGTATTTACCATTGGTTTCATACACGTTATTGACAATCTCAAATAGCAAAACATCATGAGTCAGGCCACTAAAAGCCTTTTTTTTAATTAATAACATTGGGGTTCTTTTTATTTACTTTCTGGTTTCTGAATATTTAGGCAGCACTTGCTTCATCCTTTCAAACTTTACTCTGCAAGCAGGAGGGTAGAAACTTTTTAAAAATGAAAGCTGAGATTCTCAATCAGTCCCCTAACTCCAGCAGCTGGCGCCTTAAGAAAAACACCAAATATAAAGAGACTGCCTGTTAAATAGTTAGATTTTACCCTTGTCTACTGCACCAGTTCACTTGCAGTGTCACCAACTCTAACAATATTTCACTGCAAAGAAGCCACCATAGATTTTTCTGTTGCACTTACTTTAAGAGCTTTTCTAGCTTAACTTTCCCTACAACTGACACTCACACACCACCAAGTGGTTTAGTAAGCAAATGCAATATTTAAAAGTACCTTCATTAAATGCTGCTGGTTCGATGGGACTCACCTTGTGTGGCTGTTACTTTCACCTACAAGTCATCACCATTTCTTATTTCCTAGCAGTGGGTTTGGTGCTGCAGCATTGCAGATTTAGATTTCTGAGACTAACTAATTAAATCAAACTCGTTAGAGGACAAATATGCAACAGTAAATGACCAATATTGTATATTCAGCAGAAACAGATTTTCAAGAATGTTCAAAAGTATTGGAGTCAATTTCCAATGTGGTCATGGAGTGTAACAATTTTTGACACTCTGGCTACTGTGTAATAATACTAGGGCCAAAACGTCCTTAATCTATAGCCCTGTATTTTGGGTGCTGCGGAGCTGTACCGCTTCTCCAGGAGTTTCTGAGATACTTTGTCACTCACAGAGTAGAGTTACAACATGCTAACCCTTCGAGGGTGCTGGCGGGGGTGGAGGGGGCGTCACTCTTCAGACTTCTTTCAAGGTGGCTGGTGTGGAGAAAGGACATGGCTACAGCTGCCCTTCTACCACCCTATTAGAATGGTTTAGTGTTGACTGCTGTCCTAGCCCTATAAAGTTCTTCCACTCCCTAGATTTAAGGACTCCCATTAGGTCTGCTTTCTGAGCAGTAGGTCTAAAGGGCAGAAGTTCCTTGCATCTTTCCCCCACTTATAGTGGAGGAGTTGGACACAGTTGAACCCATACTATCTAGAACCTTGGTGAATTCTCCTTGAAAAGAGAAGCCACTACTTTCCAGTTGAAAAGTTCCAAAGGCGCATAATGACTTGCAAATGTTAACAGCACCTAAGGGATACTTTATTTATTAGATACATTGTGTTTCAGAGATGCTGATGAGAGAGGTGAGTGTCTGTTGAAGAGCGCAGTACAAATGTCAGAATAATGTCTCAGAATACGCATTAACTGTTGTTGCATAAATGTAAAAACCTGAGCAGAAAGTGCAATATTCTTACCAGCATTCAAAATGGCCTTCAAACACTGACAGGTGTGTATTTCTTATAATTGCTACTCCATGGTTTGTTCTCCTCTATCTCCCTTTTAAGATATTGCTAATATTGGGGAGTATTTACTGTAGAGTGATTAGGTGATTATTAAAGCCAAGGCAGTTAGGTCACAGATGTTTCAAACGGTGTTACTAAATTAGTAGCGAGCCCCAGGGAAAAGCACACATATTTGTAACCTGAAACAAATATTTGGGGAGAATCCACATTAGTCTTTACAAATGAATTAACTACCTTGAGTTAATTGCCAGTTAATTCATGGTGAAGTCTAGAATGGACATATCCTTAAAGTAATACCTGGTCACTTTATATCCATGCGTCACTTCATCTGCCAACAAAATGTACCCAGATATGTGGGGGAACTCATCGGCTGTTTAAGGGTGTGCAGCTACACTGCATAATATCCTAGGACATAAAGATAAAATTCTCAGGCAAAATCCAATGCCTGGAGTTGGAATTAAGTCAGGATGACCCTGGGCTTATTAGCCCTATTCTTATGAAAAGTGGCAGGAGATCTCTAATGGCTGGTGGTCAGGATCTCTGTTATAAGTCTTCAACCAAGTGACTGTGACACAAATAGCATAGTGTCTCCTAAAACACGCTGAGATGTTGGTTCAATACTGAATCAGGAAGGGAAAAAAATGCCCCTTCCTGAATCAAACTTACTGTCAAAACAACACTACTCCCTACAACTTCTTTGTGTGACTTGGAGGTCTCCAATACTGTCCTGAATCAATTCTGCTTAACTTGTCACATCTTTTGGGATGCACATCACAAGGCACTAAAGTTGCAAGCTAACAAAAACAGTATACAAACAAATTAAATTTTTCTAATTTAGTTTTTACACTCACAAAAACTCCTCTCCACTCCTTAACAAAGAATTAACAATGCTGTAGTGAAGCATAGTAATTAAAATTATTCTAAAATTATGCTACAATACTGTACTACTAACATACAACCAAATTATCAGTTCAGTACATTAGGAAGAAGTATAAACTGCCATACCCATTCACGCCACTGGTCCATCTAGTCCAATATTCCCTTGATAGTGGTCAATATTAGATGCTTTCGAAGAAGGCTCAAGAAATAATGTAATGGCCAACTAGGCAATAATCTTCTCATGCTTCTTCTTAACCCCAGTCAGCTAGTGGTTTTATGTCTTGAATCATGAGATTATATTCCTTTTTATATAAAATTTAGCTAACCACAGTGGAAGTTCTTATCAATTTTCTAAATATCTAATCCTTTGCTGAATCCCAGAAAGTTTTTGTCCTCTGATACCATGAACTGAAATACCTTGGTGTTTGGTCCAAATTATTTGGTTTTCACATGTTTTGGTTTTTTAATGAAAAGTCCACATTTTCCACAGAAACAATATAAATCTTGCAAAAAACTTAATTGAGTCAAACACTTTTCTGTTGGAAAGTTTTCCATCAAAACAGTTTTTCAATGAGCATCAGTTGAAACAGCACATTTTGTAGTGTTATTTTGGGAGGGGGAGGTTATTCAGTTAGATTCTAATTTTGTAAAATTCAGTCCATCACAAAGGGTCTCCCACTTGGAGTAAATGATGGCTCCAAGTTTCTCAGGCTCCAGGTATCTGATTCTTGAATATGTTTTCTCATGGAATTAACCAATAAAACAAATACTCAGACTGTTGAATGAAAATCAGCATTTGTGAACTGAAAATATTTACTGGGATTTTCATTACAAATCTTTTGATCCAGCTGTCATAAATATAAAGGGAAGGGTAAACCCCTTTAAAATCCCTCCTGGCCAGAGGAAAACTCCTCTCACCTGTAAAGGGCTAAGAAGCTAAAGGTAACCTCGCTGGCACCTGACCAAAATGACCAATGAGGAGACAAGATACTTTCAAAAGCTGGGAGGAGGGAGAGAAACAGAGGGTCTGTGTCTGTCTGAATGCTGCTTTTGCCGGGGATAGACCAGGAATGGAGTCTTAGAACTTTAGTAAGTAATCTAGCTAGGTATGTGTTAGATTATGATTTCTTTAAATGGCTGAGAAAAGAACTGTGCTGAATAGAATGACTATTCCTGTCTGTGTGTCCTTTTTGTAACTTAAGGTTTTGCCTAGAGGGATTCTCTATGTTTTGAATCTAATTACCCTGTAAGGTATCTACCATCCTGATTTTACAGAGGTGACTTCTTTACTTCTATTAAAAGTCATCTTGTAAGAAGACTGAATGCTTTTTCATTGTTCTCAGATCCAAGGGTTTGGGTCTGTGGTCACCTATGCAAATTGGTGAGGATTTTTACCAAACCTTCCCCAGGAAGTGGGGTGCAAGGATTGGGAGGATTTTGGGGGGAAAGACGTGTCCAAACTACATTTCCCAGTAAACCCAGTTAGAGTTTGGTGGTGGCAGTGGAGATCCAGGGACAAAGGATAAAATTTAATTTGTACCTTGGGGAAGTTATAACCTAAGCTGGTGAAAGTAAGCTTAGGAGGTTTTCATGCATGTCCCCACATCTATACCCTAGAGTTCAGAGTGGGGGAGGAACCCTGACACCAGCTCACTACCAACCCCCACTCCCACCCCCAACCCTAACTCCAGGTTCAATATCTTCATCAATGATCTAAATAATGGCATAAAGAGTACATTTATAAAGTTTGCGGAGGAGGGGTTGCAAGTGCTTTGGAAGATAGGATTAAAATTCAAAATGATCTAGACAAACTGGAGAAATGGTCTGAACTAATTAGGATGAAATTCAATAAGGACAAATGCAAAGTACTCCACTTAGGAAGGAACAATCAGTTGCACACATACAAAATGGGAAATGACTGCCTAGGAAGGAGTACTGCGGAAAGGGATCTGGGGGTCATAGTGGATCACAAGCTAGATATGAGTCAATAGTGTAACACTGTTGCAAAAAAAGCAAACATCATTCTGGGATATATTAGCAGGAGTATTGTAACCAAGACACGAGAAGTAATTCTTCCACTCTACTCTGCATTGATTAGGCCTCAACTGTAGTATTGAGTCCAGTTCTGGGCGCCACATTTCAGGAAAGGTGTGGACAAATTGGAGAAAGTCTAGAGAAGAGCAACACAAATGATGAAAGGTCTAGAAAAATGACCTTTGAGGGAAGACTGAAAAAATTGTTTTAGTCTGGAGAAGATTGATGGGGGACATACCTTTTCAAGTACATAAAAGGTTGTCACAAGGAGGAGGGAGAAAAATTTTTCTTCTTAACCTCTGAGGCTATGACAAAAAGCAATGGGCTTAAATTGCAGCAAGGGCGGTTTAGGTTGGACATTAGGAAAAACTTCCTAACTGTCAGTGGTTAAGCACTGGAATAAATTGCCCAGGGAGGTGGTGGAATCTCCATTATTGGGAATTTTTAAGAGCAGGTTGGACAAACACCTGTCAAGGATGGTCTAGATAATACTAAGTCCTACTTTGAGTGGAGGGGACTGGACTAGATGACCTCTTGAGGTCCCTTCCAGTTATGATTCTATGGTGTTAGACTATGGACCAGTAGTAAATCATACCTTCTAATGATTCAGATAGTAGGTAGAGCTGTATAGGGACAAGTGAAGATAAGCAGAGCTCTGGAGAGTATTGTTCATGCAGTCAAGATCTCCTTGAGATAAGGAAACTCCAACTCCATTCAGAGGCAATAGATTCTAACATTAATTTTGATCTAACATTTGGAATCAAATTTAAGTTGTGAAGGAAAAGAGTCCTATTTTAAATGTTAACATGGGGACAAAACCAGACTGTGTACAGTCAAGATGGATATAAATGCTATAATAAGGGATAATGTTAGACTCTCATTTAAGACTGAGTCTGTAGAGGATTCACTGAAAAGCCAAAAATATGTGGGTGTTGGGACTCCCTGCTGGAAAAATGATTATCCTCAATTATTTATAATAAACCTACCCAGAAAGATATTTGGAGTTTGTAGTAAGAGCACAGACAGCAAAGGAGAGGAAAGAAGGATGTTAATTTATTAAATTTATTTTCAGCAGGTTTTTTAATATTTTACAGGACATTGCTCTGACTTTTTCCAACTACTTATAAAATATCATTCGCTAATTCTTCTTTCTTCCAGGATCTGTTGTAGGCTTGATTTTAATCACACAGTTTGCTTTCATTCTTATTGAATATACTCTTATCTTAATCTTAACTATACTAATCCTATGGTCCACTGCATTGTATCTTTTGGGGGGGGCTCATAAATAATTATTATATAGCGGGAACTACCTCCCATGGATGTGCTGATCCATGTACCTGACCAAAGACTTCCCTGTTGCCTGGATGGCTGGATATCGTTGTACAACTTTTTAGCTTCAGTCATCAACTTCACTGATTCAAGTGTTTGAAGAGTCTAGATTTTTAAACTAGATCCCAGCCCTGCTGGAATCTTGGTAGTGTGGGTTGGGAACATATTTCTCTCAATGAAATCACCGTCTCATACCAAGAACCTTTAAGAAAGTTAGATTCCGTGGCATGGAATTCTGTCAACTGGTCTTGCACTCAGCACAATTTTGGTATGTAATTTTCCTCGCTTTCTTTAGGAGAACAATTACCTTGAAATTGTGACAGGTTTAGAGTTATACATGTTCTCTATAGTGCACTTTTCCTGATGAATTTATCAGAAAATTGCTTTATTACTGTAGCAACCCTGTAGAGGTGTCGAGGCAGTGAAAAGGAGGAATTGTCTAACCAAGGTGTAACAGACTAGCAATATTACTGTAATCATTGAATTTGTATTACTATTCAGTATTTCATATCTTTTAAAATGAATGCCCTTTTCTTAACAAATGTAATACAAGAATATTAAATGCTGCTTTGAATGTCTCTTATCTTGGCCTCAGGCTTCCCTCTGTCCTGCAGAACTGACCTGTTTTTATCATTGTACATTTTTAATTTGTCAAGAAATACTAAAACCGAAACCTTATAAATTATATATAAAGGCTTAAATTAATCCCATATTTCAAATTTACTGTGCTGCTTTGTGTCTGAATTTCCCATTGTTGCCCTGCATTTGGGATTGAAAGGGTTAAATTAAACAGCCAGCCAATTAGCTCAATAAAAGCACATGGAGTGACCATGCAGGAGATTTTGATGCTGAGCCTGAGCACCCCTTCCCCTTTTGGAGGAAGGATGAAGTGCAGTGTTCTGGTAGTGATCTTGGTGACCAAGCAAATTCAGCTTTTAAGAGTCAGTAGTTTAGGAAACGGCCGTCTCTAATCCAGTATTTTAGCTCAAGAGAGAGTGCTGCTGCCCTGGCAAAAAAGGCAAGAAACTTCAATTAAAAGAAATCAATGAAGAGGGTGGCTATGGGAGAAAAAAATCCATCTCTGGCCACTGCAAGACCTCTTGGGCTAAGCAACATAAAATGTAGTAACTGTCAGTGGGGCGATGTGCATTATCTGATCCTAAAGAAAACTAGGAAATAAAATCCCAATTGGCAAGCTTAATGGAGATGGATTACCTTCATGGTGCCCTCCATGCTTGCTGATAATCAGACACAAAATTGGAGGAATTGAATTCATGGACACGTAGCTCTTGTTAGGGAGTGAGGATGTGTAGAGAGGAGGCAGTGGAGCAGCAGTCATCCATCCAGAATAATTAATCTTGAAAAGGGTTCCATTTCCTAGGGAGCCCTAAAATCTGTAGGATTGGGAAGGGGCAGAATCTCCAGAATCTGTGATCCCTCAAAGACCTCCCCCGTCACAATTCACGGGAGTCAGGTGCTCTCTCAGCTCCACAGCAAGAAGAGCTCAGCAGCTCATAAGATTAAACCAATTTATAGTGAGGCTATTTGAAAACAAATTATTTCATCCTTATTGGCTATTTCTGAAATAGGGCCTGGTCCTCTGAAGGAAACCCCCCCTGAGTGTTTGGAGATAAGGGTAGGGCAAGGAATTTACAAGATTATCTCTGGCCTTTTCCCAGATGTGGTAGCTGGTCTTGCTAGAGAGCTGAAAGAGCACCTGACTACCATGAAATTCAGTCACAGGAGTTCAGCAATGTCCAGTGTCATAAATATAAAGGGAAGGCTAACCACCTTTAAATCTCTCTTGGCCAGAGGAAAAACCCTTTCACCTGTAAAGGGTTAAGAAGCTAAGATAACCTTGCTGGCACCTGACCAAAATGACCAATGAGGAGACAAGATACTTCCAAAGCTGGGGGGGGTGGAGGACAAAGGGTTCTCTCTGTCTGTGTTGTCTTTTGCCGGGACCAGAGCAGGAATGCAGGAATACTAACTCCTGTAAAGAGTTAGTAAGCAATCTAGTTAGATATGTGTTAGATTCTGTTTTGTTTAAATGGCTGATAAAATAAGTTGTGCTGAATGGAATGTATATTCCTGTTTTTGTGTCTTTTTGTAACTTAAGGTTTTGCCTAGAGGGATTCTCTGTATTTTGAACTATTCTGTAAGGTATTTATTCTGTAGTATTCTGACTATTCTGTAAGGTATTTACCATCCTGACTTTATGGAGATGATTCTTTTTACTTTTTCTTCTTCTATTAAAATTCTTCTTTTAAGAATCTGAATGCTTTTTCATTGTTCTTAAGATCCAAGGGTTTGGGTCTGTGTTCACCTATGCAAATTGGTGAGGATTTTTATCAAGCTTTCCCCAGGAAAGGGGGTGTAGTGCTTGGGGGGATATTTTTTGGGAGGGGGGAGATGTTTCCAAGTGGGAACTTCCCCTGTTATTTTTGTTAGACACTTTGGTGGTGGCAGCATAAAGTTCCAGAGAGAAAAGGTAAAACAGTTTGTAAGAATAAACTTAGGGGGTCTTTCATGCAGGTTCCCACATCTGTACCCTAGAGTTCAGAGTGGGGAAGGAACCTGGACATGCAGAAGCAAGACTATGTGCTGCCAAGAGAATCATTTTGTAAAGATGAATGCTTTCTTTTTCCAAAATACCTCTTCTTCTCATTAATCTCTTTGACTTGAGACATTAAAGTTTCCTGGTTTTCCCTCCCTCCCCCATCCTCTGCCATTTTCTAAAACAGAATCCTATTTCTTAATGGTAGCTCTCTTCCATATTATGGACTCTTGGATTTCCAAATTATACTTGCTTATCACCTGTCAATACTGCTTGCAAACATTGAAAATCATTTCTCAAGTTGCATCAAGCCAAGCAGATCAGCAAAATGGATCGATGCAGGTCAGTAGGTCTCCGAAACAGTAAATGGCAAATCACCCCAGAAAACACTGCAGAGAGATGAAATTCAGAAGCACCTTGGCAACCCTAATTATAAACAACCTTTTCCTGAGGTCTTGATACTAATTATTTACTCACACAAGATAGACTTTCCAGCTTTCTTAACTTTCAAACAGACAACTGATTATTTTTTGTTTCACACTGACAGTATGCTCAGCACTGTGTGATTAAACAGCCCCTCCTCCAAAGGGCTTGCACTCTAAATGATAGGCATATGGAAAACTGGATTCACTGGGAGACCCCAGAGGTGGGATATGTTAATACACTTTTTTTTTTTACTTTTATTGTATCCTCCAGACTTAAAATAAATTCACTTCCTATGAGCATTACAGAAGGAAGATTTTTAGGAAGGATTTGGAGGGGGTAAGAGTCTTGGTGAACTGGTATTGGGAAATTGTTCTGTGCCTGGAAAGAGTGGGAAAGAGGGAGACACTGAGGCTGGCGTCACTGCTTGACTGGAGATGGTGGGTCTCCAGCCCCAGTAAGTCACTTTCCCGCAAAATCTATGAGAGGAGGGAATTACCACTGCCTCCCAATCACATCAAGGTTGGAAGGCCATGAAGTCTCGTCCAACTTTGGTCTTACGCTTGACTATTTACAGTGTCTTTCAATGAGTACCTGACACAAGATACTGCTAGGAAGTTGTTTTGTAATCATCCCCTACCATAAAGCAGCTCAGTCCAAGAGTTAAATCAACATTTGTGTTTTGAGAAGTACAAACTAGCTGATCAAAGCTCCCAGGTAGTCATAGCAAATGTCTTGTTGTATGACGGTCTTTTCTTGTGAATGACTGACCGCATGAAATTCCCATCTATCGTTCTGTTGATGCAATTGCAATCTGTGGCTGGAGTGAAGGTATCACACTTGGCACAAAAAGCATATTGGCTGGGTCAGTTGGATCTTTGGTGACAACATCTGAATTGCTCTCCAATCCAACTTCCTTTGTGCACTTGGCAAGAGGTCATTGCCACTTAGCTGGCAAACACAGTGCCTATGTTTAGGCTGTATTGTGTGGTTGAGGGTCAGGAACTGATTCCAGCATAAACTTTGATGTCTTCCCATATGATCCAGATTATGCGCCAGTCAAATCCTAGCTGTGTCCCTTGGTGCCTGGTAGTTGCGTGATTCCAAACTCAAAACACAATACTCTGACCAAAGTCTATAAGGCCTGTGCAGTACTCAGTCTGTAGGGGGGAAAAACAGGAAGAAAGAATTTGAGGTGAAGCAAATGGTCACTGAAAGGGCTGCCATCTCTCTGGGTGGGTGTACCCCGTCTGATGACTCTGCTGAGAAGTCTTAGGTCAGCAGAAGGCAGTGTGGAGAATCTGCTGCTGCTATCCTCACCAGAATGTGATAGGTGAGGAGGAGAGGAAGGTCTGTGGCAGGTGGAAGTTGATTGATAAGTGAATCACAGAAGTAGGATACCTGGGTGCCAAGGGAAGAGTGTGGCACTGAAGGCAGTTGGCAAAGGGCTTGTATGAGCTTGCCAAGAGCTAAAGCTAATAGGGCCGAGTACTTGAAACCCCTCCAAAGGTTGCTTTGAAACCCATGGTACTCAGAATATGCTACTAGATATCTAGAGGGAACTGCTATGCTACCACAATCTCAACAATCCCACAGATGATGCCAGTTATATCACACAAGCACATTATACCACCCATGGGTGGCTGGTGAACTGCCAGGATGAGGCTAGCCCCCAGCCGCCGCCCCCCTCGAGGACCCACCCCCCCTTCTCCCACAGGAGCCCTCCCCTTCCTGCGGCCGCCAGCCTTCTCCCCTCCACCCCAGCCTTGGAGTACAGGGCGTGTGAGTGAAGTGCGACCCGCGGCCTGCAAGTGCTGGGCAGGTGCCACCTAGAATGGGCTGGATTACAATTATCTGGGGGTCTAGGCATGGGGGCCAGACCTAGCTATTTCAATGCAGAAGGAATCTGAGAACAATACTTCTCCATCGGAAGCCACATTAGAGAGAGGATTCTGTTGGGGAAGGTAGAGACCTGATAATGAGTGAGGGGGGCTCCTTCCTCAAGAGGAAAACAACAAGCTCTCAACATAGAGGTCCAGTCACGCTGTCTCTCCAGGACACTGCTACAGGATGATGAGCAAGATAGGTTTTTGGCCTAGTCTTAAAATTCTGAAATACAGGGAAACTACAGAATTTTTAAAACCTCCAAACAGGAGGAAGCACTTCTCCTTTTCAGGCCTATAGTGGCTATATCTGGAGTAAAAAAGCAGCACAAAACCAAACAAACATAGTATTTGCTTAGCTGTAACTTACTGTCATGTTTAAGAAAAACAAACACAAATCCCATTTATTCTTGCTTTACCTATCCAATGTATTGAAGATGAGTGTCAACCTTAACAAGAGGTCTGTTTACTACTACATCAGACATGAAAGCCATCCAGCAAGTACCCAGAGATCTGTGCATGGGAACCCATTCTAAATTACATCAAAAGAGAATAAAATCATCTGATTAAGAAGAATTAAATTCTGGAATTTAGAAATTGGCTCCCATTCTCCTTAACAATTGTGAGGCATCCAGTTCTCACTACCCTGTATCTACAAACCTTTCTTCCTTTTTAAGATTAGTTTCCCATTGGAGAATTTTTTACTCCAAAAGTGGAACTGAAATTAAAACTGCCCAACTGGAATAAGATAGATGAGCATGGGTATTTTTGTAATTTATTTCAGATGGCTGCTGGGAGAGGATTTCAATGGAACATTAATGGCTTGTTAATGGCTTATTAAGACCCCAGTCATGATTTTTTAAGAAACTCTTTCTTTGGCTACTTGTGCTGGTGACAGTACAGACCACATCTGCACACCTGTGCATGTTATACACAAAGTATGTGAGTGGGGATCATATAAACTATTAGGCATAGGCATGCAGCCCACGGGTTTTCTTCTGAAATTATACCTTTTTCCATCACTGAATTGGTTTTTGTTTATTGATTACTGAGACAGGTTTCAAATTGCTTGGACATCAATGCATTAACAGCTTGTTCTTCCTCTGGGATGTAATATTAAGGAGGCATCTGCTAGAAGCATAGGACTGAGATGGTTCTTAGCGTGTGATGACAGATACCAGAACTACAGCAGAGCTTTACCTCAGTGGTAGATGTGGTGTGAAATGGGAAGCATAGCAGAGAAACTGAGATGTGGGTCAGGTGCCCCTGAGTGGGTATGTGGGTGGAATCTCTCTTCGGAGACCTAAATCAGCATCCTCTCTCCTTTCCAGTAGAATTCATTAGTAGACCTGGGTGCAATTTTTCAGACAAATAGTTTATTTGCTGAAAAATGCTGTTGTGGTCAATCCAAAAATTATTTGCAAAGGTGACCTGCAAATTCAGCTGGGAAGACGTGTGTGCCTTCTATTCTCCTTATAATCCTTATCCCAATGGCTAAGGCTGTTGGCTGGGGTGTGGGAGACCCACAGCTGAATCCCCCCTGTGGAGAAAGGACTTGAACTCAGAGCTTCCTCCTGCCAGGGGAGCATCCTAACCAACAGGCTATTCTGAGACAATGAGACAGATGCAACAGTGTGGCTAAATGCAGGGGCCATACATTTTTTATTTTAACTTAAACCATAAACTGATGATGAACAGGACTCCACAACTAGTCAGCAGAGCCATCCCAATGTAGATTTTCAGCTGGCCATAATAGTCTCAGAGTCAGAAGGAGGAAGGGAGATGGATTCCTCTACTCACCCACCCTACAACAGGGAAGGAACATAAGAGGTATGGATCCTGGAATCCAGGGCCAGTAGGACTATTGAGATGTGTGGAGTCTCAAGCTGCACCAGACATGGGAATGTATACCTAACCATGCCATGCCAATCCTCAGGACCAATCAGAGCTGGCCTCACCATGAGGCAAACTGAGGCAGCCGCCTCAGGTGCCAGACCATGGGGAGGTGCCAGTAGGACCCAGAGTGTAGAAAATTGTCTGCTGCTGGTGCATATGTATTCTCTCTGTTCTAGATGCACAGAGATGGTGGAGTGCTGTGCTGGAGGAAGGAGGGCACAAGAGACTTAACAGGCAGGCAGGAGAAAAGGTGAGAGGGAATAACAGAAAGCAGCAAGAGCTGCAGGGAGAGAGAGGAGGAGGAGCCTCTTATGTACCTCTCTAGCACCCCCAGGAGCCTGGACTGATTAACACCAGCTTCTCAGGGAGCTTCCTGTTTCTTGCTGCTTCCCTGAACCCACTTGAGGAGAACAGGCAGTCAACTGAAATAGTAGGAGCCAGTTAGGCCCTTAAGATGCTGATATCTTCCCTCACTCAGGCCCTGCTACCAGCCTGCTTATTTGTCCTCTTCAACTGAGTGTTGAGAGCCACACTAGCTGGCACAGAACAGCAGTCATGAGTGAAAGAAGAAAATGCCCCTCTGGGGCAGCATTCAGAAAAAGAAAGAGAGCAAAGGAAGCTTTTCTAACTAAGCAGGAAGGAGCTCTCCTGAGATACATAGACACAAATGTTCACGGTGAGCCTTCCAGCCCTAGTGAGGTTGTGAGTGGTGAGGAGATGCCTGATCTTCCAGTTAGTCAGAGTGCAGGTGACCTGGCAGCTACTGCAGCATCCATATCTCCATCTCAAATGGGTGTAACCATGCGCATTCCTGAAGAAAAGTGTAAATCAGAGAAGAGCGTGGTGGAGGCACAAGGAACAGCTGCTGCTGAGTTTAGTTCCTTAAGTCTAGAAGATCCAAGACTGTGGACCCACTTGAGCAGTAGCCTGAGGGACTTCCTTGTACTGCATGGACCACAGCAAGTGAAAAGCTTCATGTTCCCCAAAGACAATGAAAATAGAAGTTTCCATCCAACACATTACTGGCATGAAATCCCCAATGGTGACAAAGTGGAGAGGCCATGGCTTATGTACTCAAAAACCCAGAATGCTGCATACTGTTTTTTTGTTGCAAACTCTTCCAGTCTAGTGTTCCAGCCACACTGGGTTCTACAGGAACAAAGGACTGGAAAAATCTGGCTAGAAATCTAGCATGCCATGAGAAGGCGGTAAATCACCAGAGAGCATTCCATAGATGGAAAAAGCTTGAGGTGAGACTAAGGTTAAAGGCCACCATAGATGATCAGCATCAAGAGAAGATTGCATCAGAGTCTCTTTACTGGCAAAATGTTCTGAAAAGACTCATTGCCATTGTGAGAATGCTTGCTACCCAAAACCTAGCACTGCGTGGCACTTCAGATCAGCTGTATGTGCCAAACAATGGAAACTTCCTTAAAATTGTGGAGCTGATGGCTGAGTTTGATACTGCATTCCAGGAGTATCTAAGAAGAGTCACCACCCAAGAAATGTACACACACCACTACCTCAGAAAAACCATTCAAAATGAGATTATACAGTTACTGGCAACAAAAATCAAACAGAAGATTGTGGCAGATCTGAAGTCGGCAAGATATTACTCTGTTGTTCTGGACTGCACACCTGACATCAGCCATATGGAACAAATGACTTTAATGGTGCGTTTTGTAATAACAACAGAACATTGTGAAAATGTCCCTGCAATGGTGACTGTCAGCATTTTCTAGAATGTATTGACATTGATGATACTACAGGAGCTGGTATGACAAATGTGCTTCTTAAAAAGCTGGAAGATATGGGACTTGTGATAGCTGACATGAGAGGTCAGGGGTACGATAATGGTGCCAACATGAGAGGAAAGAACAGAAGAGTGAGATAAGGATCTGAGAGTTAAACCCTCGAGCTTTTTTTGTCCCATGCAGTTCTCATTCATTGAACTTGGTGGTCAGTGATGCAGCATCAGCTTCTGGTGTGGCTGCTGAATTTTTTAATGTAATTCAAAGCATCAGTGCATTTTTCTCTGTATCAACTCATTGATGGCAAATTTTGAAGCAACATCTGGGAACATCCTCTCTGACACTGAAACCACTGAGTGCTACATGATGGGAAAGTCAAGTGGAGGCAATAAAGCCTATCAAACACCAAATTGGGAAGATAGATGATGCCATAGTTGCCATTATGGAGGATAATGCTATGACAGGAACTGTTTGTGGGAGAACGGTGGCAGAGGGAAATGGAATCACCAGAAACATACATAACGTCAAATTTCTGTGTGGCTTAGTGTTGTGGCATGACATAGGTTTGAAATAAATGTTGTAAGCAAGAGACTCCAAGGTGTTGACCTTGATATATCTAGAGCAATGGAACAACTGGATAAAGCAAAGTCATACCTACAGTCTTACCAGTCAGATGAGGGATTTCAAAACGTTCTGAAGAGTGCACAGAAGTTGGCAGAGGAACTTCACACTGAAGCTATTTTCCCACCCATTCAAGAATACAAGAGTCCACCGAAGAAGAAGACATTTTGATTACGAGGCACAGGATAATCCCATAAAATAATCCCAAACAACAATTGAAAGTTGAATACTTTAACCAGGTGCTAGATTGTGCAGTTCAGTCAGTTGAAGAATGTTTCATGCAGCTCAAGGAACACAGCAGTATATTTGGGATGTTGTATGATATTCCCAAACTCCGCACTATACCTGAAGAAGACCTACAGCAGCAATGCAGGGCACTAGAGACAGCGCTGACACATGATAACATGCGTGATATTGATGCCAGTGATTTAGGTGATGAACTGAAAGCCCTTTCAAGATACATTTCAGCAAGATCAACTCCAAAGGCGGTTCTGGAATATACGTGCACAAATAAGATGACCACCCTCTTTCCAAATGCTTTTGTTGCTCTGCTCATACTTCTAACACTTCCTGTAACAGTTGCCAGTGGAGAATGCAGCTTCTCCAAGCTGAAGTTAATAAAAACACATCTACACTCCACAATGACACAGGAGAGGCTGGTCGGCCTTGCAACCATCTCAATAGAGCATGAGCTGGCCCAGGCTGTGGACCTTCAGCAGGAAGCAGTTCAAATCTTTGCAACCAAGAAGGCACGGAAAACACCACTTTGATTATTCAAACAGATAGATAAAAATGCCAGTGTTTACTATGAAGACAAGAAAAGTTACATTTGTTGTTCAGGCATTTGAAAGTTAAGTTTCAGAGTGGTAGCCGTGTTAGTCTGTAACAGCAAAAAAAAACAGAGGAGTACTTGTGGCACCTTAGACTAACATGTATTTGGGCATAAGCTTTCGTGGGCTAAAACCCACTTCATCGGATGCATGCAGTGGAAAATACAGTTGGAAGATATATATAGATATACACACACAGAGAACATGAAACAATGGGTGTTGCCATACACACTGTAAGGAGACCAATCAATTAAGGTAGGCTGTTATCAGCAGGAGGAAAAAAAACCTTTTGTAATTGATTGCCATAATCAATTACAAAAGGTTTTTTTTCTCCTGCTGATAACAGCCTACCTTAATTGATTGGTCTCCTTACAGTGTGTATGGCAACACCCATTGTTTCATGTTCTCTGTATGTGTATATATATAATCTTCCAACTGTATTTTCTACTGCATGCATCCGATGAAGTGGGTTTTAGCCCACGAAAGCTTATGCCCAAATACATTTTAGTCTCTAAGGTGCCACAAGTCCTCCTTGGTTTTGTTTGAAAGTTAAGTGTTACTTACAATTTTTGAACAAGGCATTTTAAGTTGTTAGTTCTCCTTTATTGGGGTAGGTAGCAGAGCAGGACCATGAGAGGAGCAGAATAGGAAGAAGGCAGAATTGAGACCTTTCAAAGTTTTGGCCCAAGCGAGGGGGCATGGGGGCTTCATTTGAGCTCCCCACTTCAGGTGCCAAAATGTTGAGGGGGGGCAGCCCTGGGCCCAATGTCCAAGCAGCCTCCCTCTCCTCCCGCAACTGGAATTCAAAACTTCAGCTCAACCCTTGTGAACTTGCCATCAACACTGGAAACCCACATGAAATTGAGACAATTTAGCTCTAGGCCCCAAAGTCCCAGACCTCCTGGTTGCCAAGAGAGAGGGGAGAGAACCGCTCCATCTCAGATCTGTTCTGGTTCTCCCTTATGAAGAAATTCCCTTCCAGACCTCCCCAAAAGGCAGTAAGCTTAGGTATGACCTCCCCAGGCATACCAGGAGGTTTCACACTTGTGTCCATAGGGTAGGAAGAATACGGTTGCAAAAGGGCTCTAGACACCAGCATGCACAGCTAGTAAGTCCCCATATGCCCTCTTGGCCACTGAGAAACTAAACAGGTTGGCCTGCATCGTGCTGGCCAAACAACAGTCACTGTGTGGGAGGGCTGACCTCAGGCATGATGAACACAGATAGTGCAGTCCATTACCCCTTCTCTCTTTCCCAGCACTGGCACCAAGCCCACCCAATTTCCCATAAAGTGAGTATCTTGAAGGAGTAACAAAAGGAAAAGAGAAGACAAAGTATCCCTCGGTGCTTGCCACCCCACCTCCCTAACTGAGGGGGGGAGGGGCGCCACAGCTACCCGCAGCCCAGACCAAACCCAATCCTTGGTGAGCAGGTTTGCTATATGTTTGCAATAGCACAGGGATTACTTTATGTGGTTAGCATACTGCTGTATACAGGTGACTCAGTTGCAGGTTAACGTTTTCCAATAATTGTCTACCAACGTCTTTGTTACCAGCTTGTGATGTAGGAAGTTATTTTTCATCAATAACCGTTCATAGGAGTGGAGATAAAATGTTCAGACTTTTTTCTTTTATATGAAAAGTAGTTCTGTTTGTTGCACGAAATGATGGTAGAGACCTGGATCCCATCTGTCTTAAATGCTTTTTGTTGTATGTGCATGCAAAATAGTTTCATTCTGGTATTATCGCTTTATAGACCCACGTTTGGGAAAACATATTTTTGTTTGCAGTCTGACCCTGACTGAGTCCTGCAGCTGGTGTAGTACCAAAGACAATTATTTGAGTTCATTGCAGTATGCAAAAATGTCCATTTTTTAAAGCAAATGATCTTGTTCACATTCACCTACCTTAAACCAAAAATGACTACATATTTTGTCAGATTTAAACAAAAATGCCCCTTTTTAGACTGCAACTAAACATGGAATAATTCCATGAAAAGAAAATGTTTGGGAAAGTTTTTTTGTTTTTCAAAGAGAGTCTTATGTAACCTTAGGTATGTACATATGTAAATAGCTTTTAAAGTTTGTAAAAGCACTTTGAGATCCTTCAGGATAAATGTGTGGGGGGGGAAGAGATTATTATTTAAAGAAATTGTTCATAACTCATCCAAGAACTATCAATATATATTTGATTTACTTTTCATTTTAAATGCATTGGAACTGCTGAGATGTTTTGAAAAACAGTCAAGGACAAATGTATCCTTTTTCATTTAAATTGGTAGACATTCTGCCAGTAGGACACAATTCAATGAATAACAAATACACTTCCACTAGCAAAACAGAACATTTTTTACCAAGTCAAAAACAGCTTGTTAACCTTATTTGATTCTGATCATTTATTACCCTGCAGTCTCTACCAAGCTGTCTACGCCCTTGGGTAACAAACTGATTGTTACCGATATTTATATGGTAAATATTCACAAAATTATACAATTTTTTTCTTTTTAATAGTGATATGGACTTTTATGTTTTAAGATTGCGTCCTATGTTACCCAATAGTTCTACAGTCTAATAAAACATTCCAAGGCAGACTTAAAGATGCTAGTGATATCACTGGAAGGGCATCGAATGAAGTAACATTTAGGTAGAAACTCCCTGTCAGAATGGCAGAAACTACTATTTTACTTTAAAATACTGTTAATTAGAACTAAAGCGGAATTAATACATTTTGAGTTTGTACTTTATTAAGTTCTTGTTTACTCTGCCACAATCTTCCTGTGTGACTTTGGGTAGGTCTTTTTTATATCTCTGAACCTCAGTTTCCCATCTGTAAAATGAGGTTAATAATTTCGCTGTCTTGGTCTGGTTAGAGGGTAAACTCATGGGGACAAGATAAGTGACTTATGTTTTCACCATGACTACTACAACATGGACCTAATTTCCATTGCAAAGTGCTATCGTGATACAAATAAGACTAAAAAGAAGTCCAAGGGGAAAAAAAAATTTTAACTAAGTTTTCTTACTGAATAGAAAGTCTAAGGGTAAAATTTTCAAAATCATCTAATTCGCATTTGCAAAAGTGACTTGGGCACTTAGGAGTCTAAGTCACATTGAAAGTCAATGGGATTAAGGTTCCTAAATCATGTAGGCACTTCTTCAAATTTTACCCTAATCCTTTAATGTCATCGTGATATTTGCATCCTCAGACAGTGGAGGTTTGCTTCTCAGGATGTGCATCAAGAGCAGCATCGAGAGATGCTGCTGAATTCCATTAGGTCGGGAAAGTCGGTACCTCAGGGAAAAGCTTTAACTCTTGTACATTTGAGCAGATTGTAGGGAAAGATGTATGACTTGCAACTTACTGCCTTGGATATTGCTCCTACCTGTGTGATGGATCTGGTCAGGCTCCCCGGGCCAGCTGCCCATCAGAGTGCTATGAGGGGAATCCAAGCCCTGGTGTAAGGTTCCTGGGGTCTCAGCAGGCTGAAGCAATGTTTCTTCCCTCAGCCACCATTTCTGTCTGTTACCCCTCACAGAAACAAAGCCCTGGAGCCTGCCTGCCCAGGCCTCCAGGTCCAGCTTTGATTCCCCAGTGCCTTACTCGCTCCCTTTCCAAAATCCCACTGAAGGTGTGAGCCTTCTGGTTACAGTTTAACTCTCTCAGGAGGCACGTGGCAGTTGTGAAGCATATACCACACAGTGACATTTTGCACAGATTCTAACATTACTCATTTATATTTAGCAGATAAAGCACAAGAGACTACCTATCGAACACAACAAACATCTTCACTGCAATGCCCTTCCCCAGCTTGCCCTTCCCTTGAGAGTCTTTGGGGAACCATCCATGTTCAGGAAGGTAGACAGGATCTACTGCCTCATGAGGCTTCTTCATTCTGGGTGGCTTCTCTCTCATGGAGTCTTCTTCCATGGCTTGCCTTTCTTTACCCTTGGCCTGTACTACCCCTTCCTTCCTTCCTGCCTGGACTTCCTGTGCCCCAACTGACCTGTGACCTTCTTTGTATATTCCCTGTTATATGCTTTGTTCTGTGTTTTGGTAATTTTCCACTGCTCCAAAACTCCCTCCCCTCAGAGAAGTCGGGTAAAACTGATTTCCCCTAGAATGCAGTACACTTCAGCAAAACTATTATGTGGTCAAAGTACCAACATTAAACTAATCTAGCAGAGAAAGGTGTGACAGGATCCACTGGCTGGAAGTTGAAGCTGGACAAATTCAGACTGGAAATAAGGCATAAATTTGTAATGGTGGAAGTAATTAACCATTGGAATAATTTACCAAGGATCATGGTAGATACTCCATCCCTGACCATTTTAAAATCAAAATTGGATGTTTTTTTCTAAAAGATACACTCTAGGAATTATTTAGGGGGAAGTTCTATGGCCTGTGCTGTACAGGAGGTCAGACTAGATCAGTGGTCTCCAAACTGGGGTGCACGCACCCCAGGAGGTGCGCGGCAGCAGGAGCACCGCTGGACGGCACTCTGCTGTTTTTTTTTTCTTTGGCGGCAGCTCTGCACGTCTATGGCTGGTGTTCCCCTCTGGCGGCACACCTGCGGTAAGTCTTCCGGTCTTCTTCCATCAGCAGCGCATCTATGGCAGGTCTTCCGGTCTTCACCCTGGGGGTGCGTGAGCCAAAAAGTTTGGAGACCCCTGGACTAGATGATCGTAATGGTCACTTCTGGCTTTAAAATCTATGACTCTATGAAAGTGCTCCCTGTTGTCCTCAGCCTGGGGAAGACATGATACAAGCCTGCCAGCTCACAGTGGATACACATACAGAGGCATTTAATGATACAACTGCATAAGATCAACCAGAATACACAAGTTTTGCAGAGTACCAAAATCATCAGAACCTGACAACAGTACCTTAAGTAGGGAGCTGCAATGAGAGAGTCTAGGAAGCATATAAAAGGTCAGATGTATGTCCTTAAGACTTTCTCCAGATCCCAGAATGTCTGCCTCCAGGGGTTCAGGTCAGTACATTTCCCATAGCAGGAATTTTATGCTATCACCCACTTCCTTTGGGTGCTGGGCGTTATGGATGGCATACCTTTCCCCAAGGGCCAGTGAAGAGGATAGGCGTGAACAAGGAAAGCTTTTTCTCTAATGAATAGCAGTGTGCAATACCAGGATGAAATCTACCGACACTGTGGCTAGATACCCAGGATCATGCCCTAACTCCTTTATCCAAGGGCAATGACGACTCCTGAGAATGATTGATTGAGTAGTGCTAGTATGCACTGCAGTATCAGCAGTAATATTTCTGGGAGCTCCCAATGATGGGGGGAGTACCTTTTTGAGTCCTATCACCATCACCACATGTAGTTGCTGAAGGGCCTTAACTTTTCATCACTGATTGGCAGCAAGCTCCCTGATAGATGTTTCATCTCTCCGTGCTTTGTGCTCTCCATCTCCTTTAGAGAGAGTTTAATGTAAACATATTATAGAGAAAACACTCAAGACTGATTTTAGTTTAAAAGATACATCAGGCTATAAACCAAGAGTAACACAGTTTCCACCCTCCTTTATTAGACTGTAAATATTTATTGGACTGAATTCCCTTTCACCTGCTCACTGTAGATTTTATAGTTGCAATATCAACACATGGCCCAATATGCTACAGACAATTGGCTGAAAATACAGATGCACAAAATTAAATTAGTTTCCTTCTTACTTAATCTGAAACCAAATGCTCAGTGTTCACACTGGCAGACTTTTAAACTTGTCCTCTCGCTTCTCACCCCTACCCCCAAACAAATGTACTCCCTCTCTCCCAGATGACAATCCAGGAGCTGAGGCAGCCAGTTAAAGGCTAATTCAGTTGAATTCTTCCTCTCGTTCAGTCATGCCAATGAGGCAAAGAAACAAATGAGCACAAGTAATTCCATTTAAAGCTGAGGTGAGTAGGGTCATGCAAGTACTTTTTTAAGCAATGTATCAAACTGACTGTCTTCTTTCTACTGTGTGTGTGTGTGTGTGTGTGTAAGTTACAGGCAGATAATTATTACCAGCAATGAGGCTTGTCATTTTGAAACATTTAAAAGCGCAGTAGAAAAATAGCCCATGCCATTATTTCAGTATATTACACAACAAATAGCCCCATTTTGAAAACTGTCATGGCAAAAGTAAATGACAATCTTTACATGCAATTTGCTAGGAAGGCTGCAGGAATATAATTAAACTAAACAGCTCTCTTAATGCAGCTAGTCAGGGAAAGAGAGCTGCTTCTGGAAACTGTTGATCACAGTGGAGGCTTCTTTGCACCGAGAAGGCATTTGCCACTTGACAGCTAAGTTTCACCTAAGCTTTTGTTTGTCATGACATCTGGTTGTGATGTGCAGCATCAGGCAGGGGGAACAAAAACTGCCTTGGCACTGCAGAGGTGATGAATTGCAGAAACATGACAGGTCTTTGCACTGCTTGATATAGATCCATATGTTCAAGTTCAAGGAGAGTTTTCAGCACTATGCTAAAAGAAGAGCAGAAATACAACTTACAGAGTTAGTAAGCGTTTAAACAGAGAGATGATTTTGCACTATTTTACAAGCAAATGGGAGCTGAAGTCAATGGGAGCCTACATCTAGAACAAAGGACCCAAAGTGTCCTAATGTTGGTTAAATGCAATAAGGCTGTTATGCATTGATTAATCAAGCACATCTTTATTGACATTTGAGACTTACTGCAATATCATGTTTTAGCAAATGATATACAACTAGACAAATCCTGCAATGGAAATACAAGGTAGGTATAAATTAATCACATTGAAAGGTGTAAATTCAAATTGGGATTCCGCTGTGCTGAATTGCCAAAGCAGACGGGAGCAAGTCCGAGGCACAGTGGGTAAGAACAATGTCATTGACAGACTATATAAGTGTTGCACAGTTCTGCCTGTCAAAACCAATAGAAATTCCTTATTGACACAGCAGATAGCACTCATAACAGTGATGCCGCTGCAACCCAGAGGGATCATGGCAGAACATAAAAAGCAACCCCTGCAGCTGCTCAGGCCAATAAAGAACCTCTGAGGTTCATACCAATAATCCATGACTGTCACAGGCTCCTCTGGAAGATGGACTTTGTCTTCTATACACACAGACAGACCATTTTCTGTGGGCATGGCTATTTTTGTACCAGTGTAAACACTGCCCTTCTGGTTAATTTGTGGTCATTCTGTTCTCTCCTCCATTAACAGTGATGGGGACAGCAATGAATGATTCAGAGGGCACCTTAGCACTAACATGAATTTAAAATAAGTGGGTGAACTAAAAGGTAATAGACTACCTGCTGTGTAGACCAAATATCCATAGGGAATTGTGATAGTATTATCCACAGCAGGTCACCATTAAGAAATTCAATCATCTCTGGGCATATGGAATAATGAAATTTCCCCCCCTTGAATCTAATGATCTTGCTGAACTGAGCTAACATCCCCAGTTGCTAATGTGGGAATTGCACTTCCAAGATTAGTCCAATAGCAAGTGCTGGTGAAGGAGAAGCTTGGTTTGCTCAGGGATCTGCCTGTTGGTGCCTGTTTTAAGATCTAAACTTAATATACTTCCCTTTATGCTTTCTCTCCAGCTGGGCAACAAAGCAACCTCATCACTAGTCGAAATATGAGACTTAGGGACAGGAATGTGTGTAGCAATGTTTGCATTGTATCACCGGGCCATACACTGGCTAAAGCCATAAAAAATGTAGAATAAACTGCCTCATGATTGACAGCTAAAGAGAGACTCTGAATTGGAGGTGATCTCCTTGGGTCCATTTTCAGACCGGTAGCATGCCATACTGGGGAAATGGGAATATTGGGTGGTTATTTTACATACCTACAATAAGTTTCGGTTGGGGGTTATAGGCACTCCAGCTGTAACCCACGTGCCGAAGAGAGAGCGATCCCTTTAAGAGATCTCAAAGGAGGGTAGGAATGTGTTGTGTCTGGGTCACTGTTGCTAGACAGGTGCACAATTAGCTCTCCACACTCAGAAGTTTCTGGATTTGGGTGTGGTAGTTTTGGGGATGCTCAGTAGGTTCCCTGCTGCTAGACTCCATGAAGGCAAATAGACAGGGCAGCTGCTTTGCAAAAAAAAAAAAAAAAAAAGTGCCCTGTGTGGATTGGGAGAAACTGAGCCACAGGAGCAGAAAGCCAGCTGTTTTCCCCTAACTCTGAAAGCATTTTGCAGCAGGGATTTTTAAAAACCTATATACTTAGCTGAGTGGTTGATCGGTTAGCTGATGGGATTCCAGCTGAAGAATTCTACATGGATTTCATGGATTCCAGCTGAAGATTTCTACAAGCAAGTGAAGGGAAGATGTTATGCTGCTTTTGACTCAGCAGGCTGTATAGGTTTTGGTGATCAAAGCCTATAACTGAGACTCAGGTGAACTCAACCTAAGCTTTTGGGAACTCTGAGTTTCTTCTCGCTGTATTTCTGTGGGGACTGACCTGTTTAGATTAAATTTGTTTTCCTTACATTTATGTATAAGTGTGAAAATAACATATGTGGATTATAAAGTAGCCACGTTATGTTGTAAAAAATGTAGTTATGCTGATTGTTATAATATTTTATAAAATTGATACTTAAGAATTAAGATCATTGCTTTTATTTATTTATTTGATTGTGAGGAGGTTGATCCTGTGCAATCCTTGCTGAAAATCCTCAGTGGATTCTGAATTCTGGGTCTTTGGGTGCTTTTCCATGGGAGTTGAGGGGTATTTTTAGACACTGGAAAAGGACAATGAAGTAAACTCCAGTCCACCCAAAGGTTTCACAGCCAACCTTTCCCAAGCCTTGCAAATAGTGGTCATGAATCTTAGGATCATTACAAGAACTCCTAGGGGAAAAATAAGAAGGGACATGAGGTTAGAGCTGCACAAGACAGAGGAAGGTTATTAGTGGGCAGGGGCAAGGAGTTTAAATAAGACTTTGTGTGGTGAGCCACCCTTATAAGAGGTGGAAACAATGGGAATTAAAATAGCAACAAAGAGGCTAGTAGTTCTACCTTAAAGGGAGGGAAACGATGTAATTAAGACAATATTTCAGTTTAGGCTGTCATTAGCAAAGTATCACCCACACCCACTCAGGGTGTGACTGCATGCTGTTCGTGAGTGGCCCAGGTTGTGAGCTACTGCAGTAGCTCACAACCTGGGCCACTCACGAACAGCATGCAGTCACACCCTGAGTGCTGGTATATAGCTACAGCTCTGGTCCAGCAACTCTGACTGCAGCAGTCTGTCAGCAACACACCAGCCATGCTCTGGATTCCCAAGGACCCTGTTTACTACTTATATGTAAATTGAGGTAAACACACATTACTTTGTTTAGCAACTTCTGCCTACTCAGGACTACGTGGGTTTGAATATGTGCAACCAACATCATACAGGGGAAAGTCATAACTTTACATATAATGTTGCTACATGATATTATTGCCCAGTGAGTTATTAGTTTTCAAATGATACCTCACAAGGTATATTTTGTACAAAGGTTATTACAATAGTGTACAGGGGAGCACTCACCCACAGGGAAGCCTCAAAGAAGCATGAGTTGGATTACTTTGCTCCCTCAACCCTTCTGTGGTACCATGAAGGATGGTGATGGAAAAAATTGAGGATTGCAGTGACTAGTAGTGAGTGAGTTGTGGAGAACACCCACTGCTGTTGTGTGGACTCTTCTGCCACAGATGTGCTGAACAGAGAGTGGGCATCACAAGTGGAAAGCACAGGTATTTTGCCACCTCAGCATCTGGCTGGTTTGTGGTTCCTCTGTCTCTTTTTTGTTTCTTTTCAATTGCATCATTCTCTAACCACACAATAGGATGGTCTATTTATTGACAGCCCAGTTACAACTTCACTGCCTCACAGTCAGCACTAAGCATGTGGTAGGAGATGTACTTACAGACTAGCAACTGCTCTGAGCAGTATTTAATGATTGCCATTCCCCTGCATTTCATGCTATCTCTTTCACAACACAGGAATTTGAGGGCATGGGGCTGTGTTCAACTGACCTACTACAATAATCAATGGCAAATGGAAAAACACGTTTTCTACTGAAGAAATTTAAGGACAACTACTGATGTACATATGAGGATTACTGGGCAATTCTCTATCAGTTTTGAAAGATAATTCAAACCTATATAATTCTTTTGAGAGGCTGGCCAATCAGAGGAACTTGACTGTGAGTACACATTACTCTCCTCCAAACCTTAGAGCACACCTACCTTCAGTACTGTATCAACGGGGCTCCTGCTCTAGCTTTGAGAGATACATAAGCAAACATGGTCAAGGTTTACAAACTCTTTTCCAGGGTGTGTGACCTTCAAATGCTATTGAAGGTATGCACAGTTATTCTCCTTGTGGGTGATATGTGATTGGCACATGCAACCAATGTGTGTGCATTGTTCTACATCTGATGCACTGTCCCCCCTGATCACATGGCTCTGTATCCATGATCCTCCCTCAGTGGGTCACATTGTCCTGGTAAGCAAGTTTTAATTAGCCATCGCATGATGTTATGGGCAGGGAATGCAGTGGCAACTGTATTGCACCCATAGACTGCTCAGGGCAGTGGACAGATTGGGTGTCAGATACCCTCCCAAAGTTAATTGTGTTGTGCAAGCACTTACCTCAATCAATGGAATAGTTGTGAGGGGAATGTTTTTGCTATGGCATCACAGGGACAATAGTGATCTGCATCAAGAGACCTGCTGAGCTTTTAGTACCCTATGTTCACCCACAATGAGTCTTCACTTCTTTCGGCTCACGAGGTAGCAAGCAGCAGCCAGGGCCAACGAGGTGTTTTACAAGCTGGATTTGATCCCAGTGGATTAGATCACATGCCAAGGCAACTGTGCATCACAGGGTGGAGCACCTACTTCTGGGGGTCATCCTTGCTGTACTGCATACGGCACTTAGTCACTTTTTTAGCTTGTGGACCATGTTCCTGTGACCTCTTTTTCTTTTTTGTTCTCTGTCCCCCCAGTATGTATGTATGTTTGGCACTCTAGAGATGGCTGATGTCTTCTCAGACAGATTTGCTGATCTGTGTCAGGTGGGACCCAGGGAACTGATTTCAAATGGGTGATCCCAGTCCTGACCCAGGTCTGTGGCATAATTGAGAGTACTTGCCCGAGGCACTTTATATACCATTCCATGGGGTACACTCTGGGTGACCTGGGGGGTACCCTAAGTTACACTGTTGAGGTGCAGGGGAATTGACATGGCCTCACCTTCTTTTGTGCTCAACAGGCCCCACTTCTCCCCCCCCCCACCCCACCCCCGCAAGCTATGCCCCAGTGGTCTATTGAGCTATAGCACATTGGTGCTGCCAGAATACTATAGCTGCATAAGATCAACATACGTTTGCACATGTCTTACGCTTGTATGGTAGCCTACATGTAACACAATATGAGAGAAGCTTGCACTGTATTTCTTTTAATTATATTCCCCAAACCATCATTTTGTATATATTTGTATCCATTTAAACCAATACATTTTATCAGCAAGTTCCCTATTCAAACATTAGTTCCCAGAAAGATAATGGAGCAAATAATTAAGCAATCAATATGCAAACACCTAGAAGATAATAAGATAAGTGACAGTCAGCACGGATTTGTCAAGAACAAATCTTGTCAAACCAACCTAATAGTTTTCTTTGACAGGGTAACAAGCCTTGTGGATAGGGAGGAAATGGTAGATGTGGTATATCTTGATTTTAGTAAGGCTTTAGATACTGTCTCACATGACCTTCTCTTAAACAAACTAGGGAAATACAGATGGAACTACTATAAGGCGGGTGCATAACTGATTGGAAAATCATTCCAAGAGAGTAGTTATCAGTGGTTCTCAGTCAAGCTGGAAGGGCATATTAAGTAGGGTCCCACAGGGATCAGTTCTGGGTCTGGTTCTGTTCAAGATCTTCATCAATGATTTAGATAATATCATAGAGAGTACACTTTTATAGTTTGTAGACAATACCAAACTCAGAGAGGTTGCAAGTGCTTTGGAGGATAGGAATAAAATTCAATATGATCTGAACAAACTGGAGAAATGGTCTGAACTAAATAGAATGAAATTCAATAAGGACAAATGCAAAGTATCCCCACTTAGAAAGGAACAATCAGTTGCACACATACAAAATGGGAAATGACTGCCTAGGAAGGAGTACTACGGAAAAGGATCTGGAAGTCATAGTGGCTCACAAGGTCAATATGAGTCAACAGTGTAACATTGTTGCAAAAAAAGCAAACATCATTCTGGGACATATTAGCAGGAGTGCTGTAAGCAAGAGATGAGAAGTAATTCTTCCACTCTACTCTGTGATGATTAGGCCTCAAGTGAAGTATTGTGTCCAGTTCTGAGGACCACATTTCAGGAAAGATGTGGACAAATTGGAGAAAGCCCAGAGAAGAGCATTGAAGGTCTAGAAAACATGACCTGTGCAGGAAAATTGAAAACATTGTGTTTGCTCAGTCTGGAGAAGAGAAGATTGATGGGGGACATAACGGTTTTCAAGTACATAAAAGGTTGTTACAAGGAGAAGGAAGAAAAATTGTTCTTCTTAATCTCTAAGGATAGGACAAGAAGCAATGGGCTTAAATTGCAGCAAGGGCAGTTTAGGTTGGACATCAGGAAAAACTTCCTAACTGTCAGAATGGTTAAGCACTGGAATAAATTGCCTAGGGAGGTGGTGGAATCTCCATTATTGGGGATTTTTAAGAGCAGGCTGGACAAACACCTCTCAGGGATGGTCTAGATAATATTTAGTCCTACCTTGACTGCAGGGGACTGGACTAGATGACCTCTTGAGGTCCCTTCCAGTCCTACAATCCTTTTTAAAAAGCATCCATCACTTACTTTTGCTAGTTGATTTGACATAGCCTTTGGAATAAATGGAGTAAATTTAGGGCTTGTCTACACAGTACAACAATCCACATGATGGGGGTATGATTTCTAAAGCATAGTAATGTGATGTGCATTAATTGGTCCATATCAACCCTGCCCGTGCACACTAAAGATTCCCTGGTGCACTTTAACTAGACTTGACAGAATTCAATTTTTATTTTTTCATAATTTTGATGGATAATATTGGTTTATTTTTAAGCATTTTTATTCATGTAAATGTTCACAGTTTGGGGAAACTGAGGTGTGGTCAGACAATTATTTAATGACAGAAGGCATTGAGATTCAACAAGTTAAAGCGTTGTAATTGTTAAAACACAAATTTTCAATATCACATGTTGAAATATAAAAAAGTAAATATCCTTCAGTCAAACCCTTAAGTTTTCAAGCAGCATTTTTCTTACTTTGCCTATCTGCACATTTTGATTATTATCTATGGACATTTTAATTGGTTTGTGTGTGCATGGAGAAATCAATATTTAGCAGCATTTACAGATAAAACTCTAATCCTTCCAAGCTTAGCTTTGATGTAGTGTTAAAGCACGCTAGGGTACCTTAAGTTCACACCAGCAGTATCCACATGGACCAATTACTGTGCAACACATTAGTACACTTTAGAAATCACACCTCTGCAAAGAGCATTAACCACCATTTGGACAGGCCCAAAGAAGCAATGAAACAAACTGCTTTACCAGAACAGGTATGCGGACTCTATACCCTTGACTATAGTTTCTGCATCGGAGTGTTGCTCTTTTAAGACTTCTGAAAGCATGCTTCTCACCTCGTCCCTCTCAGATTTTGGAAGGCACTTCAGATTCTTAAACCTTGGGTCGAGTGCTGTAGCTATCTTTAGAAATCTCACATTAGTACCTTTTTTGTGTTTTGTCAAATCTGCAGTGAAAGTGTTCTTAAAATGAGCAACATGTGATTGGTCATCATCCGAGACTGCTATAACATGAAATATATGTCAGAATGTGGGTAAAACAGAGCAGGGAACATGGAACTGCAGGGGAGTTCAATGTCCCAGAGGGAGAACTGTATCACAAATTTAACACATGACTTTTTTAACGAGTGTCATAAGCATGTCCTCTGGAGTAGTGGCTGAATTATGAAGGGGCATACAAATGTTTAGCATATCTGGCATGTAAATACCTTGCAATACCAGCTACAAAAGTGCCATGCAATTGCCTGTTCTCCCTTTCTGGTGACATTGTAAGTAAGAAGCAGGCAGCACTATTTCCTGTAAATGTAAACAAACTTGTTTGTCTTAGTGATTGGCTGAACAAGAAGTAGGACTGAGTGGACTTCTAAGTTCTGAAGTTTTACATTGTTTTGTTTTTGACTGCAGTTACGTCACAAAAAAAATCTTTATTTGTAAATTGCACTACAGTACTTGTATGAGGTGAATTGAAAAATACTATTTCTTTTATCATTTTTACAGTGCAAATATTTGTAATACAAAATAATATACACTTTGATTTCAATTACAACACAGAATACAAGATATATGAAAATGTAGAAAAAGATCCAAAATATTTAATAAATTTCAAATGGTATTCTATTGTTTAACAGTGCGATTAAAACTGCAATTAATTACAATTAATTTGAGTTAATCACGTGAGTTAACTGCGATTAATAAACAGCCCTAAACAGAACCTTTTGTTCCAAACCAACTCCCCACTCTGAAACTTCATGTCTCAGACAAAATAGAAACTGGATCCAAACAGTCTTGTGTCTTGGTTCAAAACCAAAAGTGTAACAAGGTTCATGACCCGCCCCTCTTCCTGGGGCCCGCTTGCCCTCCCCAGTAAGGCTTAGAGAGGCTTCAGGGTTGTACAACACCGTGTCTTTATTTACTTGTCATTGTCCCACCACCCGTGTCTATCTATATACAAGCTTTACAGGTTTGGTTACCTCTCTTACAGGCAGAGTCAGCCTTTAGCTAGGAGGCCTCCAGCTTCCTCCCTGACTGACTTGTCCCTGGCTGCCCCCGCCTTCTGGCTCCCTCCCAGCCTTTCTAGCCCTTGGCTTGTCAGGCCAGCAGGTGTTGCCAATCCTCAGGCCGGCATCAGGCCTTTTCCATCAGCCCCAATCTGTTTCCCTTGATTGGTGCTGACCAGACAAGGGCTAATTTGGTGTTTCTGCACCAGCACCCTGCTACATACTCCCTCCTTAAGCCAATGCTGGGCCTGATCTTTCTCGGCTCCGCTTTTCTCGGCCTGGGGTTTTACTCTGGGGATGGCTTCCCTGCTCATCTGGGTGGTCCCCGGGCTCAACCCTGTGAGTTTTGGCATCCCCCACCCACAAAAGGTACATTGGGTAGGGGGTGGGTCACCCCACAAGTCCACCACCACCTAGAGGTCATCACACCAGTCGCAACCTTGGGCCGGTCACCCCAGACATTCTTTCTTTTCCTGGTGGGGGAGACAGATCGGCACCAACTGACCCGAGGCTGCCCCATGTCTCCAGTTAGGTGCCTCTACCTATTGGAGTTTGGGCCTCCCCATTTTGGTTTCTACCCTGTGAGCTGTCTTCAGCTTCTCTTCCTCTATCATGGGGATTCCCTCCCCTAGGTGGTCCCATCCTGGGACCTCTGTTCCCTCTTCGGTCCCTCCCATAGGGTCCCCACCCTGGCTGTGTTGTCTAGGGTTTGTATCTTTCTCTCCTTGAGGTTGTGGGAACTCCCCTTTCTCAGGGTCCATTCCCATAGGGGCCTTGCCCCCTCCCTTCAGCTTCTTTTCTCTCGCTTTCTCTGTTGGTCTCCTCCCCATGCCCTCTTTCCCTCTTGGGGCAGGGTTCCAATCCAACCCCAAGATCATGGGGTAAGGCAACTCCTCTATTACCCTCACCCGCTTCCAGACAAACCTTCCCTGCACCTTCAAGGGTACCTGGGCCATGGGACAATATGCGTCATCCCAGTGGATGCATTCCACCAGCATCCTTTCTCCAGGGATAAGCCCAAGTGGCTTTACCAAGCACCACTGTATGGGGGAGTGGGCTGAGGCCTTTTCCACTAGACCTCTCTGGGGCTTTCTCCCCACCTGCACAGGTATGGTGGCTATTTCACGCCTCTTCTTCCGCCCCCCCCCAACTTTGGTCCAACCACAGAATTCAGCAAACCCACAGTCCATCACTGGGCAGTCACGGCTCTTATGACCTGGTTGTCCACAGCACCAGCATACAAGCTGCCCCGAGCAGCTAGGGGTTCCCTTGTGCTCCTCCTGTCTACTGGCTTCCCAGCCGGGTGCTCACTGGGTTTCTTGCCTTCCTCTGGATCTTTCAGGGTCCAATGCTCCCTTGGGGGGAAATCTGCTTCTGCATATTCCTCCATCCTTTCGACCATGGCTTCCACAGTGCCAGGCTGATGTCACCGCACTTAGACCTGCATGCTATTGGGGAGGCACTGCACAAACTGTTCAAGGATCACCTAATCCATGATCTGCCCCATGGTTTGGGTGTAGGGCCTCAACCACCATGTCGCCCAATCCATCAATTTCTGGGCGAAGGCCTGGGGTCGCACACCCCCTGCCCACCGGGCTGCCCAAAACTTTTGCTGGTATTTTTCCAGTGAAAGCCCCAGGTGGTCCAAGATGGCTGCCTTCACAGCGTCATAGTCTCTAGCTGGGCATCCATCAGGGCCATATACACCGCTTGCGCCACCCCAGCAAGATATGGGGCTAGCCGCAGGGCCCAGGTTGTCCTGTCCAATACCCGTGCCCAGGACCACCCGCTCAAAGGTACCCAAAAAGGCATCAGGGTCATCTGCCAGGGCCATCTTACAGAGGCTCAGGCCCTGGTGCCGGGTGCCATCTCCGCCCCGCAGGACTCACCAGTTTCTGCAGGAGCTGCTGCTGCACTGCTGCCTGTTCTTTGATAAAGTCCTGCAACGTCCATTGTTGCTCGGCCTGCCAAGCCAGTAAAGCTGGTGGGACTGCTGAAAGGCCTGCAGTGTCTTCTGCATCTCCCCATGTTGCTTCATGAACCACTGCAGAGTGCCCTCCATCTCTGGGTCACCAAACTCTGTCTCTGGCAAAGGATCCCAGATGAACCCCAACGTGTAACAGGATTCACGACCCACCCCTCTTCCTGGGGCCCGCTTGTTGCCCCCAATCAGGCTCAGAGAGGCCTCAGGGTTGTTTAACATCCATGTCTTTATTTACTTGTCATTGTGCCACCATCAGTGTCTGTCTATATACAAGTCTTACAGGTTTGGTTACCTCCCTTACAGGCAGAGTCAGCCTTCAACTAGCAGGCCTCCAGCTCCCTCCCTGACTGACTTCTCCCTTGCCACGCCCTTCCTTCTGGCTCTCTCCCAGCCATTTTAAGTCCTTGGCTTGTCAGGCCAGCAGGCGCTGCCAATCCTCAGGCCGGCATCAGGCTTTTTCCATCAGCCCCGATCTGTTTCCCTTGATTGGGGCTGACCAGACAGGGGCTAATTAGGTGCTTTTGCACCAGCACCTTGCTACACAAAGTAACAACAATAATGGACCTGATCTTGCAGGTCTGTCACAAACATGCACTGACTTCAATGGCAAGGCTTGCTTGAGTGAGGACTATAGGATTGGCCCCTTTATTATAGATAATATATGGTCTAAGTAGCTTTGCAACATTTTTCAAAGTAAAAAAAACTGAGATATTTGTAATGCTTGATCAACACTAACGTTGGCCTTCATTTTAATATTAAGCTGATTTCCAAATCACTCATACTGGCACTCTGTGCTCCGAGTATTCTGGAACAGGGAAAGCCGTCTATTTGAATGTAGTCGTGACTAAGGCCAAATGGAGACTGCTGGGAGTTTCCTTCAAAATAAGGGTTCTATTTGAGTTGCCAGGGAGGAGGACAGGAATGAAGGATCCAAAAGATTTCAGAGAATTCATTGAGAAACTATAAGGGGAGTGCCAGACACTTAGGTGGCCTGGGAAATGGGGAACTATTAAAGGGTCATGGGGTAAGTGTGAGAAGGAAGACTGTTGATAAAGGGTTTCAAACAGTTTCAGATAAGCATATACTATTAGGATGTGAAATAATCTCCTAAAGGAATTAGTAGACAGCCCACCCAACTCCCTCGTCCCACACTGCTTCGGACTTTCAAATGAGTTCAGAGAAAACATGAGGGAAAAGGTAGTACAGGGAATGATCCTGCACTGTCAGGGAGCTGGAATGGGTGAAAAGACTCTACTGTGATATCAGACTTCTCTGATTCTGGCTCATACAGTTTCATTCCCAAATCTTCACTTTTATTTCTTTTTAAATGATCAGTTATAGATCATATGGAAACTAAACATTAACAAAAACCAGGAAGAGTGAACTACAGAAAGGCCTTACATCAAAAGCAAAGATGCTTGTTACCACTTTGTCCAATTATTGCTGCAATGGCTACAAAAAGAAGAAAATCTACAAGAGCAGAAGCATGAGACTGACTTCTCAAAGTGACTTGTCAGAGGATATGAGAATAGACTACAGTGGTGATTACTATGATCAGAGTGGCTTGTCTGTGTTTGAAAAGAAAGGTCAAAATAAAAGTATTAAAAAGCCAAACTAAACTTTTTTTCCTTGACAGGAAAATTCATCTGAAGTGAAAGAATGTCTGAGGATGAGTTTGGAATGAAAAGCAGTGAAATATGGCCTGCTGGGAGTTGTAACCCTGACTGTCAAGAACGACTGCAAATGATTCTTACTCACAGATGGATAAAGTGAGGGAAAGCCTGCGGTTGTGGCCTTCAAAAAAAGCCAAATCAGCAAGTGGATCATCCAAATAACAAGGATTGAAGACTTCAGAACATAGTGATTTGATTGTGAATATACAAGGCCAACATTTTCAAAAGTATCCACTTAACTGAATGCCTCAACTTTTCAGTTCACATCTTGAGACTCCCGGGGCCTAGTTTTTGTAGGTGCTAAGCACCCACAAATCTTACTTGATCTTACCTTGATCTGTCTGCAAGCATTTGAGGCACCAAAACTTAGTAGACCCACAAAAATGTGAGCCTTAACTATGGCCAAGCAGACAAGCCTCTGTATGTCACTTACATTCCCAAGGTCTTGCTCCTAAAGCCCATATAAACACAAGTCATTTGAACTTGGTAACAAGTCGTCCTGAAAAATGGATCATGAATTTATTCATTCTCCTTAATATCTCTGGTGGCTTTAAGATGAAACCTTAATTTTTTAAATAACCGATTTATATTGCTAATGAAATGAACTTGGTCTATTTAATGCTGGAATATAACGTGAAAATGAGGCTTTATGAATGAGAATGAATAAATTCACAAACCATGTGTTTATTAAATTCATCATTTGTTAAGGAAAAGTATTATTCAAGAAGTATTAAGGAGTCCTTAGCTGTAATTTCTCATGATTAAAATTAAGTGTGGTAGTCCCTGGGGGGTAAAGACTTGTGAAAGTTTGCTGTTGAAAATTTTAAAACTTTTTGATTTTGAACGTGGATTTTCTCTGTCTCTGATCATCAAAAAGCTTTCAAATGTGGATAGTCTTTGGTACAATACTTTACTATACTTTTCCAGTGACATTTTTCATATGCATGCTTAGAAATATAATATTCATTTTGCTTAATTTTGAATTTGATGTTCTCTCACTTACAGACCAATGTCAAAAAATAAAAGACCTGTGTTTCTTGTTTTGTTCTAGTGCAATCTCTTTCACCTATGGCCAACTTAGTGTTCAGTAAGGCATATATAACACACAGAAGAAAAACTGGCTTAAAACCAGCAGTAATAAAGTTATTTAAGGTCAGCTCCATATTCTTTAACTGTACAATTCCAAGCAGCTGCTTTACTGCAGATAGAGTGAATGGGAGACACTTCTGATGCTCAGCTCTGTGGGGTAGAAATGGGGGATATTTAAAGTGTTGAGCATCAAATAATTTCATTCCCAAAATTACTAAAAATGCATAGGCTAGAGAAACAAGAAAAGGTAAGCCAAATCATACTTGTCTCTCGGTGACAATTCAGGGATGTGACTCCAGCTATTACAGCAACATGACGTTCTTACCACGCTTTAGGGAACAGATCAGAGAAATGGAAAATACAATTATTGATTATGAATATTTAATAAAGAAAGGAAAAGAGGGAAAAAACAAAACAGAAGCAAGCCATAAACAATGGTTATTTCAGTCACAATCGCTTCTGTATGTCTCTCTGTGGGAAGATTACACTTCTGCAAGTGGGCTCGCTTCTGGTGAGAACAGTCTTCTTAAGTCAAGTTAAGACCAAAGTATGTAGTCAGTGATATCTCAGCGTTTCATAGAAAACTAAAACAGTTTATAGTTGGGAAAGGGAATTTCATTTAAGAGTTCATGAATCCTGTTTTTTAAATTTATTTATACGATTAATATTTTATAAATGAGCAGAGGTAAGTGACTAAATCCTATGAAACTGAAGAAAGTATTTAACTCAGCTACTTAAAAAGAACAATCACTCTTGAGGCAGGCAAATTAATGAATATTAAGAATCTTATACTCAAATTAAATCCCACTATTTTCTCTCTGTTTACCAAGGTTAATTGACGTACTTCTGGAGAGAGAATCATAGAAGATTAGGGTTCGAAGGGACCTCAGGAGTCATCTAGTCCAACCCCCTGCTCAAAGCAGGACCAATCCCCAACTAAATCATCCCAGCCAGGGCTTCATCAAGCCGGACCTTAAAAACCTCAAAGGAAGGAGATTCCACCACCTCCATAGGTAACGCATTCCAATGCTTCACCACCCTCCTCGTGAAAAAGATTTTCCTAATATCCAACCTAAACCTCCCCCACTGCAACTTGAGACCATTGCTCCTTGTTCTGTCATCTGCTACCACTGAGAACAGTCTAGATCCATCCTCCTTGGAACCCCCTTTCAGGTAGTTGAAAGCAGCTATCAAATCCCCCCTCACTCTTCTCTTCTGCAGACTAAACAATCCCAGTTCCCTCAGCCTTTCCTCATAAGTCATGTGTTCCAGCTCCCTAATCATTTTTGTTGCCCCCCTCTGGACTCTTTCCAATTTTTCCACATCCTCCTTGTAGTGTGGGGCCCAAAACTGGACACAGTACTCCAGCTGGGGCCTCACCAATGTCGAATAGAGGGGAATGATCACGTCCCTCGATCTGCTGGCGATGCCCCTACTTATACAGCCCAAAATGCCATTAGCCTTCTTGGCAACAAGCTGACTCATATCCAGCTTCTCATCCACTGTAACCCCTAGGTCCTTTTCTGCAGAACTACTGCCTAGCCGCTCGGTCCCTAGTCTGTAGCGGTGCATGGGATTCTTCCATCCTAAGTGCAGGACTCTGAACTTCTCCTTGTTGAACCTCATCAGATTTCTTTTGGCCCAATCCTCCAATTTGTCTAGGTCCCTCTGTATCCTATCCCTACCCTCCAGCATATCTACCTCTCCTCCCAGTTTAGTGTCATCTGCAAACTTGCTGAGGGTGCAGTCCACGCCATCCTCCAGATCATTAATTAAGATATTGAACAAAACCAGCCCCAGGGCCGACCCTTGGGGCACTCCGCTTGATACCGGCTGCCAACTAGACATGGAGCCATTGATCACTACCTGTTGAGCCTGACGATCTAGCCAGCTTTCTATCCACCTTATCGTCCATTCATCCAGCCCATACTTTAACTTGCTGGCAAGAATACTGTGGGAGACCATATCAAAAGCTTTGCTAAAGTCAAGGAATAACATGTCCACTGCTTTCCCCCATCCACAGAGCCAGTTATCTCATCATAGAAGGCAATTAGATTAGTCAGGCATGACTTGCCCTTGGTGAATCCATGCTGACTGTTCCTGATCACTTCCCTCTCCTCAAAGTGCTTCAGAATTGATACCTTGATGACCTGCTCCATGATTTTTCCAGGGACTGAGGTGAGGCTGACTTGCCTGTAGTTCCCCAGATCCTCCTCCTTCCCTTTGTCTGAACATAGTCTAAACAATGTGGTGTTTAATGGGAGCTGTTAGTACCTTGAATTACAATAGCATTTCAATATTCCATTAATATCATTACAAGAAGAGTTTAAATCTTATCCCTTGGCAGTGCTTTTGCAAAAACCATCTCACCAATGATGTTGACGTCTTAGTGATATCATGTTGTAGAAGCAGTACTGAGTTTTTAATTCTTGCTGCTGTTGTGGCCTCTTTGTTCTCTGTCCTTTTCCTGTTGTTGGCTTGCATGCAGAGATGACCAGGCTGAGTTCAGATTTATACTCTGCTCTTCTCACTTCTTCCATATGGCAAGAGAGGTGATTAGCAATGTTCAACTAACCATGTCCAGATTAGTGAGCCAGTGAATAGTTTCAGAAGTGGCTTGGCTTAAGTTTGAGCAGTCACCAGCAAACGATTGAAGCCGACACTGATTTACAATATGGTCTATTGTTTGTGGCTGGTGTCCACATTGTGCATTGTCTCTCATCTTCCTGAGATATAAAAGATGATAGCATCTGCCATGTGATGTTCTGAAATGGTTCAGTGTGGACCATTGTTTCCAGGATAGGCTAAAGTTTAGTAGTTCTTTCGTGGGGTTGGCAATCAGGTGTTTGTTTGGGACATTAGCATTATCCAAGAATTCTTTTGAATGAAAACATGTTAAGAGTTTTAGCCTGATCCCAAAAAGATTTCAAGTTTGTCTTCAGAAGGTTCTGGGGGTCCTGATGAATTGGTAAGTTCAAGTTGGCCATTGTTCAATTGTACTCACAAGCTGTGTATGTTTCTCTCTAGATTTTGGAAGGTGGGAGGGGGAATATGTGCCAGAGTGGGCAACCACTGAATGGTGTTGATTTTAATGTTCCAGGTTATGATTCTGATCATCTCATTAAGCTGTGCATCCAAAGATCTAGAGCGTGAGGGGCCTGCCCAGATGAGTGCACAATATTCAGAGGTCAAGTATACCTGTGTTAGAGTGGCTGTTCAAAGTGCATGTGCATCAGCACAAAACTGCAACTTTTTTGATGAGGCTAGTCCTTGCTTTTACCTTTCCACATGTAGTTTTTTCCCAAATGAGCTTTAAAAGTCAAGCTTCTCTCCAGGTCACACCTAAGTACTTTGGATAGGGCATGACAACAACCTTCACATGTGCTTCTGTTATTTGTTAATGTCATCAAAAGGCTACCAGACACCAATTTGTTGATCTCCTGGTATGATTATCAACATAGTGTCACTAATTGTTGAAGATGCTGTGACATACCTGGTGTACAATCCAGGCTAACAAGTAGCTGTATCATCCCTGCCCTCCCAGCTGGGGTATCACTTACAATGCTTTGCTGCTATAGCTTCCAGCCTGGATTGCTCACAGACAGCCTCCTGCATGCAAGTCATTCCCAGTTATGTCTGTGGGTGTGCTGCAGCCAGCCAGCCACATCAAGGCTCTTACCAGCCTGAATTATAATGCAGGGTGACCTTGACACAATCCCAGTCCCAGATTTCCCCCCCAGAAATGTATGTCCTGTACTGCCCAGGCCTGTCCTGGACAATACAGATTTATATAGGTCTGTTATTTAATCAATGGAAATATTATGCACACATTTTATTATCCCAAATGGAGTTTCCCAAACACTTCCACTTACATACACTGGATTAGATAAAACAATAAAACAAGTGTATTAACTACAAAGAGAGAGATGTTAAGTGAATACAAGTAATGAGGCATAAAAGTCAGAAATGGTTACAAGAAAAATAAAGATAAAATGCGACTGGTGCTTAACTTAACAAGCTCTGTTAAATTCAAAGCAAAGCTTTTATCACCACATACTCTCAACAGTTTTATTGGCCAAACTTCTCAGGCCAGGACCTCTTCTTCTGTTCAACGACTGCTTCCTTTTCTCCTTCTTGTGCAGTGAATCGATGGACAGAGAGAGAGGGGTAAACTGAGGTGTCTACCCCTTCTTTTTATACTCTTGTCCCCCTTTGAGAAGCATTTCCAGCTGGGAGCCTGGCAGCAGGCAGTCTGCATGGATGGGAACTCCATGCTGTTTCTTTGCTACTATGTAGACTTTTCCCCCGCCCCCTCTCCTGCAAAAGAATGGCCACTTAGCAAGTAATGGCCCATTGGCCTGGTTTACATGTGGCGGAGGCATCAGCTTGCCCTTTTTCTCTGAGGAACTGGTTTGGCCATTCTGCAGACTTGGGCATGCGTTAGTTATACCAGGCAGTGAAATCTTATATCTTTACATACAGTGTCCCCACACATATTTTACCAGGACAATAATGACCGCCAAATTGAGTTTTCAAATGATACCTCAGAAGGCATGTTTGGTACAAAGATTATTACAATAGTGGACACAGCAGGATATACTGTCACAGATGCACCTTTTCAAGGGCCTGGCAGGATCCATATATAAGCTTCTGTCATCATTTCATTGGCTCTGTACCTTAATGGGATGGTCTTGGTAGCATCTTCTGTCAAGAATACTAATACATATAGGAACAGGGCTGTAAATCTTCAACTTAAGGTCATGTTGCTTGGTCTGTGTGGCAGGAAATTCAAAGAACACCTTCAGAGTTTTCATTCTTTAATATTTTTTCAGTTCATTTTCTGAAAAATCCCATTACAAGAGATTCCACTTATTAGCAACCTGGATATTAACTTGCAGTTAACAGAAAAATGTTGCTGGGAACCAATCCTGTCCCATTGACTTTAACATTAATTCGATTTAGATATTGGTAATGACATGTCGCTTATTAGCAACATTTTTTGGAAGAAAGGCTCCACCTACAGGAAGGTTTGCAGGGCTGCAGCCCCAGAAGGAAGCTCTGGGATATGCCAAGCACCCTCCATGGGCAGGTTTGCAGGGCTACAGCCAGGGAAGAAAGTGCTGGGATGTGCTTTCCCTGGCTGCAGCCCCACAGACCTGCCTGCAGCCAGCGTGCCCCCACTTCCTTTAGAAAGCCCTGGCATCTGTGCTGCAACCCACCTCCCTGCAACTGCCCTGCCCTCAGGCATCTTTGCGAGACTGCAGCCAGGAAACACATGTCTAGCACTTCCTTCCCTAGTTACTGCCTTGCAAACCTACCTTCTATTTATTAGCAATTGTCAGATAATACCCACTTTTTCCTGGCAGCCAAGGGGTTGCTAATAAGAGGAATCAATTCCATTAGTGGTTAATTCCATTAGTGTTTAACAGGAGCTGAAATTATTTCAGATGAGGCCAAACACTCCTTTTTTTCTTTATAGAAGTCTTTGAGCTTTAAAATATTCCTTTTAAATTTACATGATTCTTAAAGAGAGTCTTTAAACTTAAGTGGTCGTTAATGAAGGTATTTTCTTTCCTTCTTAAAAATCTTTGGATAGGTGGTTCTTGTCTTTCTGAGTTTGATAAGGAAGTTGCTTAAGCATTGCCAGATGCTTAATCGCTTCCCAAATTAATATAAATATTTCATACTCAGACGGCTTCTTATACTAGTAAACTGTTATAGCAAGATCATTTGATCCCATAAAACATCTTACTACCTGCATAGCAATGAAATTAGGAAACTAGTACATTAGATATTTGCATTGAGACACAAGACATTTTCAAAGGAACATTCTGAAAGAAGCTTAGAGCATCTCAAACATTTAAGGAAGAAACAGCTATTTTGATTTTTAATTAGAAACATGAGGCTAAACATAACCTAGACATTTCACAGCTATACATATGTTCCTTAGAGTTGAACAAATGAAGATTAAATAGTTTTAATAAGAATATTTCTCAAATTCTTTAAGGGTTTTCTCTATAAAGAAAGCAGTGGGAGAAAAGGGGGGACAAGAAGCTCCTGGCTCAGTTTATGCAGCCTTGGATCATCCAGGTGCTATATATCACGTCTCTTTGAGATCCTAGAAAAAGAATATCTTCACATCCCCAGGGAAGGAAGGTATCCTGTTGTTTGAGAGACACCTCTGTTGGTTGTTTGCCTTTTAACCGAACAGTGCCCAGAATTACAATTTTCAATAGCTTCGCCCACAATTTACAATTGAAACTCCTACCAAACACCCTATGCAGGAGAAAAATCACATTAACTAACATTTAGACATATATTTCTAATATAGCAAAATAACATAGAGTATTAAAGCAAAACAGAGCTTAAAAATCTACATTGCAGTCTGCACAATCAGACCTGGGGGTCATAAGTTCAGATTTATGACCAAAGGAAAGTAATTCTCAAAGTTTTCTAGCGCCTGTTACTTACTGAAAGAAAGCAAAGACTTCCCAGGAGTTTGTTTAATAAGTTTGTTGTTTGAATATTTCATTTAATAAAATAAGCAACCAAAAATATAAGCATGTGAACTAGTATTTGCCAAACATCATGGGTATGCAAGTAGTTGTAAATATCTCTTAATAGATGCATGGGCAGATTTATTAAAATTATAATGTTAGAAATGTAGTTATTAACCATTTTTTCTTTAATGCGGAGGTTTATCACCCTCACCTTTTTCTTTCATCAATTCCATGTCTAACCATTGGTAGACATTAAAAAATAAAGGCAGTGAAGTGCAAAAACTGTACCACTAACTTTGCTGTTATCTATTTATTTCCTAAGAATGCGTCTTGCCTGTCAAGAGAGACAACATTTTGGTATGCATAATGTTTATTGTTGTATTTTGAATTAAGCTTAAAGCCTGAAAAGAAGTTCCCATTTAATCAGCTAATTCAAAACAAAACACTTCTCTTCAGCAAGAATCAAGTTCCCCCTGTTTGCCTTTGGAATATCAATTAATGGTAAAATTCCTCCCCAATAAACTAGTCTTTTATTTTATATCAAAGACTATGAGCAATTGTCAAAATCTGTGGCAATGGTGTGCACACTCTAAATATTCAGTAAGCATTCAAAAATAAAAGGCAATGAAGCACAAAAACTGAACTATTTACTCTGCTGAAAGCCAGATATTTCCTTAAAGTACCAATACCCTTGAGGTGCTGCTTCCCAAAGGAAATTAGTGCCATAGCAAAGGGACACTGACATTCAGGGCTTGGCTACACTTGCGAGTTACAGTGTAATAAAGGAGCCCCGGGTGCCCTAGCTCATCACCCGTCCACACTGGCAAGGCACGCAGAGCGCTCTGACTCTGCGGCTACAGCACTGCTGGTACTCCACCTCGGCCAGTGGAATAACGTTTGCTGCGCCCCTGCTGGAGCACCGCCGCGCCAGTGTGGACGTCCTGGTCTGTTATTGACCTGTGATCGGCCTCCAGAAGTGTCCCACAATGCCTGTTCTAGCCACTCTGGTCATCACTTTGAACTCTACTGCCCTGCCCTCAGGTGACCAACTGTCAGACCTGCCCTTTAAATTCTCTGGGAATTTTGAAAATCCCCTTCCTGTTTGCTCAGCCAGGCATGGAGTGCTCTCAGCGAATCTTTCCAGGTGACTATGCCTCCCCGCGCCAGGCTATCCCCAGTATGGAGCAATCCTTGAGGGGCGGATTTGGATCTGGGCCAAAAATTGGGGATTGGTCCTGCTTTGAGCAGGGGGTTGGACTAGATGACCTCCTGAGGTCCCTTCCAACCCTGATATTCTATGATTCTATGATTCAATGGCGAGGTGCTGGACCTCATCATTGTTTCAGGGGAGGAAGCTGTCCAGTCCCAGCTGTGCTCCAGCCACAGGAATTACAATATCTTCCAGCAGATATTAAAGGCCATGCTGGAAAGGGGCCATGACTGGGATGCACTGTAGTGCAGAATTAAAGTGAAGGAGCTGCGGAACGCCTACCACAAAGCCCAAGAGGCAAACAGCTGCTCCGGTGCTGCCCCCGCGACCTGCCGTTTTTACAAAGAGCTGGATGCGTTACTTGCGGGCGACCCCACCTCCATGCCGAGTACCACCATGGACACCTCAAAGGCCAATGCAACAAGACAGGAGGAGGAGGACGAGCAGCAAAGCAGGAGCGAGGGTGCTCTGGTGGAGGAAGACACTCCAGAATCTCTAGATGTATGCAGCCAGGAGCTGTTCTCAAGCCAGGAGGAAGGTAGCCAGTCGCGGCGGCCAGTGCTTGGGGAAGGACAAACACCAGAGGAGGAGGTTTTATTAAATATGCAAAAAGTCAATCTGTTTCATTTTTCAAAAAAAGTCCTTTGTTTATCATTTTTGAAATTTTAGAAAATTATTTTCTTGGTCAACTTAATCTGCTGCTAGTATATATATATATATATATATATATATATATATATATATATAAACTTTTTTTTGGAAAATTTTGAAACCGCCAAACATTTTTTAAGACCAAACTTTGGTGACAAATTTCACTGTAAAAAAAATTAAAAATTGACCACCCACTGTCCCGGGGGCTCTCTCAAGCCTATTAAGTGTCCTGTCTTCAGCTGCTTTCTGCATTGCTCTTGGAGCACTCAGAGAGACAATCTGGGCTCTCTCTATGATTATGACTGCTCTATTTGGATCTTTCTAGTTTGAAGTCCTCCAGGACTCAGACATAGTTTAGAGCATAATTCCCCAAACTACCTATGGCCATAGACCTGGAACTATGGCTAGTAGAGTTGCCAATTTTGGTTTGGTTGGACATATTCTGGGAGGTTTCATCACATGACATAGTCTTTAATTAAAAATTAAACTTTATTTCCTGGAGACTCCAGGATAGTCCTGGAGGATTGCCAGCCTAATGGCTAGAGAGACACTGGGCAGTACTTTTGTTCTATACAGGTATTGCTGCCAGAAGGGCTACACCCTGCCCATGGAATGGGCACTGCCAAACACCCAGACAGTTTTCATATTGTAATTCCAATGACCTAGATCATTCAGTCCTGTGGGGTAGAACCCATGGGATTCTATGGGGATCCCCTTTTTAGAGTGAACAGTACATGAGTGTATAATCAGATGGGCAGAGTTTTTGTCTCCAAGTCCCTGTAATAGGCCTGTCATAAATATAAAGGGAAGGGTAAGCACCTTTAAAATCCCTCCTGGCCAGAGGAAAAACGCTTTCACCTGTAAAGGGTTAAGAAGCTAGGATAACCTTGCTGGCACCTGACCAAAATGACCAATGAGGAGACAAGATACTTTCAAAAGCTGGACTGGGGGAGAAACAAAGGCTCTCTCTCTGTCTGGGTGATGCTTTTGCTGGGGACAGAACAGGAATGGAGTCTTAGAACTTAGTAAGTAATCTAGCTAGATATGCGTTAGATTCTGATTTCTTTAAGTGGCTGAGAAAATAAGCTGTACTGAATGGGATGTAGATTCCTGGTTTTGTGTCTTTTTGTAACTTAAGGTTTTGCCTAGAGGGATTCTCTATGTTTTGAATCTAATTACCCTGTAAGGTATTTACCATCCTGATTTTATAGAGGTGATTCTTTTTATTTTTTCTTCTATTAAAATTCTTCTTTTAAGAATCTGAATGCTTTTTCATCATTCTTAAGATCCAAGGGTTTGGGTCTGTGTACACCTTTGCAAATTGGTGAGGATTTTTATCAAACCTTCCCCAGGAAAGGGGGTGTAAGGTTTGGGAGGATTTTGGGGGGAAAGACATTTCCAAACGGGCTCTTTCCCAGTTATATACCTGTTAAATGTTTGGTGGTGGCAGCGATAAAGTCCAAGGGCTAAAGGTAAAATAGTTTGTATCTTGGGGAAGTTTTAACCTAAGCTGGTAAAAGTAAGCTTAGGAGGTTTTCATGCAGGTCCCCACATCTGTACCCTAGAGTTCAGAGTGGGGAAGGAACCTTGACAAGGCCTTAGTGCCTACCCCTAAATCTGGCAGGTCTCTAGGGATCTGCATGAAGTTCCTCTGTCTCTGCACTGACTTTGGGTCCCCAGTAGGCCTTTACCCCTACCCTCTCTAGCTCCATTGCAGCATGGGTCCTTTTGAACTGCATTACCAAAGACTTCCTGGGCCTGCAGGACCTTTTTGGAGAGAAGGGCTTCACAGAAAATAGTACCCTACACTGTTACTGCTGATTTAGAATCTCCAGGAGGTGAAGAGGAACAATTTGTCATGCCCCGTCTGTGTGGAACCGGGATGGCAAAGCACTCTCTGTATTGTCCAGGAGGAGATTGCAGTGTGGAGTCAGCTACCACTGCTCCTTCCTGCATTGGAGAGGAGAGATCCACATGCAGATTTTGTACAGGCCCCATGGTCTGGACCTATGTTTGTAATCTTTGAGTAAATTTGAAAGTTTAGAACTATTTTGGGGAGAGGGAAATAGTCCCATTATTAAAGCCTTTTCTAGCCATCTGTATGAGCATCAATCCACCAAACAGTTACCATTCTATTATGATCATCGCTTCCAAATGGTTCTGCAGCCTAAAAATAATGATGAATGCAGTCCAATTCTGAATAAGTCATGAAGCCATTACCCTGTAAACACAGGCTAAAAGAACAGCAGCAGCAGAGAGTAGCTGCTGCTAAATGGGAAACTAGTGGAGCAAGTGACCATGAGAGGTAGATGCCATTTAGTGAAGAAAAATTATTCGTCTCAATATGCAACGGCAGAAGACAAATGTGGTTTTATTTTTCTTGGTAAAGAAAAAATCCCTCCCCTTTTTATTGGTAGAATAGACTATAAATCAACTACAAAAGGCACTACTTTAGACCTCAGCTATGCTCTAAATCAAGTGAATACTTGGCGTGTTTGTTTTCTCAACAGACTGTGAAAACATTTATTTGTAGATGGTTTTATTTACTTTTTCAGGTTGCAGTTACAGTAGCAAAACTTACAAAGGGACAAATTTACTTAATTCTGTTCCTGAAACAAGCTGGAGGGGGAAAATCCCCATGGGAATCAGCTGGCACAGAACTCTGAAGATGCAGGATTGAGATGAAAGGATTGCAAGTACGCTGGTGTGTTAGCTAAGTATAGGCAGCAAACACCAATGGTGCTACAAAATCCATTCCTTATTAATCAAGGGCATAGGTAACTTTTTTTATTGGGAGGAAGGGCAAGAGTTAAAAAACAGTAGCTATTGAATACTGTTTTAATAAGCAGTTTTTTACCATGATGAAATCTGTCCACTTTTAATAAAGAGACAAGGTGGGTGATGTAGTATCTTTGATTGGACCAACTTCTGTTGGTGAGAGAGACAAGTTTTTGAGCTACACAGAGCTCTTCTTCAGGTCTATGCGTGGCTTGAAAATTTGTCTCTCGCCAACAGAAGGTCCAATCAAAGATATTACCTCACCCACCTTGTCGCTATAATGTCCTGGGACTGACGGGCTACAACAATACTGCATACTTTTAATAAAGTGAGCTAAATGAGCTGCTGCTGTTCCAAACTCAGTGTTTCCTTTATTAACTCAACACTTACATTTTGGGGGAGTAGCTAAAGTCTCCCCCTCCAAGATCCCAGTTATCAATCCCATGTTAAATGTATCACAACAGCCAGAGGGAAGGTGGGGAGCTGATATGAGAATGTAGCACAGGTTGGCATAGGTATTAAAGACAATATCACATGGCCTGAGCTTTGCTACTGTGGCCCGAAGCGAAGTGCCATTGTCATCATGAGTCCCAGCAAAGGAGTCAGACCTTCTCTTGTCTGAGTGGGTAAAAAGACATAAGAAAGCTGTAGAGAGCACGGGTGATGAAGGATGGGAATACGGGGGTGCACTGTGTTGATTGCTGGAGGTAGGATTCTAAGCAATTCTTGCCTAGCATATAGTGGCATAAAACGTTAATCTAACATTATAGTTGGAGGAAGAAAATTGCCCGGTTGATTACACTAAATGAATTCAGACTTATCAGTTCTAATCAACTCTCTCCAGAAGAGCGGTCATCACACTTCCAAGTAATCACTCTGACCAGAGAAAGAGAAAATGTCACTCAATACCTAATCCATTCAACACACAAGTGTTCTGGTCCCCCAGAAAATTAGCTTACTTTAAATATACAAAGGCAGCAGCTATTATTTGAAGGGGGGGAGATATATCTTCAACCTTCTCCTGTTATCTTGACAAATGTAGAGAGAGCGGATTTTAGAGTAATTCTTAGTTACACAATGGCAATTTTGAACATCGTAGGAGAGATTGAAAAGAGATTCTGTCCTGACTTGTTAGTTGATGAAAGTGGTTATCTAGTGATGGCTATCACAAACCTATGGAAGGAACTGTTCCCAGGCAAATTAGGAATCCTACTTTAGAGACAAGGGACCATATACAACATTGTCCTATGGCCTCTTTGTGCTAGTTAGGCTGGTGCAAACAGGGCAGAGGGCAGGCATATTACTTCCTCCTCCCCGCCAAGGGAATACTCTGGTGCTAGAAGGACTCTGAAACACCTCCACAAGGGCCGCATCTGCAGGGGCATTCTGGAGTGGTAGGGGGCATGGCTGAAGTGTCCTGTCTGATAGTGACTCTCTGCAGTGATCCATAAACATTCCTTTCTTCAGTATTGGTAACAAGACAAACTTGCAGTCGTGTTATACGTATCACTGAGAGCAGCTAGTGCCTTTCACCATGAGTGTTTGGCTTGCCCAACACCTGAAGTATTTATGTACACCAGTCTGGTTTACTCAGAGTCTGACAGACTCTATCTGCTTCTAATTCCTGCCTATTCTCCCTTTTTTCCAGCATGGAGTTTTACTCCAGAATAGGGGGGTTTCCTGACCTAGAGGGCCTCAGACAGTCTGAGGCATAAAATATTACTTTTCCCCACTGGCATTTCAATTTTGTTTTCTTGCCTATAATATAATAATAAATGCATATTGTTCAATATTGAGCTAGCTTACCTTTACAGAGCTTATTTTCATGTCAGTTTTATATGCACTTCTGCCAAAGCTATGAGAGAGCTGTGAGGAGAATGAGATTTGTCTCCTGTGAAGTTGTTATGGCCACTGAGCAGCTAGTATAATCATATAAAATAGGGCTGTGAACCTCAATGAAAAATATGCCATAGCGTACTTCCATCTTCTCTGTATTATAGAGAAATACATATACAATATTCATGCTTCATTTGAAGCTTATATTTTATTGCTACCATTTAGTGTCCTTAGATTCTCATTTATTTCAACATAGGTTTTTTACAGGGTATTTAATGCTGGGTTCATTAAGAAACAGACCTTTATACGTACAGTTAAAAACTAAGTATTCGAATTATTTCGAGTTTAGAGTAGGAAGTCCATTTATCATTTCTGTGAGAAATTTTAAGTGGTAAGCAGTTGAAAAGTGTATTCTCTCCATGAAAACCATAAGCAGTAATTATTAGCATTACAAGTGTACAATTTAGAACTTAAAGACAATAACATTTTGTTGAAATGTTATTGGAATTGGTTAAATGCATTTGTGGGGGGGGGGGTCAAAAGAACATGTAATTGCAAAATAATGAATTCCAGTAAAGGGATTTTCATGTAAGTATACAAGGCCATGAAAAGAATAATTTGGAAAGACTTCTAAATTAACTTGACTTCATATTTAGAAATGATTGGCACACATTAAATCCATTCCATATGGTCAGGTATTTATTTTTGCTAAGATCAATTGACTTCAGGTTACTTGTATTGTTTACATTGCAAAGTGGAGTCAGGTAAAGGTTAGGTTAGTTTATGAAGATACCAGTCCTTGGAACAAAAGGATTCCGTCAAAGAATCAGACAATATGTTTGTTCCTCCTTGTTCAGTGTGAGGTTTTTATGACACTTAGCGTTTTTATTTTGCTTGCACGGGCAAGTCCAGTAGACATGCTCCTGAGAAATTATTTAAAGAGAGGCTCAAGCAAATGAATCAACTTTACTGGGATATGATCAGCTTCTAAAAAACTGCACCACAGCTGCAAAAACAGCATGTCTTCCAAGATCTAATTGCTTACATATTCAGTTAGTCTTACAAGTTCCATTTCTCTGTAAATGTGCAATCTGGTGACTTCCAGAACACATTACAACCTCTTTCTTAGACAAAAATATTCACTCTATCCATATTTTGTAAAGATTGCCATTATCAAACAACATTATTCAATTGTTAACTTACTAAAATGTCTATAACTTTAATCTCTCCAGTAACTTTACAACACTGCCAGCAGAGGTAGTATGACTGGCTGGCTGTTTTCTGATTTCTTTGTGGATTCTCTCTGGATTCTGCCAGTGTCAAAATATGAAGCAAATGTCTGTCCTGCCTCATCCTGAGTCCTCTGGTCTTTCTAAAAATCCAAAAGCCAATTATCCATAAGTCTGGCCATACAACAGTAGTATATTCTGTTTTGAAGCCTACAAATCCCAAATGTGGATAATAAGGAACAGAATAATAAAAAGTGTTCCATTGTCTCCTCTGACCAGAACAGGCTTCCCAGGGGTAGCCTTTATCTATTATGTGCTTCCCTGATAAGTTTCTTCTAGCATACAAATTTGCCATGAAATACCTGCCTCCATTTATCCCTGTACTTGAAGCTATCTCTGTTATTTCAAAGGTCCAACAATGCCCCACTGTGACAACTGGGAAATTCAGTACTGCTAATTGGCATTCTGAAAAATATTCCTCAAGCACCCTCTTGAATAGTGCTCTCTTAAACTGTGAGTTGCCTTGCTGGAATACCGTTCAATGAATTTGCCAATGGGAAATGCATTTTAAAGCAAGTGTATATAAGAGGGATATTTTTAGTCTGTTACAGGAAAAAATATCATCAAGAAAGCTTCAGGGCATACCATCCCCAACCAAACCCCTTCTTTAACTGGCACATAGACTATGCTTCTCTTCACTAGGTTACATTTATTGCCCTGAAGCATCTGAAAAAAATAACCCGGTCAATCTGACCAACAATTTTCTAAGGGGAGGATAAACATGCCCCATAAACGCAAATTCCCTTTTCTGCCAAAACAAACCAAAAAAATCAAAAGGCCTTCATAAAAGGAAGATCCCAATGGGCCTCTAGTCAAGGAATCACTAAAAGCACATGAGAGAATCATAGAGAGGGGATTCATAAACCTCTGATAACATTCTGCTGTCAAACTGTCTTCCCCACAGGGAAGTTCCATTCTTCAGTTTCAAGATAGCTGCACAATCCTCCATTTCCTCTGTTGGTCCCACAGATGAGTCCCATTCTTCATCTGCCAATGTTGGAATAGCTGCAATACTAACCAAAACTTTCTGCTGCGGGGAAAGGAGAAACCATTTGTACCTGAAAGAGCTCACTTAATATTCTTGAACTATCTTCAAAATGTCAGCAGAGTCCCTGTGGACCAACCCAGAGCTAGGATCCAATAACCCCACCATATTCCGCTTCAGTCTCTTTTCCTTACATCCTGACCCTGCAAATATATCAGAGAAGGGTCCCCCACTTTTGTCCTAAAGTCCTCTGTAAATTTTACTGATTCCCATTTTCTCCTTCCATTTCCTTCTTAAATTCCTCTAAGACTCTTATTTCTAAACATTCCCAGTGTGCAGTTGACTATGAAGATCTCTCAAAGGACTCTGCAATGCTAAATAACGCTTGTAATCAGAGCTACGCAGGCCCGGCTTGACAAAACCCTGGTTGGGATGATTTAGTTGGTCCTGGTCCTGCTTTGAGCAGGGGGTTGGACTAGATGACCTCCTAAGGTCTCTTCCAACCCTAATCTTCTATGATTCTAAGATCTTCTGCCTCTGACACACACTCAGGATGGAATGCATGCTCCAAGTTGCTCTTTTCAGTACCATCTATATTAAAGCTCTAGGCCCAAGTCCTCACAGGTACTTGTTATCTGTGTCTAGTTGACTGCCTCGTCACTGCTACTTAACCTTTTGACTTACCCCCCTCCCACACACTTTCCCTTTTTTTAGACACTTTTTCCTTGTTCACTAGTTCATTACCCCCAACTGGTGGGCCTCCTGAGTCCCCAGATCCCAACTCTTATGTTCTTTCTGAACTTGCTCAAGCCCATTAACCCCTGGGTTAATGACTGCACTTGTAACACATCCATCGGCTCCTCTCTCAGTTCTCCCTCATCCACAACAGCTCCCAATACAGAAAACCTGTCTGTTTGTTATCTGTTTGAACTGTGAAAATGTGGTGTGGTTCAGTCAGTTGTAGGCCACCCTTAGTTACTATGACCCAGCAGACGCCTGGGATCCTTTTACCCTGTCTGATGTTGAAAAAGTTTTCTGTTCCTGAAGTTGAGCACATCAAAAACTGCTCCTCAACTACAGGGTCTGCCATACCCACAGCCTCCCAACCCCTCCCTGGTGACTGGGATTCTTGTAAAACCAATTGTGCCTGTGGATCTTTCTTCCCCAGTTTCCCTTTCTGACACTCCCCATCTCCAGTAGCCTCCCTCCACGTTACTAATGCTTGTGCCCCCATCTATATTGTCCTGGCTATCAGTGGTTACCACTCACTTCCTCACCCTGACCCCTTCCCAATCCTGTATCAGCAAAGGACAAGGGCTGTCCTTCCCCAAAAAGTAAGAGGCCCTGCCACTCAAAATGGGGCTTTCGTCAGTCCTTGCAGTGCTGCTCAGAACTCTCCAACCCCCTCAGGCTCAGAGGAGGAGGAATGGCCCTGTGAGGCTGGGAAGGATGTTACACACCTCTGGGCTCTGCCTATAAACATGTTCACTTTTCCCACACATTGCCTCTAATAAAACCTCTGCAGTCCTTAGTCTGGTGTGCATTAGAACCACAGCACCTGCACTTCCTCACACCACAGCCCACACTAAAATGTTCTATAGAGTCCCAGGTAAAATAGTACAGTAACCCAACTAAAATATATTGGGCAGACGTTGCACTGTATTACTACTGGAAAAGTTCAATGCTGCCTTTATATTCACCATTCCAAATCCTAAATGGATCATATACTTTTTCTGGAGGCTGCATGCTTTAACATCACATAAAACCCTATGCAGAATATCCACTTTTATGTATATTTTCGTTACAAGGCTTAACAGTAGGTTGGAATGGAGAAACAGCTACTATATCATCCCAGTCCTCCTAATTCCAATCCACTCCAAGAAAAATTCCACCTCCTCTTAAGAGTAAAAGCTGACATCGAAGTCGCTGCTGATTGGCAGGTGGTATCACAGCTTCCAGTTGGGCAGGTAAAAATGCTAACGATTCAAACAAGAGTCCTAACAACAAAATCCCTAGTGGGACATTTGACCGTGTCTCCTGTGTAGCCCAGTTGAATCACATATCTCTGCCAAGGCATCCTAGGATAGTTGCTTCTGTTGTGAGGAGTCTTGCCCAGAAGTGCAATCCTGATTGGCTGTGACTGCTGCATAGGATTTCTTCCTTGGCAACCCCTCAGGCGTCCCACAGCCGGAAACACACACCCCAGGACCTTCCTTATTGTCACTGTTCCTCAGTTGCTCACTCACAAGAGGCCTTGGTGCTCCCTCATCAGCCCTAGGGCTTCCCTTTGTGTTTCTGGGACCCTCGGTCAACAAAAACAAAAGATCCCACTTCAGATTCTAAAAAATGCCTCTTTTTGGCCACTCTTCCCTCCAGTTGACTCAAACCCTTAAGAATTCCCCGAGTGGAGTCACTTAAAGTGAACAGAGCTTCTGCAACAGAAGAGAGCCCCGTACTACCCCCTCTCTGCTTAGAGGGGAAGCCACAGGTGTGGCTATTAAACTGCCTTTACCTCTATGTTTCTGATACAGACTGACTGTGGCAAACCTGCACTGAATTCCTGCCCCTCCTCGAGAGTCCACACAGAGTTTGAAATGAAGGACACATCCTGCAAACCACTTCCCAGAGTAAGAGTTCCTCCCCCACCCACACCAGGGGCTGCCTCTGGCAGCCGCTCCGCCACAGTAGGTTTCTGCAAAGCAAACTTTTCCCTTTTGAACACGTATTCCTACTGCGTATTCCTACGTATTCACTCCAAATCCTTCTCTATCCCACAGTATAGTTCCCAAGTCACTGTTCCCACTGGATCCTTCTGCCTGGGGGCACAGACACCATAGGAACAAGGCCCATACTGTCTGCTGACAGCACCTCAGAATCCACCTGTCTACTGTCTGTGCACAGTAACTTCTGCATCAGTCTCCAAACAAACTCCTCCACCATCACGTCCGAGAACTTACTGGTAAAACAAAGCCTCCTTCAGCCCCACCATTAGAGGTGACAGCCATCTTGGCAGGAAGAGGAGGTGAGAATACACACTCTCTTGCTCTCTTCTTACTGAAGGGAGAGGCAAGACTTAATGTTTCTCTTTTAACATTTGGACTGGTGGACTTAAGCTTTTCCGAGCTGGAGCGGGACTGATTATTTTTGGCTTAAACTATTGATGGGCAAAATCTTTGATGAGGACTCCATTCGTAGTTTAGTAAATAACCTTATGCCACCAACTGGCATATTCCTGTACTCCATTTTAGCAAAAGTCTGAGTCTCCTCCACTCTGCTTGTTTTTACTAACTAGAAGGCATGTCACAGTCTATATGTTTCTGTTAGTCCATTGGTTACAGATCTTGGGAGCTGAATTTAGTGACAAAAACCATAGCTCTTTGCAAACTGGATTCTTGTATGTTGTCCTAGGCACCACTGGCCAATAATGCTGCTGGTGTTCTGTGTTAGGCAAAATGCTTTTATGCTTCCCTATCACTGTGGATAGCTTTGTGTTGTCAGTCTCTCCAGTTCAAAACAATTACTGAACTATCACATGGTGGTCAACACTATGTAGCATGAAAAATAGCTGCATCAGATGTCATCAGGATCCAAGTGGTGTGACATGTGTCTTAGCTTGACATCCAATGCTGTAAATTAATCTGTAAGAATCTATTCTTCGATTCATGCATTCCAACCAGTTCAGAACAACAAATCTCTGGCCCTGTACTTACATTTCTCTACTATCATGAGTCCTGAAGATATTATCTTTGTCATCTTCAATCTCAGTGACAATAGATCCATAGTGTTTCATCTTTTAAAAATCAGGTTATCTGTGAGTGTTATTTCCTCCGTGTAATATCCAGAGCTCTCACTTGCAGCTGACATCCTTATTGCTGCTTGGACAAAAGAAACACAACACTTGGGTATGTTACTTACTTGCAACCCTTAGTTCTGTCAATACCTTGTCTGACAAAGACTTGACTAAATGGATTTAGAGCCCACCTGACTCCCCCGCACTGTCTTGCTGTCCCACGCCAAAATCTGATTATGGCATCAGTGACAGGTATAGCCGTTGCTGGTCTGTTTTTAAGCAAAGTAGTGCAAGTGAGGAAAACACATTCCTTGTAGCCTTTGTGCTCCTGCAGTAAGGATTTTTTCTTGGTAGCTTTCAAAGGCTTAGAGACAAACTCCACAGTAGCTTTTGTCCCATATGTTTACTTCAATTTTGCCCATAAACGTGAAAATCTGCCCCATTGGGCTGAGTTCACTCCTTAGTTCTGCCTGTTGCCCCTGCCTCTCAACCATGCCTCACTCCATAGAGCCCCAGACATGCAGGGATTACATATATGAGGTTGGGGATGGGTGCTACTGACCCGGAATCATTTATTCTCCAGGACAAGTACCAAGTACATTGCATTGCCTTTCCCTGTTGTTCTGTGATATTTTACTAGTAAGGTGATCAGAAAAATTTGTGATAGGGTCTTAATGCTCACTTGTTTCATAATTTCCCTAGCAATACGTTATGTGCAATATTATATCTCTGAATGTCAGTGGCATTTCCTTAAAGCAACGTCTATCTGACATTATGAAACATCAAGAATCCCCTACATTTCTTTTCTGTTGGAGTTGGTTCTAGTGATACATTATGATTGTATTGGCTTTTTCAAGAGAGACAAAGAATAAGCTTTTAGGTTAATAAAACCTTATGCTCTGGCTAGTGAAATAATAAAAACAAAAACTCTATAAGATTTAAAAGAAAATCTCGTTTCATGAATAATGAATCCTTATTACCATTTAAAAATAACTTCTAGGTCCTAATCCAAGTGAAAAATAATTCATTTGAAGGAGTTAGTCATCCTGACAGTTCTACAAACTTGAGACAAAATGCAAGACACCTGCAAGATAGACGTCATGCATTTTTATTTATTTATTTATTTTTATTTAATGCAAGCAGAGACTTTCAGTCAGTCAACAAATTTCAGTCTAAGCTTTTATTAAGTGCATGTTTGGTATGTATTGTCGGGGTGGGGGGGAATGAAAGCAGAGCACGGTTGAGAGCAGAGCCTAGTTCAACAGCTAAGGTATCTCTATATGCGTATGTGGGGTATCTGCTAGGTTGTTCCAAATTCTTGCAATGCTTGGGGAGGTAGGAATTCAGTCAGAAATCACTCCAGTGCACAGATGTATCCCAACATTTTCATTAGCATGGACAAAACCCTTGTATCATTTAGAAGAGCAGTCATTCAATAGGAGTATGGCTTTGCCTTACAGGAATTTTACCTCATTCAGTCACAAGCAGCCTCCACTGCCTTTCCAGCCTCTGTTTCTTAATCCTGGATTAAGGTACCTCCTTCCCTTTGGCCAGTTGCTGATTCTTATGTGTGGGGCGGGCTCATAGAGACTAAGGTCTCAGGCTGCTCTGTAGGCCAGTGTCTAAGTCAGACCCGACTCTTGGCTTGCCACACCAGCATGTGCCCTCTCTTGCAGACTGCCTGCACAGTCCCTTCTCAAATGGCATCCCCATCCTTCAATCAGCAAGGAATTGGTAGCAGAAAGTAAGGATGGGATTTCCCACCAGCTCTCTAGCCTTGAGGGGGGCAGGGCTGGAGTAGCAAGCTTCTCTTGTCTGCCTATCACATGGTCGCTTAGGGCTCCAGGGGCTAAGCCAGCCTACACAGCATGGCTGCTGATCTGTGTAGCTGGTCTCCACCCTGTATTATGACTGTATGTATATTTTCATCGAAGAAAATGAAACTAAACTTCTTCTGTGTTTATCCAGCATTTAAAATACTTCTATCACACCAGATTCACGTAGTTCTCCTATGCCCCAGTCATTGATTAGTGATGTATATGTTGATCTTTACTTCCTATAGTTTTCTCTTTGCTGAGCTGCCTCTTGAGGAGCCTCTGTTTTGCATGAGCCATCCATACTTCCTCTGAGGATTTTTGTTGCAATGGACGGCCCCCTCCACATCCCAGAGAACACAGGCACTGGCTTAATCACTATCTGATCTTTAAATTGCCATTTATATAGTAAGCTTCCAGGAATGTCACTCTGGCGGTTGCTCTGTACCCTACAAATGTCTCAGTCAGTATGAAGCGATGGAATCACCTACAAGTAGGACTGAGAACTCTTTTTGTTCAGAATGTTACCAGGTTGAATCATCACAGGGTTTCAAGGTCTGTTACAAACCAATTTTTAAATTCTCAGCCATTTTGACTATGAATTACACCATGCAATTTACAGCTACAGTAAGGCATGTATCTATGCCATGCCAAGAATCCTAGACCATTGTGATATCAGAGGTAACTCAGTCAGTCATCAGCCTTACTCTATAGCTAATCTGCATACAGTATTTTCATTGATTGTATGAGGGAGACTGAACAGATGGTGGATTACTTGGCCCAGCTGCCACTCACACCAATCAACACATCCACCACAAACCAACACAACTAGCATACACAATAACCCCAGACATACATAGCCCCTCACACACTACTCATTTGCCAGCACAAAATCATACAACTTTCCCAGCACAACCCCCTTCTTGACACAAATCAACCCAACCAGCGTACATATGAGATTCATAGTCTGTTAGTGTCCAGTTTTTATGTTCTCAGCCATTTTGATGACATAATGGTGAATGGAATGCTCACCTGTGTCAGGTCTGGTCAGTCCTGCAGATCCTGGCTGGGGCCAGCCTTAAGGCCAACCCAGCCAATGTAAATGGATGAATCAAAAAGTCACCTACCTTGGAAATACCATGGCAGGAGGCCAATTTAGACTGCTGGTTAACAAGGTACAGGCTTTGTCAAGGTGTCCTGTCCCTTGCAAGTGAGATGGTTCATGCATCCAGGCTGGATACTACTGGCAATTTGTGCCTGGTTTTGCCATCATTGCAGGCCTTCTTACAGACCTGACGGATAGTAGCCAAAGAAGATCCAGTGAAAAGAGGCCCGCTGGGAGGCCTTCAAAGCATTGAGAGACTGATTATGCCAAAAGGCAATACTTTTCAATCCAGACTTTACAAAAAATGGGCCTGGAGGCAATCCTTTCTCAGGAAATTAATTGCATGGAACAATCCTGTCCTCTTAATTAAAAGCTGTTGCCTGCATTCTATAAAGGAAAATTCTCTTCATGTTTGACCCAGTTGTCCACGTGAGAAGCGAGACACAGGGTATTGTCTAAGCCTGGTTTCTCACTCACTGCCAAGTGTCCCTGGTAGAGACATGTGGCTTCTGAATCAGGTTGGACACCTCACGGAAAGAGGACTGGAGACAAAACAACCTGTTTTGGCTCTTGTTAGAGGTGCTCTCTGTTTCCACTGAGGTCTGTATAAGGTTGGGATCGTTGGTTTGAGTACCATGGGGCCAAAGTGGAGAGTATCTGTCCTCAACTAGTGGAGTGCAGTTCCCCTTGACTGAGCCTTACTTCAGGCCATGTCAATTTCTCAGTCCTCCATTATACCCTTCCCCCATGCCCCTAGGGAGCCATATCATTTTCCATTAATTGTACTGCTTTTGATAATGTCTATGGATGGTGTCTCAATATGCAATCTTGTCCTCCAGCTGGGAGTGTTTGTATTAACTGTTCTACAGGATAAACACAGTTGTTTGGTCTCTGTTCCACACTTCAGGCCGTAACCAATGCCGGCAATAGTCTCTCAGCTTTTGAGCCATCAGCGAGGAGTATTCTTCTGTCCAGAAGTCACAGTGATGCTTCTCATCACTCAACTCCAGCAAAACTTGGATGGACTCCTTAACCAACGAACAATCCCATGTGGCCTCAGGGTCAAGCCTGTGCTAGGTAGCCTATGCCAGACCAGCCAGGTAGGGGGTCAGTACATGAGTCCAATCCTCCAGTGGCCATTGTCATACGTTTGAAGGTAGCTAGAATCATAGAATATCAGGGTTGGAAGGGACCTCAGGAGGTCATCTAGTCCAACCCCCTGCTCAAAGCAGGACCGATCCCCAATTAAATCATCCCAGCCAGGGCTTTGTCAAGCCTGACCTTAAAAACCTCTATGGAAGAAGATTCCACCACCACCCTAGGTAACCCATTCCAGTGCTTCACCACCCTCCTCATGAAAAAGCTTTTCCTAATATCCAACTTAAACCTCCCCCACTGCAACTTGAGATCATTACTTCTTGTTCTGTCATCTAGTACCACTGAGAACAGTCTAGATCCATCCTCTTTGGAACCCCCCTTTCAGGTAGTTGAAAGCAGCTATCAAATCCCCCCTCATTCTGCTCTTCTACAGACTAAATAATCCCGGATCCCTCAGCCTCTCCTCATAAGTCATGTGCTCCAGCCCCCTAATCATTTTTGTTGCCCTCCACTGGACTCTTTCCAATTTTCCACATCCTTCTTGTAGTGTGGGGCCCAAAACTGGACACAGTACTCCAGATGAGGCCTCACGAATGTCAAATAGAGGGGAATGATCACGTCCCTCTATCTGCTGGCAATACCCCTACTTATACAGCCCAAAATACCGTTAGCCTTCTTGGCAACAAGGGCACACTGTTGACTCATATCCAGCTTCTTGTCCACTGTAACCCCTAGGTCCTTTTCTGCAGAACTGCTGTCTACCCGCTCAGTCCCTAGTCTGTAGCAGTGCATGGGATTCTTCCATCCTTAGTGCAGGACTCTGCACTTGTCCTTGTTGAACCTCATCAAATTTCTTTTGGCCCAATCCTCTAATTTGTCTAGGTCCCTCTGTATCCTGTCCCTAATCTCCAGCATATCTACCACTCCTTCCAGTTTAATGTCATCTGCAAACTTGCTGAGGGTGTAATCCACGCCATCCTCCAGATCATTAATAGAAGCACCTTGGGGTCATTGTCCAGCCCACTTGCCTCATATGTCATTCCCTGAAGGGCAGCAATCCTGTGGACCAGTTCTGTGATGTGAGGTACAGCCCTCTGGCTGTGCCTCTTGGAGTATGCCTACACACCAACTAGACACCCCCAGCTGGCCCATACTTGCTGACTTGGGCTCATGTGTCTGTTTCACTGCTGTGTAGACTTCCAAGGTCAGGCTGGAGCCCTAGGACCCTGCAGGGTGAGAGAGTGTGATCACAGGAGTTCATTAACCCCTTCTTGACTGGTGGGGGGGGGGGTCATCTGCCCAACCACACCATCAAACATATACAGTACCTACATACATACACCAAGGCTCCCCAATATATATGTGCTAGTGTAACTATAAAAATACTCTTATCACCCTAGGCAGCTGCAAAGTGACCCTCCATTCTGGACACTGTCACCTTCCAGCCCCCAACCATTTGAAGAGAAAGTTTTACTCAAACCAGGTCTCTGTCTGAAAATGTCATCGTGAGAAACAATCCATGGTTAATTTTAAATGTTATAGGTGTTGACAAATTGTATAGTAAATTGCTTGACCACACTTTGGTTCATTATGAAATATACTCAAGAGACCAAATAACCAGTGTCAGTCAGGTTTATTAATATGGTGAGTGAAAAGAGTTCTGTATGATACCAGTCTCCTCAAAGCAGTCCCATGCAGCAATGTTAGTCACCTTACACAGAAACTGTGCTCCCCAAGTTACACATTTCAGCTGGTATTATTTATATGATTTTACAAGTTACACATTTCGTTACGTGTCATGAAAATCCAACCCCACAGTTTGTTCCAACTGCCTATCCTGTTCTGTTCCTGCCTCATTTTTGTTTTGGATACTAGCATTCCACGAAGGTACTTCCCTAGCTTGTACAAGACATAGAACAAACGTACCTGGATTTTAACAAGTTCCCTATCTGCTTCTGCCAAATGCTTGCTTCTTCAAATGCAAAGAATTATGGGATACTTATCATAAATGAACAGGATTATAGTATAGGCCAGTTCAGACTATATCACTGTTGCAGTAGTTTATTGGTGCTTGATGCATACTAACGTATATATGGTGCTGATAATACATATTAATATGATATACATTTATATGTTAGCCAGCATATATTAGTCAACTTATTGTATAAATGACCTTCAGTCATTAAGAGTGGAATAAAGTCTTCATTAAATCACAGAATTAAAAGGGAAAGTTACATTAAATCAGTCAGAAAAACCAGCTTCAAAAACACTGCTGCGTCACTGTACATTTAGAGCCTTTTAAAGGATCTAAGCAGTAAGTTCTTTTTCAGTCTCTAGCAGAGCAATGCCACAATGTGTCTGCTTATAAATATGTATTAACTATAACACAAGCTTTTTTGCATATGACATTTGACTTGATTTTGAGGTTGAGATGGCTTGAATCTGTAATTATGTTACCATTTACTGTTGTGTAAAACTCCACGTGATACTAATTACACTTAACAATTATAGTGCTTAACATTAATTACACTGGAAGAACTACAAAGCAAAATCCCTTTTCCTCTTTCTCAGTAGATTGGGACCTCTAATAGTAGAGCAGAAAGCATTCAATGTCTGTGGCACATTATAGATCAAATTACTTCCCACTGGTTAGAAATGTCATAGATACTACATGTAGTTTTCAGATACCACCACATATTTGGTGTATCATTGGGTAGAGTTGATATTTTGCTTTCTGACCCCTTTTTTAGGATGATGTTTTTCCTGGCACTCTGGCCATGCTGTGTAGAAGTGTTTGTCCTGAACAGCAGAAATAAGCATTGTGGTTGGGATTTTAACAGATAAAATGCATAATTCACACTTACCTCTAATTATATGTAAACATTTTATATTTTCACTATATTTATTCATAATTGTATTGATGGAAACAAGTACCTAAGGAAAACATGCTTTAACTTGTACATTATAGGCCTACTTTCATTTAATTCCCTTTTCAGAATAGCTGTGGGTATTTATTATAGATAATACACACAAAATTCCCCAATGAGTCAAGCAGTCAGAATTCTTGAGGAATCAAATAACTGTCAACCACAACATTGACAGTCTGAGGACATTGACCAAGATACTCAGGCATACAGTATTTATATTATCCCTGTTTGAACCAAGGAGTTAGCCAAATGTGAGGTTTTGCAGGTTGTTTCCATTAGGAGAAGCTGATGATGGAATCCAGTGGATGCTTGTTTAATGAAATCCCATTTATTTACAAAGAACATACAAAGTCCCGTTTCCCCAAACACAGCAGAAATTAAACAAGAGATGGTGTCTTTGGTCACAGTTCCAAGCCCCTATTCCAGTTGGCACATAACCCAAAAGCACTTGCTCTCTTTTAGCTTTTCTCAAGGATATATTCCCAGTGCTTGTCCTGACTGTCGTTGGCTTTGCAGTCACTGCTTCTCTCTCAGCTTCTCTATCTTTTTTCTGCTTCTCTTCCTTAGATACACCATCCTTCCTAGACAATAGCCAACAAAACCCTTCCACCCCCGTGTGTCTTTGTTTGGGGTGGTGATGTGCTTGCACTTTGGAGTAGAGGCCACTGTTCTTTCAGCTAGCTGGTTGCATGGAGGAGCTTAACTGTTTCTTACAATTGTTTTAATTGTAAAGTTAAACAGGAGGAAGTTACTAAACCCAACCCATAACCATACAGCACTTTTAAAATATAAAGATCCTAAGGAATGATCTGCTGAAATATTTCTGTCCTGCATTTCCTGTTTTAAAATCTTTTGAAGCAGAATCTCCAGAGTGTAGCAGGGTTCCATGGGTTGTGGATGCAAAGAAAATAATGTTTATTCTGAACACGGGTTGATTGAATAGTCCAATTAAAAAGAAAAGAAAATGGGAACGCCTACAATGTTTAAAACTTTATATAGTCTTCCTACTTCTTTAAGCAATAAAAACATACACAAAAAATAATAGGGAGCAGATGGACCGGCGAAACTTTTTAAAAAATCTCCTACTAATTGAAAAATGAAGTTGTATGATTTGTATAAAGTATATAATCAAGGACAAGGAGAAGCTCTTTATCCATTTAAATATCTATGCATCTGTTAGCAAATCTGTATCTATTCCAGTGTTAACGTTAACCAAATTCTACTAAAACTTCTGTGTTCACTTGGTTGATTTCCTGACATTTGAGCCAACTCATTAAAGGGATATAAACTGAATGAAACTAAGAGGATAATGAAATAAAACATATGGCTAATCTGAAACTAATTTTCTTTGGCAAAAAATGCCCTCCTGGGAAAAGGACTACACGTTCCTTTCTAGTATCTAAAGATCTTACTTCAGAATCATGAGCTTTGATGAGGCTGCTTGTGCCACCAGCCGAGCAATGCAAAGCAGTCCTAACCGGGCAGCTGTTGACTCCATCAGCATGTGGGGGAATACTGGTTTGGTGTTGGCTGATATGCTAGTTCTGTCGCTCCACTGGGGTGCCGCCCAGAAATGCGGAAATGCTTGGACTGTGGTAAGGAGGAAAGAAAAAAGACTGGACCCTGCACAGCTCCAGCAGTCCCTGGACAGCATAAAATCCATTTGGGAATATTTAGGAGCTGACATAAATTAGAGCAGCCACCTCAGGAGAAGGGAATGGAAGAACATATAAGTGGCATATGGCTACTTTTACCATCTTCCTCGCCCCATCTCTGATCTCAACAACTCAACAAAACTCAAGGATCAGGACTTCTATCTGTGCAGGAAATTATTTATGAGATAAGAGGATGTACAATTTCAGACCATACTCTAGTTGCTTTTACCTTATTAGGAGTCAGCAGGATAACTGTAGCATAGTCTGCAGGATAAAAAGATTCACTCTAACAAAATAGAAGTTGGGGAGGGTAGTGAGTAATTATTAATACTAAGGAGGATGTTCTATTATTTGCATTGACATTTTACAGCTGTATTCCTACAGAATATCCCAATACAGTGGCTGTCTGTAGTCAAATCAAATTAGTTCATTAGTGTATATTTTTGGTGTATTGCTTAGAAGTAAAATGTGTAATTGTGATGTTCTTGTAATCAGACTTCAAATTTAACACCCTGCTGAGAGAAATGGAGAAAAGTTCCTGTCTCTGTGCTAAGGTATTCAGACAGAAAAAACTGAAAGTACTAACAAAGAAAATAACAGAACGCCACTAGCCGTCACCTTCAGCCCCCAACTAAAACCCCTCCAACGCATTATTAAGGATCTACAACCTATCCTAAAGGATGACCCAACACTCTCACAAATCTTGGGAGACAGGCCAGTCCTTGCCTACAGACAGCCCCGCAACCTAAAGCAAATACTCACCAACAACCACATACCACACAACAGAACCACTAACCCAGGAACTTATCCTTGCAACAAAGCCCGTTGCCAATTGTGCCCACATATCTATTCAGGGGACACCATCACAGGGCCTAATAACATCAGCCACACTATCAGAGGCTCGTTCACCTGCACATCCACCAATGTGATTTATGCCATCATGTGCCAGCAATGCCCCTCTGCCATGTACATTGGTCAAACTGGACAGTCTCTACGTAAAAGAATAAATGGACACAAATCAGATGTCAAGAATTATAACATTCATAAACCAGTAGGAGAACACTTCAATCTCTCTGGTCACGCAATCACAGACATGAAGGTCGCTATCTTAAAACAAAAAAACTTCAAATCCAGACTCCAGCGAGAAACTGCTGAATTGGAATTCATTTGCAAATTGGATACTATTAATTTAGGCTTAAATAGGGACTGGGAGTGGCTAAGTCATTATGCAAGGTAGCCTATTTCCTCTTGTTTTTTCCTACCCCCCCCCCAAGATGTTCTGGTTTAACTTGGATTTAAACTTGGAGAGTGGTCAGTTTGGATGAGCTATTACCAGCAGGAGAGTGAGTTTGTGTGTGTTTCGGGGTGGGTTTTTGGAGGGGGGTGAGGGAGTGAGAGAACCTGGATTTGTGCAGGAAATGGCCTAACTTGATTATCATGCACATTGTGCAAAGAGTTGTCACTTTGGATGGGCTATCACCAGCAGGAGAGTGAATTTGTGGGGGGGGGTGGAGGGTGAGAAAACCTGGATTTGTGCTGGAAATGGCCTAACCTGATGATTACTTTAGATAAGCTATTACCAGCAGGACAGTGGGGTGGGAGGAGGTATTGTTTCATATTCTCTGTGTATATATAAAGTCTGCTGCAGTTTCCACGGTATGGATCTGATGAAGTGAGCTGTAGCTCACGAAAGCTCATGCTCAAATAAATTGGTTAGTCTCTAAGGTGCCACAAGTACTCCTTTTCTTTTTGAAAGTACTGCGTCATCCATTTTTGCAACAAGAAGGGCTAGAAGTTTTCATAAGAAAATGGCTAAATCTTTAAAGTGTGGATTTCCCGTGCTGGTGGACGAATATTATCCCAATATAAAATTCTTTCACTGAAAAAGCTTCTACCTCAAATGCTAGTTTTCCTTTTAAATTAAAATCTCAGGAATATTTGTACTTATTGTAAAAATATTGCACAAGTGTTCATGTGGTTGACCTGAAAACTCTTAATTTCTCCTCTTTTGAGCATAAAATTCAGTCACCCAATCAGGTAGCAGAAACAATACCATATGACTTGTAGCCAATCACTCTCCAGAAACAATAATTAATGACTCATCACATGAATAGTTGAAGTGAACAGTGAGCAATTCACATGGCGAAACATTCTGGCATAAAATGTCGATCAATAACAATCTTAATCCATTAGGAAATAATTCAACAATAGAAAAAATGGTTCAAAGGCTACAAATAGTTCACCCAGGTTAGTCAAACATTTTAATATGCACTGTACATCTATCCATCTTACCGTTCTACTATATGTACTAACAGCAGTTTCAAAAGAAATAGATAAACAGACAAAAATCTCATGACTAATTTCCCTGGAGTGCAATTACGTGGTAAAAGTAGCATTTGGACCTTGGTTTGCTATATAGGCAGCCCTACGTTAGCCAATATGCAATTAACTAGAATAATGATATATGCAGCTTGATGGGGCCAGATCAGGATACATTATTCTTAAATGGATTATGTTGTTAAGCAATGTTGTTGACTCTATTAGCATACACGATGTTTTATAATTTAATAGGACAAGTTTCCTATTCTTGGTACAAATTAAGGGTGCACTACTATAAACACTTAGTATGTAACTTTACTCTCGCAAGTAAAGCTATTCACATGCATAAGCATTAGCCGGATGCAACCCTCAATGTGCTATTAAGTGGAGTGCAATTAGGGTTGGTGAAACTGATTAAAAAAGAAGAGCGAGCAATAGGGATTTCACCGGTGTTTTTTATGCAATCAAACTCATATTTTCCATCATCACTTTTTCCTAAATGGCATGAGCTTAGCCCTGTAGAACCAACTCTGGATAATATTTGTTTCCTTGCTGGCAATTTGTCCACAAATTATTGAGTTCAGCTGTACTCTCTGCGGTGGAAAAGATGGCAAATCAAATGAACATCTAAGACTGTGTCTACACTACCGCTTATGTCAGTATAACTTAAGTCACTCAGGGTGTGAATAAGCCACCCCTCTGAGCGACATAAGTTACACCAACATAAGCACTGGTGTGGACAGCACTATGTCTGCAGGAGAACCTCTCCCACCACTATAGCTGCCGCCACTTCTGGGGGTGGATTAATTAAGTCGGCTGGAGAGCTCCCTCCCATCGTCTTAGAGTGGCTACACTAGAGAGCTTACAGCGGTGCAGATGCACTGGTAGAGCTGTGCCGCTGTACGCTCTCTGGTGTAGCCTTAGCCGAAGTTTGCAGCCAAACCACCTGGGTACAAAATCCTGCCAGATTGTTCATTCTAACCAGAGTTTTTCTGGATTAATTCTCCTTTAGGAAACCTCCCAGGTAACTCTTCTCCTCTCCCCCACCTACCCTCACGCTCACTCTGCATAGCGCAGCTTCCTTTCCCACTGCCCCCATTTCTCCTCCACTCAGTGTGTCATGGCCGTTGAGTGCCAGGCACTGGGGCAGTTGCAGAAGCTATGCCCTGGTTCCATGCATAGTCAAAACCACACTTCATGGAGTCATGCCCTATTCTAGGGGTTTTCAACCTTTTTCTTTCAGGAACCTCCCCTCCCACCCGCTATAAAAAATTCACAGTGCACCTGTGCCACAACAACTGTTTTTCTGCATATAAAAGCCAGGGCTGGCAGTAGGGGATAGCAAGCAGGGCAACTTCCACGTGAGGTACATTGTGCATATGGTAAGGCGGCCTGGGCCCCAGTGAGTCTAATGTTGGCTTTGTTTGGCTGACCCCGTGAAACCTGCTCTTGGCCCCCCAGGGGCCTCAAACCCCTGGTTGAGAACGGCTGCCCTATTCAGTTGCATTGCAGGCACTTCTGTTCCATGAATTTGCTGCTAATATCAATTGATCCTCTCACAAAGCACTGAGGTGGTTGTCCCAGGTTGCAGATCATGCCCCCGTCCATCTCTAGGTACATGTAGTTTGGTAGCTGCACTAGCTTCCCACCCTTGTCCTCTTTTAATTCTAACAGCAACTTACACTCCCCAGAAACTGCCCTGGTCATCATCCAGGTGTATAAATCTTCTAACTCTATCATGTCTGTTTGAAGAAAGGTCACCAGCTTGACCCTAGAAAGCCAAAAAGATTACCATGTTGTATGATCCTGTCACACCCTTTCCCCACCCACTGCTTCCAGAATTCTTTAGGAGTTAAAATCGATTTATTCATGTCTGAATATTGGTGACATCATAGCATAATTTTCAGAAGCCTTCTTGATCCATTTCTAGCTTTGAACACACAGACGACTGACCATCTTTGCATCTCCTCGCTGGTCATGACCTACTACAGTGAATCACCACCATTCCTTCCACAATAACTTTCTTGAGGTTATTTCCATCTCTACCACTGATGTGACCAAAGCTCATAAGTTTGTGCCTGTTGATTTCTGAAGGTTGGGTCTGCTTCTCTCCAATAATAGAAACTGGTATCAAAATCTCAGTGTCAAGCTTTAGGTGCTACAGGAAGTTACTTGCAATTCAATAGGTAACCATCCTTTATAATATATCATTCCATGACTCAATATAGCTCTAGGGGACTTGGTGCTGCTTAGGTGTTATCTTTTGGATGAGACCTAAAACAAGATCCCATAGCACTTTTTGTAAGATATCAAGTATGTTAACTTCAGTGTCCTGGCAAACTCATGTAATTACACACTGCCTCTGCCACCACCTTTCCACTTGGTATTTTCACTTCCTGTCCTAAGACAGAGCTGCCTTCAAGGTTTAAATAGGGTACCACCCCAGAGGTAGCTGCCTTTCAGTAGCCTATATCCTTTACTTCATATGATAATTAGTGCCTATCATCTGTTGATTTCAAACCATTTTAATACCACAAGTGGAAAGTACTTTGTTATTGTCAGTTTAATCAATAAAAAAAATTTTGGTTGGTTTTTGTTTTTGTCTTTTTTTTTACTGAAAAAAAAAAAGCAAAAAACAAAAGCTTACTGACTGTGTTTGTGCTACTTATGTTACCTTGAACTGTAGAAAGGCTAAGAGATAAAGAATATTTTGCACAGGCTACAGCAAGCCTGTCTCATTAAATCAAAGGTTTAATTTTTAGAGGTTTGCTTTACCCATAGAGATTATCTGATTCCTCTTATTTTTAAAATTTAATCATACCAGTCTTTCAAAGGTGGATATATAAATGAAGCCTCATTACAACCAAGTGCATGCAGGGTCAGTGAGATCCTGTCTGCTTAAAATTAGTAAGAGGAAAATGAAACCGTTAATAGAATATCCATCACTTTGATGAAACTGTTGATTGAAATTCACCCTCACATATAACCTATTTGTAATTTCTCTCAAGCAATGTATATTAATGGGGTCTTGCTACTTCCTTATCAGTGTAAAATGGTAGCAGGGAATAGTTCAAATTCAAAATAATTTCGCAAGTGTGGTTTATAAAATAAACTTGAGTAGCTGTATGCAAATCAAAATTAATTGTTTTTATATGCTGAATATTTTAATATTAATCTTTGATCTGAAAAACAGGAGCATTTTGTTTACTTCTGAGTAATATTAATGTGCTGAGTGTATTAGGAGTAACCCAGTGTGAGTTAAATATTCAGTGCTACGCAGGAGTTTAGGATTTTCTCTATAAGCACTAGGATTAGGTCTGAGCAAGAATTCCCAGTCATGTTAATTGAGCTCTCATATAAACCCAAATTCTGCACTGATATCACAACTCATGCTATCTCATGGACTGCAACGGATGTAGCTCTGTGCATACTTTGCACTATATTTTGTAGGAGAAGAATAATTTTCTTTTATTGCTAATTATTGTACATCATATTCCTGCCCAATGGCCTGTGATGGGATATTAGATGGGGTGGGATCTGAGTTACCCAGGAAAGAATTTTCTGTAGTATCTGGCTGGTGAATCTTGCCCATATGCTCAGGGATCGCCATATTTGGGATCGGGAAGGAATTTTCCTCCAGGGCAGATTGGAAGAGGCCTTGGAGGTTTTTCACCTTCCTCTGTAGCATGGGGCATGGGTCACTTGCTGGAGGATTCTCTGCTCCTTGAAGTCTTTAAACCATGATTTGAGGACTTCAATAGCTCAGACATAGGTGAGAGGTTTTTCGCAGGAGTGGCGGGTGAAATTCTGTGGCCTGCGTTGTGCAGGAGGTCAGACTAGATGATCATAATGGTCCCTTCTGACCTAAATATCTATGAATCTATGAATCTTTCAGAGATCTCCAAGTGCTGTACAAAGTGGTCAAAAGTGTTTTTATCCCTATTTTACAGATAAGAAACTGTAGCACAGAAAGATTAAGTAAGTTGTTCAAGATCACTAAACAAATGAATGACCAAGTTCTGATCGCTGATTCTCATCACTAGACCACAATTTATTTTGATATAAGCTATGTAGGATGTCAATGGATAGGTTTTGCGTCACAAAATCCAAGTTTGGGTTGGTTTGAATCCAGATCACGTTCTACTCAAACACCATAGTTCAGGTTCTGATAAATGTTTCCAATTTTTGGTCCATCCCTAAATAGAGCTCTTGGCTTTTTAATGTCTTCCAGGAAAAATGGCTTCCAGTAGTCTGAAGTAAAAGCTAACTGCTTTCAAACAGTGCATGCTCCTTCATTACATACTTTCATTTGATGCAACTTGCTTTGCTATTTTTGATTTCAGTCTAAGTGCTGCAAATAATAAACTGAAGGAGAAGACTCTTGATAGGTGACAGGATCAAGATGAATGGGGAAGCATTAAATGGAAGCTCATGTTGGTATCAATGACAAAGATTACCAGTTACAGAGAAATGAGTATCAACAATTCTTTCCCAAGTCTTGAACACTGAGATATTCCAAAGCACGTTCCTGTCTCCATCTAGATCACTACATATCCTTTGTTATGGAGACTTCCCTTGTTGGCAGTTTGGAACTGATTAGGGGGTGCAGACCCTTCTTATAGGTTTTGGGGAGGCAAGAATATACCCAGAAATCACCCAAATACCTTTATCAGTATCAGTCAATTAGTAACAATCTCTTTGCTCAGCGAATATACAGCCCCAGTTCACCCCAGCATTATACCCTCTGGGTTACCCATGCTTGCAGGGCAGTACAGGCTTACCAGGGCAACAGACCTCGTCTGCGTCCTGCACCTGTCCTCTTGGCCGGAGCTCACACTCTCAAACTGCACCTGTTGTACAGCAGCCCATGCTGTTCCTTCTCCGATCCTGCCAGCTCTCAAGCCAACCCGAGTTATGTAAGGGTGGGAGACTATCCTTCCCCTCCCCATCAAGCTTCTAGGGACATAGCCAGCTTACACACCACTACTGCTGATCTGTGAAGAGGGGTCTCACACCTCCAAAATGAGGGATACTAATAGTCCCATATTTTATAGTTGACAAGTCATGGGATGGGGGGAATACATTTCTTGTATCATGCTGAATTTCCCAATCTAGTGTGGAATGGTGCAAACAGATAAAACAAACATAGACAGTAAGTCTTCTGAAAGATCAGGGTTCAGATCTGTAGCCCACATCATGTCCAGCATTCCAAACGGCTCTGGATTTTTCTTGCTATAATTTATACTAAAAAAAAAAATCAATCTGTCTTTAGATACTGATTTACTAGAATGATTTCCTGTTCAAAGAAGCAAAATTCCCTTATTAATTACCAGTGTTTAGGTATGCAAAGCATACTCAAACTAAGCAAGGAAGATGAGATTCGGGGCATTGGAGAAATATAATAAAGATTGATTGTGGAACTGATTTACCATTTATTGCATCGCAAGGTAACATTGCTCTAGTTGTACTAAAGGGCAGTCTGTGTTTAGCCTTAGCAACTCACAAAGAGACCATATGAAATTTCTATTCATTTTGCCATATTGTGAGCTCAGAACTCTACAATAATTTTTAAAACATTTTTGAATGTTTATTTTAAGACCAGAAGTGTATCTTTCCTATATGTTCAACATAAAATAGTTTAGTTTTATATACAAAGCTGCAACTTAGGCTAGTGCACATGGCTTTTTTACCTAGAACTGTAAACACTGCTAAAGTAGAGATAGCGAAGACCTACTACAGAAGCATTTCCATTTCTCTGAAAATGTAGGATTGTCCCCTTCAGTGCATTTTAAAGAGCTTTATGCTTTAATAGCGCTCATCAGTTGGGATCCTTCTCGTTTTGGCTGGTAGTCTATTGCTCAGCCCAACAGTTCACAGTTGGGAAATCGATCTAAATTTTCCCATCTTTGTTTTCTCTCATTACTCCTAGTCATACCCCTTTGTGCCTCCTTCAGTAATTCCTCTCCCTTCTTAGCTTTTTGACCCTTCAAGTACATATCAATAGCTGTAGTCTCCTCATCCCTTGGCAATCACTTAGCTAAACCAGGCTGTAGATATTTAGCTATTTTCAATCTTTCCTCATAAATCTATCCTGCCATCACCCTACTAATTGCAAATCCTTTCCTCTAAACTGTCTACATCTTTCTGGTTCTGAGATCAGTGGTATCACAGAGCTAAGTGAAATATAATTCCAGCTGAATTCTCACCAGACCTGTATAGACAGGGGTTTCCTTCCTGCTCCATGACATGATGTCTCTGCATACGCAGTACATTGCATCAGCCCTTTTTTCCTGAACTATTACATTATAAGCATATCTAATTAGCTAGTGCTACCAGCTCCCAAGTCTTTTACATGACATATCTGCTTCCCAGGTTTCTTCCTCCTGCTCACTCTCTCATCTTGGGGTTCCTTTTCCAAGATTAATCTCTTCGTGTTCTGCCCAAATTTCTATTCTCTAGGTCCCCTTTATATTTCCCTATACTCACTAGTGATCTCATCTCATCCCACTTTAGTACTGGTTCCATATTTCATTCTATCTACTGGAGCAGCTCGAACAACACAAAAGCAGATGAGAGAATTTTTTTGTAATCTATTTTTGGAATTGTTCTTGTACATGAAACACACAACAACAAACCAAGTGTGGTGCAAACCTGGTGCTGTTTTCACAGTATCTGTAAGAATTAAATAAGTGCAGGTAGGGAGTAGTCCTTAGAACACAACTTCTCCAACCCCAGCCAATTAAGCACAGCAGCAATAAAGGATAAGTAAATATGGTGGCAGAGGGCTTGCTGTCATTCACACTATTTGTGTGTGCGGAGGGGGTGTGTGGAACAAAGTTAAATAAATGGGGATAGATATGTTCCTTCACACATCTCTCAACATCCTTCCCACCCCTAAGGGACGTACTGTCCTCCTCCTCTCCCCACCCCCTGCCTTACTTATGGCCTCAGGGCCTTCCAATAGGCTGCTGCAAATGTCCTCTGTCACACTTGAGGCAAAGTCTTTGGGAAGCCAATGTCTATCGTTCTAGTAAGTGAAAGCCACTCCACATTCCCCACAGTGAGGCACATCTATCTGTTGGATATTACAGTGCCTGCTACTCTAAAGAGGCACTCTGAATAGATGCTTGACTGGGAGCAGCAGAAGTGGGTGACAGCCAGCTGATACAGCGCTGGCCACACAGCAGGTCTGAGCCAGTGCGTACCAGCATCATATCTTTCCACCATTCTCTTCACTGCAGCAGGACCACACTCCTCCTCGGGGTGGGAAGAGGCCCCATGGACCATTCCAAAGTCCTCTGGCCTGCACAGAAGGAAGGAAAGACCTTTTGCTCTCTCCCTCAGCAGTACTCATGGTGGTATTCCTTCTTGCCAGTGTCTGCTATGATGGTGGCGTCCTGAACACCACAGGCAAGAACTTCACCTACCATGTCTCTCAGTCTCTTTTTTAAATGCCACATTCTTGCCTTCTTGTTTTCTGCTGAGGAAGGAACCCGTGGCAGTTTTGAATCAGGGATCAAGATATGTGGCCGTCCAGTAGTGCTCCGTTTCCTCCAGACCCTTAAAAATGGAAATTTTCCAGAAGAGCAGACAGCATTACTCTCACCAGGGATTTCCCAGTGATGTTACCCTGTTCCTGAAAGTGGGTCTGCATGTATCTCAGTTATCTCTCCACGAGGCACCAAAAGGGAATTACTTTGCTGATCCCTGCATCATCTTTGGTTACCCTTGGAGGCCACAAAGCAGGTATGTCTACACCAGGGGTGGGCAAACTTTTTGGCCCGAGGCCACATCTGGCTGGGGAAATTGTATGCAGGGCCATGAATGGAGGGCTGGGGCAGGGGATTGGGGTGTGGGAGGGGTGGGGGGTGCAGGAGGGGTCTCAAGGCAGAGGGTTGGGGTGCAGGAGGGGTACGGCAGGGGGTTGCGGGCTCAGGGCAGGGGGTTGGAGTGCAGGAGGGATAAGGCAGGGGGTTAGGGGGCTCAGGGCAGGGGTGCGAGGTGCAGGAGGGGTTCCGGGTGCAGGAGAGCTTTGGGGTGTGGGTTGGGGGCTCAGGACAGGGGTGCAGGAGAGGTTCAGGGTGTGGGCTCTGGGGTGGCAGTGGCATGCAGAGGGGCTAAGGCAGGCTCACTGGCCCCACACCGCTCCAGGAAGTGGCCAGCATGTCCGGCATTGGCTCCTGTGGGGGGAGGGGAGGCGGCTCTGCCATGCTCTGCCCTTGCTGTGGGTACCACCCCCAAAGCTCCCATTGGCCCCAGTTCCCCGTTCCCAGACAATGGGAGCAGTGGGGGGGTGGTGCCTGCAGGCGAGGGCAGTGCATGGAGCCCTCTGCCCCACCCCCAGGGGCCGCCGGGATGTGGTGCCGGCCACTTCAGGGATCCCGTGGCAATCCCGTGGGCCAGATTGAAAGCCCTGACGGGCCAGATCCAGCCCACGGGCCGTAGTTTGCCCTCCCCTGGTCTACACTGCAATTAAACACCTGCCTTCGGACCATATCAGCTGACTAGGGTTCACAGGGCTCACGCTATGGGGCTGTTTAACTAGGGTAAAGACATTAGGGCTGTAATGGGGGGAGACCCCAGGCTACAGCTCCAACCCCAGCCTGCACATCTATACCACAATTAAACAGCTCTGTAGCCTGAGCCTGGCAGTGTAGACATACCCAAAGTGTGCGACAGGATGTTGTGAGCAGGCCCAATGGGAGGGTGACAGATGGAGGCCTATGTCTGTCTGTGCTTGCCTGGGTCTATGGATGCACACTGCTACCACTGCTGCTTTCTGCTCACAATGGTGTTCCATCATGTAAAAGGTAGAGTCCCACCTGAGGACCACCTGCTGGTGTTGCAGTTTGAGTGACTTCTGCACCTCTTTAAGGTCGCTATGCACGGCACAAGACTGACTGTAGAGCTTCCGGGCCATTGACAGCAGTACTAGTACCTCAGCATCCCCCTCCAGAAATTCTCTCAGACAGACTGAGGCAGAGAGCAAGGCAAGGGAAGTGTGGGAAGCTACCATCATGCTCTCCCTGTGTCTCTTGCCACAAAGCCTGCAGAGAGATTGAGGGGCCTTAGCCACGCATATGTGACATGCAGTTTGCCCCAAGCTGTTCCGGGAGCTGTGCTGTTATCCAAACCTAAACATAGACAGTGTGGCATGCAGTCGACCGAGGGTGTACATGTTCCCAGGGCTGCTGCTCACTGAGAGGGCCAGAACAGACATGTAGTGTGGACCAGGGGTCAGACAACATGTCAGTGGTCAGGTGCACCCTCCTGGGCCATTCTGAACTGCACGTCTCAAGGCAGCACCACACAGATCTAGCACTGCCCTTTATACTCAAGTGGAGCAGCAAGGGCTCTGCCACCTGGGGCAACTGCAGCCACAAAGCGTCTGAAGCCCTCACTGTCCATCAATCCCACAACTTCCTATTTTGCTAAAAAGCTGCTCAAGGCTTTCACTTAACAAGCTCCTGCCCTTATCAATCATATTGACTGTCTTATTGTGTCCTTCCCAGAGGGCACAGACTCATTATTCAACAGAGGCTAGCAGGACTGCTTTTTGCTCTCTCCTGAAGACTGCAGGGTCCTTCACAGTTGGCATCCCAGTACAACTGAGGCTGCCAAGCCTTTGTTTCCATCTCCCTAGAGTACTTGGCACATACATGCATTTACTTGGAGAAAATTAGATCTTGCCTTCAGCTTCTAGTCCTTGACCCCATGCCTCCCTTTGCTTCAAGGTATTTCTTCAACGTCAGGGCAAGCAAAGTGCTAGCTTTCACTTCTGGCTTCCTCTGCCAATTGCTGCTCCTGCCCACACTTACAGCCTGGGGCCACGATTCTTCTCATTGCCCTACCGTGCTAGCACTCCTTAGTCATTTCCAAGGTAGTACACAGTCTCATGCTGACAAATGCTCTTGTTTCCTTTCGTTGCCCATAAGAGATTTGTTTTAATTTCAGGTCTATTTTAGCGGCAGTTTTTCAAAAACTCCTTCACTGCCTCTCTCTGCAGCTACCACAGCAGAGGTATAAACACACAAAGTTTTGAAGAAAGCAAATGTGACTCCTGATGCTAATGTTTAGTATCCCCTTCATCTCTGAAATAGGTGCCTTTACTCCCATAGGCAAGTCACTTTAAGGTGGATAAAGCCACATCTGGTAGCTACAGTTAAGCCTTCACTACATGCATCCGATGAAGTGAGCTGTAGCTCACGAAAGCTTATGCTCAAATAAATTTGTTAGTCTCTGAGGTGCCACAAGTATTCCTTTTCTTTTTGCGGATACAGACTAACATGGTTGCTACTCTGAAATACATCTCTCAGTGTGTACCTTGATTCTGCCTTGCTGTGACATCTGTGTAATTCCAATACTGGGCTTTCCAGAAAAGAGAAGACCAAATGTACTTTGTACATTAGAGTCCATTAAGTTCATTTTCACTTGTGTTCAGACTTGGGTTACTCTCCAGACATTGAAAAGCTAGTGATCAGAATCGCTGTAAGTAGTAATCGTTATTGAAGGTACTGGAACAAAGAAAAGAGAGGTATCAGAGGAGAAAGGGAAATCTTGCAAACCCGAAGAAGAAATAAAGTACGACAGGGAGTTGAAAAGTATATTTTTATTCAGCCATATAAGGGGAGAAATAACTGACGCAGAGATAAAAGAAAAGTCCTAGTGATAGTAGGTAGGAATGCAAGAGGAAATGATGCCTGTAGAAAGACTCTTCTAAAGCATTAGGTTATTTATTCTTGTTCTCATAATTCAGGGCAAGTGCACCTGTATTTCCCCAGTGTGGTCCAGCAAAGGCACCCACTCTAGGCTCTCAGTTTTTGGATAGAGACCTGAGTCTCTCTCTCTCTGTCTTGACTGGGTTGTTGTTGTTTTTTTCAGGCTAAACAGTTCCCTGCCTACGCTGCAATATCCCCAGCAAGCCAGACAGCCTGAACAAGCCACCATCTGTGGTTTGCTTTCTCTCCCAAGGCTACAAACAACATAACTGACAGCAGTTATGTTACCACACAGCCCTTTATAAACCTGAAAATTGATTCTTAAGGTGAAAGCATCAGAGAAAACATATTACAAACAATAAGAGTTGCTATATGCATGCTCAAAGTTCACCAGAGGTCATCCATCAGTCTTATGGAGCTTCAATAGGCCAGAGTTCTTCCACCCCCCTCAAGAAGGACAGGGCCCTCCCCCTTGGGACAGAAGGCCCTGTCTGTTTGCTGGATGAGAGAGAAGGCCCTGAGTGAGTTTAAACCCAGGCTATTTATCCAAAAGAACTTTGTGTCTGTTGGTCTCCGGAGAATCCCGTTTGAACTGGTATATGCAAGCTTCTCCAGGTGATAGCACTTCTCTGGAGGTGTTCCAACCTGAGTGAATTTGCCTAACCACCTCCCGCTGTTCTTAGTTCCTGGAGGAACTGTGGTCACCGTCTGCCATGGACTTACAGACAGTCCCTACCCATAATGATACATAAACTTAAAACAGTAAGATCTCCCAAAGATACATCAGGAAATTGCCATATCTGCCACACTTGTCCTATAATCTAATGGGCTGGCCAAGCTGTTTCTAGCAGAAAGGACTTTAAAAAAAAAATCACATCTGCACTCCCTGCCCCTTTCACTTTCTAAAAATAAATCCAGTTCTCAAAAGCACAAAGCACAACTAGAGGGTTTTTTGGTTTGTTTTAAAGTTGCTCATAATATATAGTTTCTCTAGAAAAGAGAGCTGTTTGTGATGAGGTGTTTACCACACCCAGGTGGTGAAAGGGTTAATGTGGACCTGATTTCTTTTAGTAAAATTCTTCATACACTTTACGTAAAAAGAACTTGAAGCACACCCCCGCACATAGGCACTTACTTCCAACCAGCCAAAGCAGCCCTCTGGCTTATGAAGTTGTTCTAAAATACACAAATAAGCACAAATTTCAGAGATATCCATAGTAAGTATAGCAAAACAAAATAAACCATCACCCCATCAGTAGTGTTGCAGTTGGGCAATAACACCCATCACTGTGACACCCCTAACTGTCCCTTCCAGAGAAAACTTAAGACAGGGAATAATTAAAAAACAACCCCAGTGGAACAGCGCCCCACTCCAGATTGTATACCAGGAATCAGCAACCTTTGGCACGTGGCCTGTCAGGGAAATCCGCTGGTGGGCCGGGATGGTTTGTTTACCTGCAGCATTCGCAGGTTCGGGCGATTGCAACTCCCACTGGTCGCGGTTCGCCGTTCCAGGCCAATGGGGGCTGCAGGAAGCAGCGTGGGCCGAGGGATGTGCTGGCCACCACTTCCCGCAGCCCCTATTGGCCTGAAACGGCAAACTGAGGTCAGTGGGAGCTGCGATCACCCGAACCAGTGGAGGCTGCAGGTAAACAAACTGCCTCAGCCCGCCAGCAGATTTCCTTGACAGGATACGTGCCAAAGGTTGCCAATCCCTGTTGTATACCAACACTGAGAGTTGGATGGTTCTCCACCACTGGTGTACATTTCCCCCACATCTATCCCTCCTTTGATTTTACCTGGGACAGATCATCCCACACACTATGCACCACAACCACAGTGTGATCCAAGTGATCATGCAAGTTCCCAGAGCAACCTCATTCCTTGCCTTCCATGAAAACAACTATACTGATCAAAAATAGTCTCCCCATTCTACTGCTGAAGTGTTAATCACAAGAATTCTCCCCTGTACTGCTGCTCCTTGCCACCAGCCCTCCTCAAGGGAGACCACCATCCCATTCCCTGATGAATCTTGACCCATGCTGGGCTGAATATTGCCCTTGCTACCCCCAAGCCCCTGATCTGAGATGATGTGAATGAGCAGCATGAGGAACATGCATTATGATCTTCAAGAAGGTTCCTCCTACTACTCTGTATCACGGCCCTGCCCTGCATCATCCCAGCTGCCTTCCATGAGGGAATGTTGGACAGTGAGTTATATATGAGCTGAGTCCATGACTTTTGTTGCCTCTGCTGAGATTCCAACAGCTTCCCCATCCATTGAACATAAAAATGAACAGATAAATATTTCAGGTTGCCAGAGCCCCAACCTACCATGTTCCTTGGACCTACATATTAAGGCTCTTTTAAGGGGGTAACTGGCCTTCCCCAACAAACTTGGAAAAAACGTCCCACCAGCTTCCTCGTAATTTGGTCTGATGGTGGAAGATACACCCACCTCAAGTGCAAGATGACAGCAAACAGACACAGACCTAAAACCTCACCCTTTCCATCCTCCTACAACCTGCTCTGCCTTTTCCCAGGTCCAACTCCCTGTCAAGCCCACTACAGAAGTCCAAACCTAATATTTTAAGCTTCCCCTCATCCTGCACCTTCTGCAGTCCTTGTAGACAGGAAAGGCTGGCCTACCATTCCCACCCAGCCACACTGCCTTGGTCTTACAAAGATTGAGTTGGGCCCCCAAGGCTCTCCCAATCATTGGCTCCTGTCAATCCAAACTGGATCATGGTATACACGTAAAAGATCTAATCAGGTTCCTAATGAATCCGTTTATGACAAGCCCAATTCAGAAGTGACACAGCTTGTTGCAAATTTCATAGATCCATGTGGTGTGTGAGTTGGAGTCCAAGATTACAGCATGCTGCTTTCTTCTTTTTCACTTTGTTTCTATCCTCTGAATTAAAGCTGCTTCATGTTGATCTGCACCCAATGCCAGATATTCTGTCCAATTTGGACGGGATTCTGTGCGCACCTCTCAGCTTTCTACATTGATGTTGAGCAATTTCATACCATTTTTGCATATGTTGTGGTATCACCATGAAGAGCAACCCTGCTTTCTAGAGTCATCCCAAATCTCACTGTATAAAATATTCCTGGGGACACGGTCTCCTCTCATTCTCCTGACATGACAGAGCCATTGCAACCCCCTCCTCTTGATAATGGTTTCTAAGTGCATCAGTCCTGTGCATTCCAGCACCTGTGTTTGCATTTTTTCTTCCCACTTTATTTTCAGAATCTTACACAGGCATCTCTTGTGGAAGCTATTCAGTCTTATGATATGCCTAGCATATGCAGTCCATGATTCTGAACCATAAAGCAGGGATGACAAAACACACGTCTCAGATTCACATCTTCACCTTCGGTGACTGTTTACTGTTATTCCATGCCTGTGCATAGGTGCTGGAACTCGGAGTGCAGGGGGTGCTGTTGCATCCCCTGGCTTGAAGTGGTTTCCATTATGTATAGGATTTAGAGTTTGGTTCAATGGCGCTCAACACCTCCACTATAAAAATTGTTCCAGCACCCCTGTGCCTGTGTCTGACATCCCTCTGGAGGGCAAATCTCTTGGCATCATAAACAGCTTTTGCTACTTGGGTTCTATGATCCACAAGAATCTTGACCTTCAGATTGAACTGACTAATAGAATTGCAAAAGCATCTAAGAATTTCAGGCTATTACAGAGACGTGCATGGAATAACAGCTGCCCCATTATGTAAACAGAAACAAGGTTTCTCCTTGTCCTCTGCAGTTGTAATCACCACTCAAAGAGCGGCAAAGAGTCCTGTGGCACCTTATAGACTAACAGACATATTGGACCATAAGATTTCGAAAGCTTATGCGCCAATACCTCTGTTAGTCTATAAGGTGCCACAGGACTCCTTGCCGCTTTTACAGATCCAGACTAACACAGCTACCCCTCTGGCACTTGACATCAGTCAAATGTCATCCGCGAAAGCCATTACACTGTGGAAGAGAGCCCTGTAACTGTTGGCCTCAAGATGGTGCTCTTTCAGTCTGAAAGGACTCCCAGCTTTCACTCATTCCCCTCCTCCTGGGTCAAATCAGCAAAGACACATAAGAGGGGATTCCGTGGGCATCCTTTTCTCATCCCTGAGTTTAGAGAAGTTGGCTTTGACCCCTGACAGCTGTTGACCAGTGGAACACTGGTTATATTTGAATACAGCAGTTGGAGCCACTGAATAAACAGCTGTGGAATCCCATAGTTTTGCAGCACAGACCATAAATAGTCATGCACAGCTGAGTCAAAGGCTTTACTCTGATCCAGGAAATACACATCCCACCTCATGAAGATCTGACAGTAAGTCCACAATTAACCTGTCTTTACTGCAGTTAAGATTTAGCAGAATGGATGAGGGCAGGTGCCTCTTGAGCAAGCCTCTGAAGCAGAACACTGAACAAGACTTTAGTCTATATTGAGCAAGGTGGGAGCCTTTCAGTTCTCCAAGACACCTTGCCCAACAAGATAAGAACTCCTTTATTAAAGGACTCCATCGGTTCTCCTCTATTTAGGACAAGATGGTGACTTTCTTAACTTCCTGTCTCAGCAGGGGAACTGACACCACCCACTGCCAGTCCCCTTCCTCTGCACCCTTGCCTATGCCTTCCAGAACCTTTCCATAAGCTCGTTTGAGTAGAAGCACAAATCAATTTCCCTGGATCCAGGTAGCTGGATTACTGCTAACAGGTCCACTGAGGAGACTTACATACCCCTCAATATCAGAGTGTTCACCAGTACAGCCTCTCCAGCATGGGTGACCCACAGCTGTGTACTATATCCACACCATGTATTTCTCTGCCCATTTCCACCCTGGCTCCTGCTGTTTTACCACTAACCCTCTCCCTGACCCCTCACCCTACCCAGCAATCCCAACCCCGCAATTCCTACACCACCTCCACCCCTCACATTGCCACCCACAGAAGCAGTGTAAACAGGTCCAAAGGTTGTTTGCCAGTCAATGTTAGCCCAGTTTGCAGACCTGGGCACTGGCTTTTTCTGTCTGGGCAGCCAACAGGTTCTGCTCTTCCTGCTGCTGCCGAGGTTCTGGTTCGGGCAAAGACTCTGTGCCTGTACTGGCTGTGACCACTGCACCTCCCTGTCAACATCTGCAGCTGTTTGGCCTGTCTCTCTGGGGATTCTTGGTCTGCAGTGCAGGGCAGCAGACTCGGAGCACTCCCGCCATGGCCCCTTTCATCTCCTTCTTCATCTGAGTTGTCTCAAGCCACCTGCAATACTCTCCACAATGGCCATATCCCCTTGAGGAGACGAGAGAGAGAGGATAAAGCAGTACCATCCTGAGGTGCTGGACCCCCTCAATCCCCAGTCCCCCATTCTCCTTCTCCCCTCCTCCTGTCTGTCTATTGGTGTCTCTGGCTCTAAGTCTCACAAAGGAGAGGCCACTAGAACCATCCTTTTCTAGTCAGGCCCACCAGTGTTCTAGGGCAGAACCACACCAGCCTCTCCCTTCCCTATTCCTAAACTCTCACACCCCACACCAGCCTTGGGAACACTGACTGGGAGTCCCAAGAGGCAGACTGCACTACCCTACCCTTTCCTCCAGTAGAACTTGTACCATCTGCCCCATATTAACAACAGATGGGTTCTGCCCTCTCGTCAACCCCTCCTCACCTTACGCTTGGGGCAGAGATTCTGCTACCCCAAGCATCTGACTGTCTATCACCTCCCTCTAGTTGGCTGAACCCCTGTTACTGCCAGCAATACATGCCACCAGTGTCTCTGCCAGACCAGCTGTGAGATCCAGATCTCCTCCTCCCCTTCCTGGGGTATGTCCAAATGGTAGCTATGGTTTCCCACTCTGGGCATCAGCCACCAGCAGGTGAGTTTTCTTCCCAGCTACCCCCTGGTATCACTTCCCACAGCTATCAGAGCACACTCCAACTTTGACAGCCGGTTCCCCACTTGTCCGTCACATGTCTGGCAGTCACCAGTCCACAGTCCTTTGTGGCTGCTTGCAGAGCTGCAGCCCATTCAACTACTCCCAACACTCCTGCCACAGCTGTTCCCATTTCTATTTCTCTAGCAGTTGTTACAGGGGCTCCCTTTGGCTGCTCACGCCTTACTCCAGATCAACCCATGGGATATACTCAATCCCCTGCTCCTCCACTAAAGGCTTTACCTGTCATGCCCCAATTCCAGCTATGCTAGCATCCTTTACTCCCCAGGTCCCCATAGTTTCAACCCTGCAAAGACCCAGAGATCCCTCACAAACCGACAAGCACTCCAGGATCCCCACTATACTTTACTGCTCCAAACCATGACAGGTTTGCATGCCCACTCCACTTCCCTTAGGCTTCCTCCAGCCCCTTTGTTTTCATGGCCTCTCTCAACATCCTCTGCACAGCATTTGGGCCATACTGTGGCACTGACTCCCTCCTACAGAGTAGGCGGTATAGCAAAAACCAGCAGCTAGGTAGCTGACTATAGAACCCACAGATTCCTCCCATTCAATAAAAGGCTATTTAACCTACCCAGCTGGTGATCCAGGATGGTGGGCCAGGCCCAATTAAAGATAAGTCCCAGCCGGGTTTTTTTTTAGGCTTCTGTGTCGGAGGAAGCCTAGAGAAGAAAAGAAAGAGCTTTGGAGGACTAGGGTGGATTAAAAGTTTAAGCCTGAAGGTGGGGGTAGAAGTTGCTTTCAGTGTGGATTGCTTTTGAGTTTGGTTAAGACTCCAGGGAGAAGCTCAGGGGTCACTATTCTGACAGAGGAGTAGAACAGAAGAGGAACCCTGAAGGGGTAGAAGACATCATATTGATGATCAGTGTCCAATGGGATACTGTCCAGGAGATATATTAATACCCTGGTGATCTGGTGCCATGACCAGGATATGGGTAGCTTGGCCTAGTGGGTAAATCAGGAGTCATGTCTAGCGTTTGGAGTCAAGCTAAGTGTCAGAATAGAATCAGAAGTCAAGGTAGGTGTCAGGGTCAAGGTCAAGAGTCTGAGGGTGAACCAAGAGGCAGGTCACTCCCTAAAGCTAACAAGATGCTCTACCTTGGTGAGAAGACACTTCCTGAAATTCCTCGTGGGTTTAAATAGGGTGCCTGGACCAAACAGGGGTGATAAGGGAAGTTGCCAGTCTGGCCTTCTTAGATGATACTTCCTGTGGTATTTAACTCCAGAGTCTATGTAGTAATGCATGCAGACCTACCACAGCTGCTGAGTTGTGCTGCAAAGGTGTCAGTTATTCCCACACCCAGCAGACCCAGGTCCCAGTCCTGACCCAGCAGAACCTCACGCCTGGCTTGAAGGCTGAGTCTTCCCATCCTTGTTGTCCAAACAAGAACTCTGGCTTTAAACACCTCTCAGCTATTATGGGGACTGCCATGATAGCTGGGCAAATTTTTTTGGCCAAAACTCTCTTTTGCCAAAAAATGCAGATTTGGGACATCCCAAAAACATTTTATGAATTCATGTGAATTTTGGAAGAGTGTTCAGTCAAAAAAAGGAAATTTGAAAATAAACTTTTTATATTATTGAAACAAAACATTTGATTTTAGGGGGGCTAGAGTCACTAGGGAACTTACGTGCCTTATTCCAAGATTTAGATGTTTGATCTGAAATTATTTTTTTTCTGTCACTTTAATTTCCTGAAAATTCCCAAAAAGACTTTTGGTTGACCCAAAATAAATTACATTTTAAACTTTTTTGGAACTTCCCAGGAACTGAAAAAAAGTTAGTCATGTAACTGTAGTTGAGATGAAGGTACGAACTACACAGCCAGACCCATTTCATCTACTTAACTCACTCCAATTTTAGTTTGGTGCCTTTGTGAACAACAGTAATTCAAATAATAAATAAGGGAATAGGACTATTTTTATACCACTAACACCAGGATAGAATTCATGATGAACCAATTCTGCTTTATTTTCAGTAATGTCACTGACAGCCAGGTTTAGGCAATGGTTCTTTCCTGGAATTCTCTTCCCACCAACTCTTGGGCACAAACTTTTACAGCTGAATCCCCAGAAAACTGAACTAATGTAGACTGCCTTATGATATTGGCCAATGTTTAATGAAGATATTGTCTGAACCTAAACCAGTTAAAAATATAGAATTTATGGCTGTGAAGATGCAGCGATTTTTGGTTGCAATGTCTCGCAGGCTTCCTTTTCACGAATTCTTTATCCTTGTACTTGAGGTTTTTTTCAGCTGGCCTTGTGCTTTTTTGCTTCTTATATTACACTAGCAAGCTGTTCCTTTTGGCATTAGCACATTTCACACGTTATCTAATTTTATATTTTCCTAGTACACGCAGTACCGATTTCCATCATAAATAACATTATCCTGATACCCTTCTCTCACTGCTGACTGCCAGTCACACTGAAAACCAGCTTTAAGGGCTCTTGGTATTTAAGAGTCTAAAAATGGGTATGGAACAAAACAAGCACAAAACGACTTTGCTGTTCTGAGGTGGACGGTCACTACAGGCAGCAAAGACGGCAGATATGGGAGCAGGGCCTGTAGATTCATAAATGTGCAAGCCAGTTGCCCATTTTCTAACTACCCATGGGTACTCCGGGGTTGGAGCACCCATGGAAAAAAATTAGTGGGTGCTTAGCACCCATGGCTGCCAAGCTCCCTCCCTCCCCCCGGTGCTTTCTGCCCACCAGCGACGCCACCAATCAACTGCACCTCCTGCAGGGGCGGCTCTACCAATTTTGCCAGCCCAAGCAGTCGACACCGAATTGCCACCGCCACAACAACAGCAGAGCTGCCACCCAAAAGCTGCCACGGCAGGAAGTGCGGCGGAGCTGCAGCCAAATTGCCGCTGCGGGACACGGACTGCCACCCCATTCTGAATGCCGCCCCAAGCACCTGCTTGGAAAGCTGGTGCCTGGAGCTGGCCCTGGCCTTCTGCATGCCACAGAACAGCTGTTCAGGGGCATGCAGAAGGTGCTGAGAGGAAGGGGGAGAAATGGGGAAGAGGCGGGGTGCGGGTGCGGCCTTGGGGGGGAAGGGGTGGAGTGGGGATGGGGGAAGAGCAGGGGTGGGAAGAGGCAGGGTAGGGTGGGGCCTTGGGGAAGGGGTGGAGTGGGGAGGGGAGGGACAGGAAGAGGCAAGGCAGGGGTGGGGGCTTGGAGGAAGAGATGGAGTTGGGGCAGGCCTGAGGCAGAGGGGGGTGTCAAGCACCTCCCAGGTAGCGAGGAAGTCAGCACCTATGCTACCCACAAATGGGAAGAGAATGCAGAGGGAGAAGAAACACTTCCTCTACAGTCCCTCTCATGTCCCATGATACCTACAGTAAATCTGTCAAAAATGATGCTTACATTTCAGGGAGGAGAAATAAATTACTGTTGCATTTAAATTTGTTTGTAGGTGATAGCCATCTCCCCTTACTTCCATGTGCTTGCAACCTGATCACAGGTAACAGTACAGTGGGGAAAGCAGCCTCTGCAGGTCTGGTACTCCCCTTCCTGCACAGGTATAGGGCTAGGTAAATTAGTTCTCTCACCCTACCTCCCCCCCAGCAAAAAGATAGGTGGGGACTAGGGATGCTGAGTCAAGATGTTGTGCTGTGTCTGCCCTGGGACAGCATAACCATCTGCAGCCCCTTGCTAAGAACTTGTGGAAAGCCACAATTTAGCCTATAACATGTAATTATAAAAAGTGCAGCTTCTACTAGCAACCTTGGAGCAGGTTGAAGAGCGAATTCTTCTCCCACCAAACCCATTACAACTTGTACTCCACAAAACTCCCCTCCTTCTCTACGAGACTCCTCAGTGTACATCCGTAAGCTATGTAATGAGAATAAGATTTGGCCCATAGGTGTAGATTGTTAGATCTATAGAGAGAGTGGAGGGCTGGGAGAAAACTATGCTGAAGAAAAAAATATGCTAGAACCTCATAATAAATGTTGGCCATAACTGGCTGCTGTTTTTTTTTCATCCTTCCCTTTTGCTCTCAACATTTTTGCAGAGAGACTGCTGTTCAATATAGTACTGGGGAAAGGGGTTAGATAGTAGAACAATATATTTTGCATAGGAAGAAAGTGCACTGTGACCCTCTTCCCGTATGGAACACTTCACATTTAATGCTAGAAGAGGGACTGACTTTTCAAATTAAGCTTCATATAGCAACAGTGCAAGCCTCCTTTTGTTGTCAGGTCCATGTGCCTTGCTTTGGACCTGGTGGAACCACCTGCATGAGCCAGTCAGGTAATTCATTAACCACAACTCTGGCACCTTGTTGACTGTATGGAGACTGACAGATAGGATGTCAATAAGGATGTCATTTGTGGAGGCATCTTATTTTAGTCCTTGGAATTGGACTGAAATCACCAGACCATTTCTCATAGGCTACTGTACTAACTTTTAATGACAGTGGCCCAAGTTACCTGCTGTTTAAGTTCATCTAGATGACTAAGATTTATATCTGTCTGAATTGAAAGTTATTTGATAGCAGCAGAAAGAAGAAAAGAAATTATACTCCATTTCCAATCTCTGAAAGAAGGGGATTTCAATTGACCATCAGTAGCCAAGGTCAGTACTTCTAAATTTCCCTTGGCAATAATAACACTTTCTCTGGAAACATAAGTGATACTGTGGGGGTGGAAAGGCAATGTGTGGGATCTCAGGAGTTTCATAAAGTTCTGACACATTCAACTGTTGAAGCTCTGGGAGGAAGTGAGTTTCACTTTTAAACTGGTTACAATACGGATATGGGGTGGATTTTCTCTATCTTGTGGTGTGTGTTCTCAGCTTTCTTGATTTAATTGAATTATTTATAATAAGAAGCCCAAAATACTAATGTCTCTGTGGGAAAGAAGTTCTCTGCAATGACAATCTCAGACATTCTAAGAGCATTTTCTTCCTTGTCCCAGAAAGCCACCTTTGGTCTCCTTGACGAATGCCAGTGGGTAGGAACATGAGGAAACAAGAAAAGACAAACGTATGGTGATGGGATGTGTATGAGAGCCTGGGTGAGTAGGATGCTGGAGACACAGGTTAGAAATGTTGCATTTTACATTACTCTGAAGGCCTACTAAAACTAAATACAAGATCACATGTAATTTTGCCTGAAGGCACGTCTACCCTTTGAGCTGAGGGTGTAATTCCCAGCTCGAGGAGACAAACTTGCACTAGCTCGCATTGAGTTAGCATGCTAAAATATGGCGTAGCCATGGCATCACAAGTAGAAGTAGGAGCTAGCTGCTCCAAGTGTGTGTCCGTAGATATGTACTTGGGCTGGCTAGCTATGGCTACATTCTATTTTGAGTGCACTTGAGCTTCAGAACAATTTAGTCTCCATGAGCTGGAAATCACGCCTCCAGCTTGACATATCCTGAGTGGTTCTGGCCTGGAATCATAATAGCTTGCTCTTATAGACCACTTCTCATCTATAAATCTAAAAACAGCTTACAAACAAGCTGGAATACATGGAATACAACCTACCATTGCATTCTTGCTCTGGAAATCTTTCTCCCATACAGGTAAAGCTCTGCCCTCACAGGGCAGCAGGATCCCTTCTTCCAGTTGCTGAGCACCCACTCCCCACAGATGTAGCTGTTGGGCAGATGTGGCAGGGGCTGGGTGCTCTCCAACTGGAGGCTCAGAGGACCAGACACCACCAATCCGTCTGCCCTGCATGGACAGGAAGGCCAAACTAAAGGGGGCTCAGATCAGCTCCATTCCATGGACCACACACCACATTGATCTTTTGGGGGTGGGGGCTAGTTTGTTTCTTGGTTCCTGATTTATGGAGCTGTCATGGGATCTTGAAGAGGTTGGAGGGCTCCATCAAATGTAGGCCTCATCCCTCTGGGGCAGGTACTTTCTTACATCTGGAGGGCAGGGCTGTGCTGCCTTTCTTCCACCCTGGTGGCAGAGAGAGAGAGAGAGAGAGAGAGAGTTCCCTCTGACCTCAGAGCACCCCACAAGGGGCAGCTTGACCACAACTCCTAATCATCTGCACCCACTTCCTGGAGATGTTGTTGGGCAGTTGGGGCGGGCAGCAGGTGCTCTGCAAATGGAGATTCAGGGGCCATACGCATAGAGGTTCACCTGCCCCACATGGACAGGAAGACAAATACACACACAAACACAATGCAGAATACATTGAGTAGTCTCCACCTGGGTTCCAAGTTAATTTGTAAAGCCACAGGGATAGGTTGAGTGCAAACGCTCTCTTTTATAATGTTCCATGGCTGAGACATTGATTGGGAAAGGTTAAATCTAACCTCAGTGTCTAAATCAAAAGTGAAAACTGATTCACCTGAATTTTGGAAAGGTGACTTGCAAAGGGAAAATGAAAATTTAACTCACTGCTGAAATATGTGTTCAATGCCCTCACTAACCAGTCTATGGGGAGCATTCAGCATGGACACGTATTTAATTTAGCTTTGTAAAAAGTTCCTAATGTTTCTCATGAAGTCCTTTAGCCAGATCCACACCTACTACTGATGCTAATGCCAGCTAAGGAATCTTTATAGCAATGAGTCACCTCATGTGGCCCCAGCTTAGTAGTATTTTTTCCCATATATGATGTGGCTTTTAATGTTTATCTTTATAAAAATGCCTAGCTCTTCTTCAGCCTCTAGGATCTCCAACAGTACCCTGTCCGGAGGCCTGGGATAGACAATATTCTCTCCTGGATGGGAAATTTAAAGACAGTATTTTGTGACTCATCAGAAATACAAATGGGAGCACTATACCATTGGAAAGGGAAGATCCCTAGGTTTCTAATGAGTCACACAACATTTATTGCTAGCCTTTGTCGGCTTTATCATATTGGATTGTAACAATATGACATTATGAAAAGCTATTTTATAAACCTCTACACATTTTAAATTTTTTATTCCTCCAGGGCTAATATGGTTGGTGTTACACTATTAAAGTTCTATAACTAAAGGGATCTGAAAAATAGTACCAATACAATTAAATAATCCATAAATATTTCTAACACAGATGTTTGGTAAAGTATAAAGAGAACAAACAAGTGAATAAAATGAAGGCTTTACTGGCACTCAGCTGGGGGGGACCTGCATAATCCACTAGTGCATTCATCATTTGTGTATAATGTAGCCAACTCAAACTCATGCAGATAAAATCTAAATGTACCACACCACATCATGTATTCTTTCTGTGTAGTCACCTTGATCCTTAAAAACTCTAACTTCCTCCAGAACAAGGACTGGAACATTATTAAAATGTCAGCAATTGGCATTTGCACAACCCACATACAAAACATCTGAGTGTTTGTGATCATATCTACATATACACATACTATGTTTTAAGCCTGGGCAAAAAGCATCATTAGGATTGGCAACTGATAGGAAGGGGGAGAAATACTTAAGAAAGGCAGAGTTTTAGAAAAGCACCAGAAAACCAGGGAATTCAGTTTGTTACACTTACAACTTTCTCTAAACGTTTAAAAGCATGGAAATGCAGAGATAAGGGATCGCAAACTATCATGGCCATTCCTCTCCTAACAGCAGAAAGTTTGCTTAGCTCACCTGAGAGGCTCTATGTTGCCCGCCTTTTGGCTCTGTCATACGGGGCATGTTGGAAATGTAGTCAGGAAGATTGAGGTGTGACTGGAGTTTCACTGTGCTCTGGAGGATCCTCATCTGGCAGAATTCCCCCTTGAGGGTTGTTGCCGGCCAATGTATGGTCGATTAGCTCTGAGACTGGTCTAAATCATTCCAGGGACTGAGCCAATCAGAGAAGGGGGCATAAAGGCAGTTTAAAACTACCTATGCCTTACCCAGGGCTGCTTCCAAACAGAGAATGGCTGCACTGAACTCTTAACTCAACCTCTAGTATAGCACAGTGCATGCAGACCATCCCCAGCACACAGATAATTTATTTTAACTGTTTTAAGCTGTCTAAATCTGTAGCTGTAGTCCTGCAAAATAGGTAGGAGGACTCTGTAGATGCCCTTTGTCTCTTCTCTGCTCCCCTGCCCCCACAATGTGCAGATTGACATTTTAAGTTAACAAACTCATGATCATGGGTAGATTATCCACAGCCATGATCAGGATAAGTTTCTCTGAATTTAAAATCTAGTTCGGACCAAGGATCATGGAGCAGCTTTCTATCTACTTCACCAGTGGAGACTGAATTTTTTAAATAATAATAAAACCCACGTCTTTTATTGCACTGGCAATATCAAACCTAATACATGGAATTAAGGTTTTATTTCTGGTAGAAAAAGAGCAGTCAGAGATGTCATGTTCTGTTGGGGAAAGAAAAGAGATCAGGAGTTGTAGGAAGAACCTACATGCTTTAAGTGGAGGAGAGGAAGGATTGAGGTTTAACTCATTTTCAGTTCTTCTGTCCAGTGGGTAAACTCTTAATCATGAAAGTGTTAACACAATGCATTCAGCCCCCAGAGCTATGATGCACACCAATGGCTTGAATTCAGTCCTTTTACTCTTGATAGAGGGGCTGGCAGAATTTGAATTTTTTAATATGATTTTGATGTTCATTTTAAAGCATTTTTTCCCTATTTTTATCAATTTAAATGTTTACAGATGCATAAAATTATGGGGTTTAAGCATTTTTTTTCAATTCTCAGTTTAAATTTTCACAGCTGCAGGAAGCTATGGGGAAGGTCAGACATCGACAATAGATGTGGAGACTAAAAAGTTAAAGCTTTATCACTATTAAAAACAAATTGTCAACATCACATGTCAACATAAATAAAGTAAATATCCTTAAATCAAACGCTTATAAGTTCTCAAGCATCATTTTTCTTACTTTCCCTATCTGTGAATTTCAATCATTATCAAAGAAATATTTTTTCGTCAGTTTGTGTGGGTATGGTGAAGTCGATTTCTGATGGCATTTACCAGTAAAAATCTAATCCTTCCAAGCCTACCCATAAGGGAATGGAAATAGAGTATCTGCTTTACCCATTGCTATTTGTTTCAGACATAGAAACTTTATTTATTTGGATTTATACAAACTCTAAAAAGGACATGGGTCCATAAATGCTAGGAACCCTTAACATTACTTAAAAATACAGTCAAATACAACCATAACTAACATGCAGCAGTGGATTCAAAGTAATCCACTACCAGCAACAAGGGAACTTGGATACTGAATGTCTTTTCTCCCCTCCAGTAGTTTCCCAACCCTTTACACTCCCTTCTTATTTTCAAATGGTTGAGTTACTAGATGGCTGCCCACTTTGTTGCTCCTGTAAGCTGAGCTGAACACACCCGGGTTTGAGAGGCATTCTTCCTTTTCCTCCCCCACAAGCTCCCTGTGCTGTGTGCCATTCTCCCATCTCCATCTGTTTCAGGGAATCCCTACAACCCCACATCCTGCCTGCCAGGGACTGTGTCCCCCATTGTCCTCTCCTCCCATGACAGGGTACTCCATTCTTCCCCCTCATGCTAGCACTCTGTGGCCCTATTCCCCCTACCTCCATGTACCCCCATTTTCTCCTTCCCCTCATAGCAAGGGCTCTGTGTGTCCCACCCTGTCATTTGCACCTTTGCCACATTCCAGGCGTTCTTTGTGTCCCTCATGTCTCCCGCCACCCCTAACATTTTCCACCAACCCATGCCAGCACCTCTGTGTGTGCGTCCATTCTCCCTCTCCTCCCCATGCCAGGGGTTCTGTCTGAACCTCCTTTACCTCCACCATTCTCCTGTCTTTTCTTTGTGTTTGTGAAAGAAATCATTCAGGGTGTCAGCATTTTAAAACCATATTGGGTATATGGGCAAAGCTGAGTGTGGGGAGGACCTTGTGATTCTGGAAGGTATTAATGGCTGTCATCAACTGGATTTTTGATCTGCAGACAATAACAAAGGTGGTTGAAGCTACTGGCTCTTCTAACTGGATGTGTGGGGCTCTGTGTCCCCCACATTATTCCCTTTTGGGTTCTCTGATTTTCACCAAAAATCAGTAGGTTCTGCCCATTGAAACCAACAACATTCCCTGAAGTTTTGGGATTGATCAGATGCTGTGTTTAAAAGTTGTCATGTTAGTTGCACAGAGAAATGGCACCAAGTTGAGTGTAAGGGTCTGCTTCGTGCTGCCAAAAGATGAACTTTGCAGCATCTCCAGGCTCAGGCTATTTGCTTTTGGCAAATTGAGCTGAAGGGCAAGTAATGTTAGAGACTATACCTTGATCTCAAAAACAAACTGCTTTATATGCAGATGAGAAATGTCTATTCATGAAAAAACTGGAGCCCCACATTTGCACACATTATGGTTGTACTAGATGAATGTAAGTTCATTTGAGGGTATACAATGAATAATTTTGAACTGGAAATAATGCCTTTATCAAGGTCACACCCAGTCTCTCCAATAGTTGCCAAATTAAATTTAAATGGACATCCTAAATTTATTTTATCTAGCTATTAAAATAAATAAGAGATTAGATTATACAGATGAAGGATAAATGAGGCAGATAGATTCATAAAATAGATGGAGATTTAACACATTTGTCAATTTTAAATCTTAGCCAAAGGGATTTGCTAAGTGTTACTAAAATGACATCTACACCTCAATTTAATTACCTGTCACTGATGAGTTCTTTAAAATATGTCCAAATCATGTTCTGTATGGATGGTTAGGAGCTTTTTTGCTGTTATATGGAACAAAAGACTCCAAACTCAATTAAATTTTGAAAAGTTACAAGCTATAATAAGAAGAATTAAAACTCCACAAACTTGCTATCCACCAAATAGCCTTAAAACAATAACAGAACAGAGCCTTCATTAATACAAAATAAGTTAAGTCCACCCAATTTAGCAGGTCTATAGGAGTTACTATAATTTTTTTATTTTCTATATCAAACTGAGGGCGGGTCTACACTATAAAGCTTTGTTGGCATAACTATGTCAGTCAGATGTGAAAAAGCCGCAACTCCTAGCCAACACAACTGTGGAGGCAAACCCGCTAGTGTCGATGCATCTATGCTCCTTTGCCACAACTAATATTGTTTGGGAAGGTGGTGTCACCATACCAACAGAAAAACTCCTTCTGTCAGCATCAGCTATGTTTATATTATGGGGATCTGCCAGTATACCAGCAAAGCATTTGTAGTGTTGGCAAGGCCTAAGATATTTGATTTTTTCAGACCTTTCTGAAATGTGCTTGGTACTTCCATAGCAAGAATGTGAAAGAGAAAAGTGATTCCTGGGAGCAAATTCTTTTAAGGACATAGCACCCATTCTCCCAGACCTCATCTCCTTTATCAAAATGGATTTATCAGGATATTTCATTTTTCCAAATGTTTGTTTATTTATCGCATCACAGGAGAACAATTAATCATCCAAACAGGATGAATATTCACTCCTGAGAAATACTGAACATGTGGTGGTGTTGTAATTTTATAAAAGGACTGAATATAATTATACTCATTCTGAGTAACATTAGTGGCTAAAATCTCTGATTCATGTAAATTTACTTTTTATCCAGAGATTTTCCAAATTTTGAGGTTTCATTTACTCATTTCTGACAAAAACTCATGTGGTTTGGATAACACACAACACACAACTGGTGATAATCTCCTACCTATTCCTTTAGTTGCTGAATGGTTCTTTCTAAGTTTTTCCAATTTTAAAAGAAAGCCATTTTTGAATTATCCAAATAATCCATGTCTGAATTATCCAAGGAGACCCATTTACTTCAGTGGGATTATGTGTGCAAAAAGACCACTATTCAACATGAGAAAGAGTAGCAGAATCTCTACATTTTTGTATGAGAGACAAGGTGGGTAAGGTAATATCTTTTATTGGGCCAACTTCTGAAAGAGATCTTTCACCAACAGAAGTTGGTCCAATCAAAGATATTACCTCACCCACCTTGTCTCTCAAATATCCTGGGACCAACTAGGCTACAACACCACTGCAAACTACATTTTTATGAAACTTTCCATAAGAAATTTAGAAAAGATCTTTCCATAAAATATGACTTCTTGGCTAATATCCAAAGGAAAAAATGTCAACGCCAAAGGTAATTTTTAGAAAGATTTGTGTAATTTAAAATAGTAGGTTAGCATGGGAACAGTCTCATCTTTAACTGTTTTGATATTGGTAGGCATTAAATACTCAATTTTTTAAGGCCAGATTGTGACGCACATATACACTTTGAGTAGTTACACATCTGATGGGTTCAGTGATGCTATTTATATGAGTAAATTCTCACTAGTGTGAGCAAGGGCTTCATAATGTGGTTGCTCGGGATCAGAGTCCCATGATGCTAGTTTAGGGTTTATATGTTTTTTTGTGTTGGGGTACAGGGAAGTTGGGGAACACTGTAAATGTTCTTTGGGTAATTTTTGACATTTAAATGTCTATTCCCCATCTAGTATGTGTAAATGTTTTGTGGCTGATGTTACTATTAATGTTTAAAGAAATCGCAAATATTTCTGCAAAAAAATACATTAATACACGTGCTCACACATAGAGCTGTTCTTAGCTTTGCAAAAATTTGCTTAACATGACATTTACAGGTGCGTTAGAGATAAAGGACAGAATATGCCCTAAGCCTTTAGAAAAGGCTGATATGACAATTCAAAAGGTCTGTACTGGTATATTATCATGACACTCTGCCCTTTGTTCCAAAAGTATCCATCAGGTCATTATCTTGTCAATCATCCCTATAACAAGGCAGGATAGCTCCTTGCAGGATCTCTAAAGCTTCATCCAATTGAGTTTGAATATAATCAAATAAAAAAAAACATGCAAAAGCACACAGTAAAGAATTGATAAATCACGAAATAGGTTTAGTTCAGTCCCACACCATTAACACAGCTATGGTGCTCCCTGTACTTCTGGGGGAAAATATGAACTACAAATATAAATTATGATGTATTATTTAGCATGGAAAATAAGAATACAAAATGATACATAGCTGTGCAATGTGACTGAGTTAAGAAACCATCAGCTGGAATTTTCTGACTCTTGAGAGCTTCATTTACTCTCCTTTAAATTTTAAAAATACAATTAATGTCACATTAAATGCCCTGGTTTTTTTCTTTAAATGAAAAAAAAATCTGGAGCCTGTTGTTTTACAGAGCTTATATCCAGATGAGAACTGCAGTCAGTGCCACCAGGCTAATGTCCTGGTCCAGCAAATAGATGGTGCCAATTTGGACCCCTCCACCCTCTCATTTAATCATTTCTCTGCCATTGTAGGGGCCTTCAGCACTGGTGTACCCGGTCCCTCCTATTCTCTCAGCCTGTGGCACACGATAGTCTAGTCTTCTCTGGGTCTGTCTTCCTTTTGTTTCATTTCTGTTGTTGGGTTTAGTGTGCAGATGCTGGGTGGCATTGGTGGTCTGTGAAATACAGGAGATCAGACTATGACTCACAGAGTTGACTTTATTGGGACTCTGTGTGGCTTTAAGGATCTACAATGATGCATGTGTCTGCAAATTGGAGCCTCAGATTTCAGCCTTTGGTGCCCTCAAGCTTTTAGTTTAAAGGCATCACTGAACACATGTCTGATCACAGCCTATTTTAACAGTGCAACTGAAAAAATAAATAACCCCCCAAAATAAATTCTACTGTGCAGACATTAAACCCATACATTAAAGTGAGTATAAGTTATAAACTATAGAACCCCAAAATAAGCTGAGACTGAAATTCACCAGCAAAGTTGGTTCAATAAAAGATATTACCACACCCACCTTGTCTCTCTACAATCAGGGAAGACAGAAGCATTGAGGGTTCCATGAAATCCCCTAGTGACATCGCTATGCTCACCTGTTAACTTGGTAGGTGCTCAGATACTACTGTAATTGGCATGAATACGAAACCCTATGGTAGAAAACTCTAGACTTGGAATATGTTTTGTTATACATTGGTTTTCTAGAGCTGCAACCTGGCAAATCATCAAACGCTATTTCCTGAATAATTATATATTTTCTGGCCCTTTTTTTGTAGTTCTGTGTATTCTATGATGTAAATATTACTCTGTTTGGCTGTGGCCCTCTGAACTTTTAACTTCAATAAAAAGATCTCTACACTTTTTAATAGAGTGAAAACTCAAATGGTCTAGATTTTGGATTGCATAGTATATTCCATCAAAGTGATATTTGTCAGTTGCAAGGAGCAATAGTAGGAGGTGAACAACATGCAAGACAGAATAGCTAGAGTTATACAATTTACAATTTAATGGCTTAGGAGATCCTCTGTGGGTTAGGAACACTCACCTAGTTCTTTAGAGACTTGAGTTCAAGTCCCTGCTCCACCACAGATTTCCTCTGTCTTCCCATTCCCCATCTGCGTAATGGGGATAATAGTACTTTCCTACCTCATGGGGTGCTGTGGAGATGTTACATTAAAAGATTGTGAGGTGCTGAGATATCACTGGAATGGGAGCCATATAAATACTATAGATATCTAGCACTGTTGTTTACAGTGTGGTTCTAGCCTTGTTGGTTCCAGGATATGAGATAGACAAGATGGGTGAGATGATCTTTTACTGGACCAACTTCTGTTGGTGAAACAAGCTAGCTTTCAAGCTACACAGAGCTATTCCTCAGGTAGAAGAGCAACTTCCAACTTCCTGAAGAGCTCTATGTAGTTCAAAAGCTAGTCTCTTTCGCCAACAGAATTTGGTCCCAATAAAAGATATTATCTCACCCACCTTATCTCTAGGACATTGGTAAAAGAAACAGTAATTGTGGTTCAGAGATTCCGATTTGTCTATAAGCAGTGACAGCAAGAATGAATTAGTGGGCAAAGTGCCAGGGCACTGGCCAAATGCAGTTCATTCTGTAGCTCTGTAATTAAGCACATTGCAATCAGAACCACAGATATGCAACCTTTCGGTATGTATATAAATGTTTGACCTGCTCACCAAACCTGGTCATTTTTGTGTTAGTAAATACTTTTATAAAATGGAAATTATTTCCCAAATGGGATATTATATCTGAAAAAAAGTAACCAGAGCTAAGATTCTGTCCATTTTGTAAGATACCTAATGAGCTGTTAACTTAAAACACTGTGCATACAGAATCTTCCATCCAATGACGTCAGTAATAATATGCAGTTGCTTTTAAAGTTGCTATGAGATATAGTCTGTTGAAAGCAGTTTCTCAGATCTCTAGAGTAACTGCATCAAGCATACAATATATGAAGCCTTTTCTAAAATAGAGTGCTTTCCTCTAGCAGCAATATAGCCTCTGGCTTCTCACTCACTTCAGCAAGAGAAAACACCTGAATAAGTAAAGCACACACCACACATGGTGCTGCATATATAACAATAACTTGATGATTTTTGTAAAACTCCAGACACTGCAAATTCAGAATTAGACACAATATGTTAGCAACATTTTTGGACTGGGGTGCTTTCGGAAGATATTTCCAGGGCTTTGTTTTAATGTTCTATATTGAAATGAGAGAAGGAATATACACTGTAGTCTCCCCACTGACTAGTGCGAGCTTTGAATCAAGTCTTAAAACTCTGCTCAATAGTTAAGTACTATCCCCAAATAGAAATCCATCGATTTTACCAGGTTTACTATCAAAACAGAGCTCTTTCTAATTAATTTTTTTCTACTCATGTGGGTTGCTCCGTTGACCATTTGGAGACTGACATTCTTCAATTATCCACAGAAAAGGTGTAGCCCGGTAGAAGCTCTGATGGCTTACTCACACTGCTCTGCCAATTAACTGTGCCACTACTCTGGCCTGAAGGGAATTCCTCTTGGAGTAAGAGTCATGGGCCATTCTCCATGCCACTCAGACCTTAGCTTCTCTACTGAGACTGTTAAAAGGTGCTGATTATTATTATTATTATTATGTGTTTGATTATGTTAACACCTGCCTACTAATGGCCTGATTCAATAAGTCTTTCCACTCTTTTTATCAAGAGCAGGAGCAGATTTACCATGAAACAAACCGTGCGGTGGTGCAGGGCCCCCAACAACAGGGGGCCCCCAAAATGCAGGACAAATCTCATCTGACAGCTTGCCTCTGAGTCCCAGCTGGCTGCCGGCATGTCTCTGCATGCCCCTGGCAGGGGCACTGGAGGGGGGAGGTGGCTCCATGCACTCCCCCTGCCCCAGGCAGCCCACAGAGACCCTCTGCCCCCCTCTCCCCAAGGGGCACGCAGAGACCTGCCAGCAGCAGGTCTAAGGTGGCTCCCTGCCTGCTCTGCCTCCCTCCCTTCACACCCCTCCCGGAAGTATCCGGCATGTCCCTGCAGCGCCAGGAGGGTAGGGGGAGAGAGGTGTGTCTCTGCGTGCTGCCCCCACCCCGAGTGCCAACTTTGCAGCTCCCATTGGCCAAGAACTGCTAAGTTCATTGCTAGGTTTATTTTACTTCATTGCTGGGTTTTGTTTTTGTTAACTATAGCATAATTAATAGTGATCAAAACTTTTCAAAGAACCTTGGACTGACACAAAATCAGAAGGGCTTTTCAGATGTTTTGTGTTCTTGGACACTTTTACAAAGGCTTCATGAACCTGAGGTGTTTTTCAATCACAGACAAAGACAGGCACTGTCACCCCAGCTGCTCAAAGCTTCAGAACTAGCCAAATCTCATATTTTTGTCTTTTGGAGGCATTGGTGGCCTGACTCCCTTCTCGAGCTCCATCCTAGGGCTCCTCAGCTTCTTCCCTCTGTCATCAGAGGGTGTTGGGTTGCCACTTCTACTCCTTTCATTAAATGCTTTAGAGAGGAAGACCAAGTAATGCCTCTCTCAACCTGTGCAGTCTTCAGAATGATGGGACCGGAAGTTTCTGCCTCCTTCCATAAAGCAGTGAGAGAAAAGAATCATTCCTGATTCTGCCAGCCTATCATATTGTGAAATGAGCATAGGGAGTGTCAAGGTTCCTTCCCCACTCTGAACTCTAGGGTACAGAGGTGGGGACCTGCACGAAAACCTCCTAAGCTTACTTTTACCAGCTTAGGTTAAAACTTCCCCAAGGTACAAACTAATTTTACCCTTTGCCCTTGGACTTCCACTGCCACCACCAAACTTTATCTGGGTTCCTGAAAAACCATAGTTTGGACACGTCTTTCCCCCCAAAATCCTCCCAACCCTTGCACCCCACTTCCTGGGGAAGGTTTGGTAAAAATTCTCACCAATTTGCATAGGTGACCACAGACCCAAACCTTTGGATCTTAGAACAATGAAAAAGCATTCAGTTTCCTTACAAGAAGACTTTTAATAGAAGTAAAAAGGAATCACCTCTGTAAAATCAGGATGGTAGATACCTTACAGGGTAATTAGATTCAAAACATAGAGAATCCCTCTAGGCAAAACCTTAAGTTACAAAAAAGACACACAGACAGGAATATTCATTCTATTCAGCACAGCTATTTTTTCAGCCATTTAAAGAAATCATAATCTAACACATACCTAGCTAAATTACTTACTAAATTCTAAGACTCCATTCCTGTTCTGTCCCCGGCAAAAGCATCACACAGACAGACACAGACCCTTTGTTTTTCTCCCTCCTCCCAGCTTTTGAGAGTCTCTTGTCTCCTCATTGGTCATTTTGGTCAGGTGCCAGCGAGGTTACCTTTAGCTTCTTAACCCTTTACAGGTGAGAGGATTTTTCCTCTGGCCAGGAGGGATTTTAAAGGGGTTTACCCTTCCCTTTATATTTATGACAGGGAGAGAGGCCTCATCATCCCTCATGGAATTGTACAGCCAGGGCCTCCACACAAAGCACATACCAGTTGGAATAATCCCAAATCCCCACTCTGGATTACTACTAAATACCAAAATCTCTCAGGCTAGAAATTATGGGCATCTCTGCCTTATAAAACATCCTCTAAGAACAAATGTTAACTCTCTCCAGTCACTTGAATAGTGTGTCCAACACATTCACATCAGTTCAATGTGACTACTGACACAGCTGCAACTATGCAGTGTGACAAAGTTCCTCCTCTGCCTTGGTGGGTTCCTGCACTTATTGGTGGATTTGCTCGCCTCAGAGATGCATGCCAGCCCTCAGTTGTCCACTTTTGCTAGTGGCTCAAACCCGCCATTCACTCAGCTAACCTCATCACTGGCCAGCATGGGGAAAAGGAAGGAGAACAATCCCCACAGTCTCTGCTGGTCCATCTAGTGGATCAGGGAACAGGCCCCTCTGGTGGGACCCACAGTCCAGGTCAACTCCTCCTGTATCCAATAGGGAGTTGCGGGGATGGGGAGAACCTGGGCCCACCCTCTACTCCAGGCCCAAGGCCCTGTGGATCACAGCTGTCCACAGTGTTTTGTGTAACAGCTGTGTGACAGCTACAACTCCCTGGGTTACTTCCCCATGGCCTCCTCCCAACACCTTCTGTATCCTCACCACAGGACCTTCCTCCTGATGCCAGATAGCGTTTGTACTCCTCAGTCCTCCAGCAGCACACCCTCTCACTCTCAGCTCCTTGCATGCCCCCCACTGACTGAAGTGAGATCCTTTTTAAACCAGGTGCCCTGATCAGCCTCCCTGTCTTAATTGAGTCTAGCAGCTTCTTAATTGGCTCCATGTGTCCTAATTAGCCTCTCTGCCTGAATTGGTTCCAGCAAGTTCCTGATTCTTCCGGAACTGCCCGTGTTATCTTACCTAGGGAAAAGGGACCTGCTTAACTTGGGGCTACTATATCTGCCTCCAATCAATCACTCTCCTGTAGCCCTCTGGCCTGGAGGAAGAAGGAGGGAGAGGGCTCCTGCTACTACTGCTAGGCTCTGGGCTCTCCCTGCTGCTCCTGCTGCTCCCCTGGCTGGGCCAGACACCAACCCCCTTCTCTGCTACCTGGTTACTGGCTGGCTGCTGGACCCCCCACCCTTGGGTGCTGCTACTGCTCCAGCTGCAGGCCTTTTGGGCCCCTGCTGGCACGCTCCCCAGAAGGGGGGAGTGAGGGACCCCAGCCCCAGCCATTGCTGTTGTGGACTCCACCACCACCACCTGAAAGGGGTCCTTTCTGCCTGCCTGGACCACCACCTGGAGTTCCTGGAGCTGCTGCTGTGGAGGTTACTGCCTGGAGTTGCTGAAGCCCCAAGGAGGAGAAGAAGAGGACCATCTACCAGTGGGGGAGCACCTGAAGACTTTGCAGACCACCGTGGAGGGGGCCTTTTGAACTGAGTAACTTTCAAACTGTGCTCTTGTGGTGGGGGTCTTGACTGTGTTTGTAGAGACACAGGGGGTGTGGCGTGGAGCTACCCTTCGATCCATCTATGTCCCCCCAAACCCCCAGCACTACCACAACCGCTGCCCTCTCCACCACTCCCACTGGCTGTTTAACATCTGCCTCAGCTCCTGCCTCTGGACTCAGCTGCTTGCTTGGCTTGCCACGCCCTATTTCCACCATTTGGGCCAGAAGCAGCAGTCAGCCCAAACTGACTTTGTGCAAGCGCATGTGGGCGCACGTACCACCCCCCGCCCCGGACTGCCCACCTCACAGCTTTTCCCCTTGCTACCTGCCCCATTTGCCCTTTGCAGCCTTTTGCCCCCCCTTTTGTCCCAACCCCCCTTACTAGCTTCAGTTTGTTTGCCAGCCCTGCCCATTTCCCTCTGCAGCCTTTGTTTGTTTGCCCCGCCCCAGCCGCTGAAGCTAGCCCCTGGGTTTCCCCGTCCTAGCTCCAGCCCGCTTAGCCCCTTGCTCCGTGCGCCCATGCCCCCTCCCATGTGCTTGTGCCACTCCCCATTTTAGTTTAAACCCTCTTCACTGCACCCCCAATGCTGTTGTATCCCCCTCTCCCCTAGTGCAGCTAGAGGAGTCGGAATCCCACCCAGTGTTGGTTATTGACCCCTAACATCTGATTGCCCCCCCCGTCCAGCCCACCCCCTTTGGCGCCCTCCTCCCCTGCCTGCAGCCTAGCGGGGAGGAGTGGCCGACCTGCTTCCCATTCCCCTCCTCCTTCTGGTGTCTCCCCTTCCCTCCCTGCTCATGATGGCGGGGTACGAGACAGGTAGGGCCCCTCCAGAAAATCCCACTGCCCCCCCACCTGCCGCCCCGTTGCCCCCGAGCTTCTACCTCCGCTGCCACAGCTGAACCACCTGCTACGGCCCCTGCTGGGGCACCAGCAGCGGTGGACACCGGAGCGACCTCTGCTGCTGCCACGTCCCTTGCCCCCTCCAACCCTGGGGAAACCCCCCTATCCGGCGGCAAGGGCCAGGGTAAAAAGAAGGGTAAGGGCCCCGCAAAAAAGACCAAGCCCTCCATGGCAGGGGCTGCCCCCACTGGCACAGCCCACCACAGGCCGTGGCGTCACTCCCCGCTGTTCCCTCCACCAGCTCTGTGGGTGTCCCTCCCCCAGCCCCCAGGTCGTACGCCCCGGTGGCGGCAGCCCCCTCGCCTGCCTCTACGTCATCTTTCCCGCCCACCGCCTCCGCTACCATCTATAGGGGCCCCTTCCCAACCTTGATCAGGAAGCATGGTGTCTGTTGTCTCCTGGTGCCCGCCTCACCCCACGTGGAGACCTACGTGCAGGCGTTGGCGAGGGTGGTGCAGCCCTCGGCCATTGTGGCGGCCTCCAAAATGTATAGCAAGGTCGTCTTCTTCCTAGCACTGGAGGCCGCCACCCAGGAGGTGGTGAAGAAGGGCCTGGCAGTGGGGGGTGTGTTTGTCCCCCTGGAGCCACTAGAGGACCTGGGCGTCCATCTGGTCCTGACCTCTGTCCCTCCCTTTCTTCCCAATGCCGCCCTGTTACCTGCCCTCTCCACCCTGGGGAAATTTATCTCTGTTGTCAGCCCTCTCCCACTGGGCTGCAAAGACCCTGCCCTCCATCACATCCTCTCATTCCACCGGCAGGTGCAGCTTCAACTGCCGCCGGCGGCGTGGGTTGGAGAGGCACTCCAGGGGTCATTCCTGGTCCCTTACCAGGGGGCCCATTACCGGGTGCACTATTCAACGGGGGAGGCCCGGTGCTACCTCTGCTGGGCAATGGGGCACATACGGAGGGACTGCTCCTTGGTCCGGCAAGAAGGGGCATCCAGGACCCCCGAGCTCCGTCAGGGCGCCGGCCCCATCATCGCCGGTGCCCCTGGCTGCCCGGCACCCAAAGCCACCCCTCCTCCTTCCCAGTCCACCACTGCTTCCGCTCGGGCACAAGGGGCACCTCCCCCACTATGCCCAGACAAGCGGGAGAGCCCCTTCTCCACTGCATGCAATCTGGCGGGGCCTGTGGAGGAGGGTGCGGCAGGGACACTGCCGGGCATGGGAGAGGGCCTGCCCCAGGGGGAATCTTCCCTCCCTCGTACTGCCCCACGGTTACGCCCCCGAGTTCCTGAGCCATCGCCCCTGCTCCCTGACCTGACCCTGCTAGCCAGCCTCCAGATGATGCCATGGAGGGCTGGGCCCTAGTACAGGGGAAGCGGGGCAAGGGGAAGGCTTGAGCTCCACTCCTCCCATCCGATGCGGAGGCCCCCCGGAAAACCAGAAAGGGGGGCACCGATGCCGAGCCTTCTGCTTTGCCCACGGGTGTATTCCATCCACCGGTGCGGGCTGGGGAAGACGTGGCAGCACTGGAAGACAGTATCTCCCATCCACGGGAGTCCCTCCCCTCCAAGGCCCCCGAGGGAGGCTCTCCTGCCCTGGTACCATCTGAAGCCCCTGTGAGCCCCGAGGCGACCGTCACATCAGGTGCTAGCGGGGAGAACCCAGGGGTGGCGGAAAGCAATCTCCCCTCCATATATGAGGAGATCGAGGCCCTGGGTCTGACCCCGGTCAACCAGGGGGAGGACGACCCTTTGACAGCAGGCCTCGCTCTTGGCGACCTCACTCAGGCCCCCCTTTCTCCATGCTCCCTCCCCCTAACCGTTGCTTCCACTCCAACCTCCAAGGAGCCCCTCCAGAACCCGGCCACAGAAGGCACCCCGCTGATGGCCGCCGAGCCTGTTGAGGTGACGGCCAGTGCCACGCGGCCGGGACCCGAGCCACCAGGGGCACCCCTTGTTGGTGTGGAGCAATCAACCTCCTTCCCGGGCGGGGGCCCTACAGACGATAGTCCACCTCCTGATGCCGTGGCTTCCAAACCCACCATAGAGCCTGCACCCGGCATCACTGAGAGCCCCCTCCCCACCCCCTCAACCTTTGAGCCTGATTGGGAGGTGCCACCACCCAGCTGCCTGGCTTCTGAAGCCCAGAATCTCACCTCTGCCCGTGCCCCTGTCCCTGATCCTGGCCCTGCCCTTGATGCTGACCCTGTCCCTATCCCATCCACCTCCCGCGATGTTATTGCCGCCCCTGGGGCTGTCTCCTTCCCTTTTTCGACAAATGACCCCCAGGGAGCGGCCTTTGTGTTTCCCTGTCCCTACCCACTAGGGGCTGCTATCTTCCCTCCACCACCCCCTATTGCCCCAGGATTTGAGGCAGGCCACGTGGCGCCAGCCCATCAGGCGCCCCATCGGGGGTCCACACCTTGCCTGCCCATCTCGGTGGGCCATGGGGCTGTGCCAGGGGCCCCAACAGGAGACAGTAACTCCACCCCCCCATGCGCTGTGAGAGGAGCTGCGGGAGTTTTTAGAAGACATCCGTGGCTCCCACAACAAGGTACAGCTTGCTCTCCAGCAACGGGGAGACTTTCATCAGATCCTCCGGGCCACAAGGGCCCTTATGGGGGAGGGTAAAAGGACCGGGAAGCAGGCCGCTGCTGCCTACCAGCAGGTCCATGGCTTCTGTGACTTGTTGCTCACCTACAGGGTAGGTCACGGTTTGCTGCATGGCCCAATGGGGGCCGCAAGTGTCCCTGCCAGCGAGGATTCCCCCCAGCCCTCCTCATGGCACTGCTCATCATTGCAACATTGAACACCTGGGGCTGTAGGATGGGTCTTCACAGGTCCCAGATGCTCTCCTTCCTTAGGGAGGGGGGTACTCTGTGGTTTTCCTGCAGGAGACTCATACGGATCCGGCTGCTGAAGACAGCTGGCGGCTGGACTCAGGGGACAGGGTCTACTTTAGCCATCTCACAGTTCGTACAGCTGGAGTGGCGACCCTGTTCTCCCCTGACCTATGGCCTGAGGTGCTGGGGGTCGCCGAGGCTGTGCCAGGCCACCTGCTGCACCTCCAGGTCTGTATAGAGGGGCTCGTGGTCAACCTCGTTAACGTCTATGCCCTGACATCGGGCCTGGAACAGCTGCAATTCTATCAGCAGGCGTCTGCCTTCCTCAGCACCTTGGATCCTCACGAGTGCCTGGTCCTGGGCGGGGACTTCAACACCACCCTCGAGGAGCAGGACCACTCGGGGACCGAGCAGTGCCCGGCTGCCGCAGACGTCCTCCGGGAGATAGTACACCATCACTCCCTGGTGGACATCTGGTGCAACCATCACCTGGATGACATCTCAACGTTCACCTTTGTCTGGGTGGAGGCCCATCGGTCACACCACTCCCGGTTGGACTACATTTATTTATCACGCTTCCACCTTTCACGAGCCCACTCCTCCAGCATCCGGCCGGCCCCATTTTCTGACTATCATTTAGCCACCGTGATGGCCTCCCTCTGCGCGGAGAGGCTGGGGCCAGCCTTTTGGCATTTCAACAACAGCTTGTTGGAGGATGTGGGCTTTGTGACATCCTTCCGGGAGTTCTGGCTGGCCTGGCTAGGGCAGTGGCGTGCCTTTCCCTCAGAGCGGCGATGGTGGGACCTGGGGAAGGTGCGCACTCAGCTCTTCTGCCGTGACTACACCCAGGGCGCCAATCGACGGAGGGATGCGGTGATAGAGCAGTTGGAATGGGAGGTCTTAGAGCTGGAGAGGCATCTGGCCACCAGCCCCGAGGATCCGCCCCTCTGCAGAGCATGTCGGTAGAAGCGGGAGGAACTCTGGGCCCTTGAAGATCATCAGGCCCGGGGTGCCTTTGTTCGATCCCGCATCCGCCTCCTTCGGGAGATGGATCGCAGCTCCCGCTTCTTCTACGCCCTAGAGAAAAAGAGGGGGCCCAAGAAACACGTCACCTGCCTTCTGGCAGAAGACGGCACCTCCCTCATGGATCCGGTGGAGATGTGCAGGAGGGCAAGAGCCTTCTACGCAAGCCTTTTGTCCCCAGATCCGACCGGTCCTAACGCTTGCAGAGTGCTCTGGGAGGAGTTCCCTAAGGTCAGCGCGGGTGACTGAGATTGGCTAGAGCTGCCTCTCACTCTGGCCGAGTTCTCGGAAGCCCTCCGTTGCATGCCCACCAATAAATCTCCGGGCATGGACGGGCTGACCATGGAGTTCTACTGCATGTTCTGGGACGTCCTCGGCCCAGACCTATTCACCGTCTGGGCCGAGTCTTTGCAGAGCGGGGTCCTCCCTCTTTCGTGCAGGCAAGCCATGCTCGCCTTATTGCCAAAGAAGGGGGACCTCCACGATTTACGAAATTGGTGTCTCGTCTCGCTCCTCAGCACGGACTACAAAGTCGTAGCAAAAGCCATCTCGCTGCGGTTAGGGTCTGTGCTGGTGGACGTGGTCCATCCAGACCAGACCTACACTGTCCCAGGCCACAGCATCTTTGACAACCTATATCTGGTCTGGGACCTTTTGGAACTCGGATGTAGGGATGATCTGTCGTTCGCCCTCCTGTCCTTGGATCAGGAGAAGGCGTTCAACAGGGTGGACCACGGGTATCTCCTGAGCACTCTGCGAGAATTTGGCTTTGGACCCCAGTTTGTGGTTTTCTCCAGGTGCTGTATGCCTCTGCAGAGTGTCTGGTCAGGTTCAACTGGACCCTGACTGAACCAGTCAGCTTTGGGCAAGGAGTACGATAGGGGTGCCCCCTCTCGGGCCAGCTGTATGCTCTGGCAATCCAGCCCTTCCTCTGTCTCCTCTGCAGGAGGTTGACGGAGTTGGTGCTGTTGGAGCCGGAGCTGCAGCTGGTCCTGTCGGCGTACACTGTTGACATGCTCCTTGTGGTCCAGGACCCGGGCGACTTGGCGCGGGTAGAGGCTTGCCAGGCCATCTATTCAGCAGCCTCCTCCGCACGGGTCAACTGGGTCAAGAGCTCTGGCTTGATGGTAGGTGACTGGTGGCAGGCAAGCTCCCTCCCACCCACTCTTCAGGCCATCTGGTGGAGCGTGGGTCCGCTGCTCTATCTCAGCGTTTACCTTTCTGCCACGCATCCCTCTCCGCTGGAGAACTGGCACAATTTAGAGGGCGGGGTGATAGAGTGGCTCCGGAAATGGACAGGACTACTCCGGTGCTTCTCTCTTCAAGGGAGAGTGCTGGTGCTTATTCAGCTAGACCTGTCCATGCTCTGGTACCGGCTCAACACCCTGGTCCCAGCCCCAGGTTTCCTGGCCAACCTCCGGACATCGATTCTGGAGTTCTTTTGGTCAGGACTGCACTGGGTGTCTGCAGGGGTTCTCCATCTACCCTTGGAGGAGGGGGGGCAGGGCCTGAAGTGTCTCCACACTCAGGTCCATGTCTTCCGCCTCCAGGCCCTGCTGAGGCTCCTTTATGGTGCAGGTAGTCCGGCGTGGAGCGTACTGGTGCACGTCTTCCTGCGCCGCTTCCGAGGGCTCCGATATGACCAGCAGCTCCTTTACCTCCATCCGAGAGGTCTTCCGCAAGACCTCTCCAGGCTGCTGGTCTTCTACCAGAACCTCCTCTGGACCTGGAAACTGTTTACAGCGGCCAGGTCCGTGGCGGCCTCTGTGGGGGAAGATCTCTTCGCGGATCCCCTGCTACACAACCCCCAGCTCCATGTGCAGGTGGCGGAGTCCCCCTTAGTGCGCCAGAGGTTGGTTCTGGCACAAGTCACAAGAGTTGGAGACCTCCTGGACTATGACCGGGGAGACTGGCTGGATCCCCTGACACTTGCTCAGCGCATGGGGCTGTCCGGACCTCATACTACTCAGCGCGTACTTCAGGAGGTGAAGGCCGCTTTGCCACCTGCTGCTTGGGTTTACCTTGACCGGGTCCTGCATGAGGGCGCGCCCCGCCGACCCTCCACCCCAGGCCCGCTGGACTTTTTAATTAGGTTCCTGCCCCATGAACCAAACCGACCTTCCCACCCCTTCACCGTGAGCAGGCTGCACGAGCTGCAGCCGGTCTGCTTCCAGACCGTGCCAAGAAAACGTCTATACACGCTCATGCTCCACACCCTTCATGCCCTCACCCTCGTGTCCCGCCCTGATACAAAATGGCGGGACCTCCTGCCACCTTTGGAGGGTGAGGAGCCCCAGTGGGCCAGCCTATATTCCACCTTGGTCCCTAGGCCCACCGGGGATATCAGTTGGCAGCTCCTTCACAGAGCCGTGAGCACAGGCGTGTACTTGGTGCAGTTCACCCCTATCCCAGACACCTGCCCCTTTTGCAGCATGAGGGAAACCCTGGCACACATATATTTGGAGTGTGCCAGGCTGCAGCCCCTATTCCAGCCCCTCACCCATATTTTATTACATTTTTGGTTGCATTTTTCCCCTCACCTCCCTCCCCAGTGCAAAGCTCAAAACTGAAATGAAACCTAGTCTCTTTGTCTCTGAGTCGGGCTGTCCCCATCACTGGTAGGCTCAGCAGGAGTTTCTAATCCATTCTGTCCCCATCCCTGACTCCAAGCATGCTGGGAAATAGTGTTATCCATTGAGTAGGATTCCCCCGTAGGCTCAGTGTGGAGTTCAAGGAGCTGGCAAACTCCCAGTGGGGGTTACATCACCATTTCAAAATACAAGCCCAGGTTGATAAGCTGAAAGTAATTAGCATTGAAAGGTTGTTTGGCTTTCATGATCTTTGTCCATTTCACAGTAGATTTCCTTCCATCAAAAACAACCAATACAAATGGCCACTATCTCAGCAGGCAGGTGAAGAGCTGATACAGTTACTGATATAGTGGTCCACCCTCTCATCTCTAACAATGGGCCCGGCCCTCCTGGTCATGGACAAGGCATGTTGGTCATGCATCCGACAAAGTGGGTATTCACCCACGAAAGCTTATGCTCCAATACGTCTGTTAGTCTATAAGGTGCCACAGGACTCTTTGCCGCTTGGTCAGGAAGAGTTAGAGCCTGAACTACTCTTGCTTAATGCCATACAAGCTGTAAAAATAAAAACAGGTACAAAGAAAGAGGTGAAGCAGACCTCCATAAAATCTCCTGAGCCCCCTTAAGGATTCTCATAGGTGCCGAGATAATTGTTGTTGCCTCTCAGCTTGTTTTTACCCTATGCTTCCAACCTTGTCTAGTAAGGCAGCAACGTGTGACATTATTGTCCCCTGTTGCTGGTTGTTCATAGTTTTCTTGCTTCTCTGTTTTCTCATGGGCTCTTACCCAGTTCCTTGGGACTGATTTAAAATTCTTTTTCATCTGTTCAGACTATATTGAAAACCCTGCTACTGATATTGGTGAAGTAGATATTAAAGCTCTTCTTATGTCTCTCTGTTCCTCTGCTGAGGAAATAGAAGTTTTATTTCCAGAAGAACAGACCTACTGTCTACCAAAGGGACAGTGTTTTTCATTACACTGGTAACTACTAGCAAATCATGGATATGCTTAATTGACCTGATTTAAATTGAAAAATTGGTCTGTTTCTAATGAGGGAGGGTTTCTCAGCTGAGTATGTTTCTTACTGGAGGAGTTTTATTTTGATTATTTAAAAACACTTCAGTTACAGAAAACTTCCCAGTGTTATGATATAAAGGAAAGGGTAACCACCTTTCTGTATACAGTGCTATAAAATCCCTCCTGGCCAGAGGCAACATCCTGTTACCTGTAAAGGGTTAAGAAGCTCAGCTAACCTGGCTGGCACCTGACCCAAAGGACCAATAAGGGAACAAGATACTTTCAAATCTTGGGGCGGGGAAAGGCTTTTGTTTGTGCTCTTTGTTTACGTGTTTGTTCTCTCTTGGGACTGAGAGAGGCCAGACAGAAATCCATCTTCTCCACCCCATCCTAATCCAAGTCTCCAATATTGCAACCAGTATAGGTAAACCAGGCAAGGCAGATTAGTTTATCTTTTGTTTTACGTGAATTTTCCCAGTGTTAAGAGGGAGGTTTATTCCTGTTTTCTGTAACTTTAAGGTTTTGCTCAGAGGGGGATCCTCTGAGTTTTGAATCTGAACACCCTGTAAAGTATTTTCCATCCTGATTTTACAGAGGTGATTCTTTTACCTTTTCTTTAATTAAAATTCTTCTTTTAAGATCCTGATTGATTTTTGATTGTTCTTAAGATCCAAGGGTTTGGGTCTGTGTTCATCTGTACAAATTGGTGAGGATTCTTATCAAGCCTTCCCCAGGAAGGGGGGTATAGGGCTTGGGGGAAAGACATCTCCAAGTGGTCTCTTTCCCTGTTCTTTGTTTAAAACGCTTTGTGGAGGCAGCATACTGTTCAAGGCCAAGGCAAAGTTTGTACCTTGAGGAAGTTTTTAACCTAAGCTGGTAAGAATAAGCTTAGGGGGTCTTTTATGCTGGTCCCCACATCTGTACCCTAGAGTTCAGAATGGGGAAGGAACGCTGACAACTTCGGTGAAACCTTGTTGTGGGTTGAGTTAAAACCTCATTCAAAATGATGTATGAACATACCCTTCACTTAAGGTAGTTGTATGTAAGAAACACTGAAAGGGGCTATATCTAAAACAAGGCCTAATAGAATCTGCTCAGAAACTAGAACCAGGTGGGCAGGGAGTTCCACTGGTTGTGACAACTGGGTGTGGGAAGGCAGAAAATACAAAAATTGAGAACAGATAAGAACAGAGGGAGATGCAGAGGAAAAGGCAAGAAAGCCATGGGATAGCCTGTGAGAATAGTGTGACCCTAGAAGAAGCTAGTGAGAGAGCTTTTGGATCTGTGGTGGGTATGTAAGATGAGAAACTGCCCCTTTTGCATTTTGGTTATTTTTGCTTTCAGAGGCACAGAACTTTGTACATTCTTTATAGACAACCAAAACTGCATCAAAGACATGCCTGATTATCATCAGTGCATACTCCCAAGACAGGGCCCCAAACTTTGATTAGCCACTCAGGTCGAAAAGGGGCAACACCAGAGATTAAAGCTTAGAAGCTAGATGGAGAAAGCACTGGTTTGTGAGGGAGCACTTCAATCGTTAAGGTAATTTATATTTTAAGTGAGAGTTTAAAAATCACACAGAGGAAAAGGATTTCTAGGAAGAATTGGCAAAGGAGAGAACAATAGAGCCTGGAAATATAACTTTTATATTACATGATCTTATATTTATAAAAGACCTTAAGAAGAGCAAGGTCAACTTGGCTATTCAGAGGAGTGATTCCAGTGAATCTGGATAAAATGGAGAGCAAGTGGACACAGGGTTTAGACCCAGTAGTTCTGCATTACCTGGCAATGGTTTTTCAGCACTGGTCACCCAGAGAGGGCACCAACAGCAAGCCAGGCAGACTGGTGATTGACCCTCTCCTTCCACCATTGCCCCCTGCCTGCTGTAAACATTGTTGAGACTCTTGATGTGAGAAGACTATTGAGGTTGCATAGAAATGTATTAGAGACCAGGGGAACTGTGAAAATCCTGGACAGGCTGAAACAGTATGAAGAATGTAACTTCACAACCCACTGTAATGTGGTTAGACAGCATGGGCAAAAGACAAGGAAGAGTGGTGAGCACCCAGAAAAGCTCTGTGAGAACCCCCTTAATTTTAAACAAATACATTGGTTTCAAGATGCCCAGTTTAGGGTTTCAGAGCAGCAGCCACATTAGTCTGTATCCTCAAAAAGAAAAGGAGGACTTGTGGCACCTTAGAGATGAATAAATTTATTTGAGCGTAAGCTTTCGTGAGCTACAGCTCACTTCATCGGATGCATTCAGTGGAAAATACAGTGGGGAGATTTATATACACAGAGAACATGAAACAATGGGTGTTACCATACACACTGTAATGAGAGTGATCAGGTAAGGTGAGCTATTACCAGCAGGAGAGCGGGGGAGGAGGGAGGAACCTTTTGTAGTGATAATCAAGGTGGGCCATTTCCAGCAGTTGACAAGAACGTCTGAGGAACAGTTGGTGGCGGGGAGAATGAACGTGGGGAAATAGTTTTACTTTGTGTAATGACCCATCCACTCCCAGTCTTTATTCAAGCCTAAGTTAATTGTATCCAATTCGCAAATGAATTCCAATTCAACAGTCTCTCGTTGGAGTCTGGTTTTGAAGTTCTTTTGTTGAAGAATTGCAACTTTTAGGTCTGTAATCGAGTGACCAAAGAGATTAAAGTGTTCTCCAACTGGTTTTTGAATGTTATAATTCTTGACGTCTGATTTGTGTCCATTTATTCTTTTACGTAGAGACTGTCCAGTTTGGCCAATGTACATGGCAGAAGGGCATTGCTGGCACATGATGGCACATATCACATTGGTAGATGTGCAGGTGAACGAGCCTCTGATAGCGTGGCTGATGTGATTAGGCCCTATGATGGTGTCCCCTGAATAGATATGTGGACACAGTTGGCAAGGAGCTTTGTTGCAAGGATAGGTTCCTGGGTTAGTGGTTCTGTTGTGTGGTGTGTGGTTGCTGGTGAGTATTTGCTTCAGGTTGGGGGGCTGTCTGTAAGCAAGGACTGGCCTGTCTCCCAAGATCTGTGAGAGTGATGGGTCATCCTTCAGGATAGGTTGTAGATCCTCGATGATGCGTTGGAGAGGTTTTAGTTGGGGGCTGAAGGTGAAGGCTAGTGGCGTTCTGTTATTTTCTTTGTTGGGCCTGTCCTGTAGTAAGTAACTTCTGGGTACTCTTCTGGCTCTGTCAATCTGTTTCTTCACTTCAGCAGGTGGGTACTGTAGTTGAAAGAAAGTTTGATAGAGATCTTGTAGGTGTTTGTCTCTGTCTGAGGGGTTGGAGCAAATGTGGTTGTATCGTAGAGCGTGGCTGTAGACAATGGATTGTGTGGTGTGGTCTGGATGAAAGCTGGAGGTGTGTAGGTAGGCATAGCGGTCAGTAGGTTTCCGGTATAGGGTGGTGTTTATGTGACCATCGTTTATTAGCACCGTAGTGTCCAGGAAGTGGATCTCTTGTGTGGACTGGTCCAGGCTGAGGTTGATTTTGGGTAACAATGGTAACACCCATTGTTTTATGTTCTCTGTGTATATAAATCTCCCCACTGTATTTTCCACTGAATGCATCCGATGAAGTGAGCTGTAGCTCACGAAAGCTTATGCTCAAGTAAATTTGTTAGTCTTTAAGGTGCCACAAGTACTCCTTTTCTTTTTCCAGTTTAGGGCTGAAGCTCTCTTTTTGTAACTCAACTTCACAGTCAAGGCTACTATCATAGCATAACATGGAGAATTCAAGCTGTACTTTATTTTACAGTTTTAGTATAACATAGCTAGTCTCTGTAAAGAGAAGGTTAGCACTTGATCTATTTTGTCATGAAGCAAAGGGACTAAAAGCATCATCAGCCCTAAAGTCACCAGTTCTGGAACCAAGTACTATAGAATCTTCTTCACATAATCTTTTACCACTACAATTCATCTCTGGGCTGCTCACTTCTGATGTTTAAGGCCTGGGCTTCTCTTAAGGAGCAGAGACATGCTCTGTTATGTGGTGGTTTGAGCTTTTTAATCTCCTTAATTCAATGTTTTGTTAGCTCATCTCACCAATTAGTCTTGCCCATGTTTGCCTTGCTATCTAATTTGTTGTTATACTATTTCAAAGCCTCAATTAATTTTAAACAAAGTTCATATGATCATGTCAGGGTTAATATTCAAGTTGTAATTCTAGGCTCCTTAAGAACTGAGCAAGGAATACTGCAGACTTGGTTTTCTTCAAAACTATTCACTTCTCTCCTGTACTACTTTTGCATGTGTTGTAGGAAATTCAAAGAACTTTTCAATCTCTATTGGAACAATATAAAATGTTCACAAGAATAGGAAATATTCTAATGGTACTGGGCAAGAATAGGAAATATTTCCTATTGATGCTGATTGATTTCAGTCAGGGGAGCTATGTCAATTTACTGTAGCAGAGAATTTGACCTATGCTATTCATTAATTGTTGACCTCAGATTAACTGTACAGTACTTGCTCCAGATCCTACTGCTTCTCACTGCACACTCATCTTTTAATGTTTAAAGCATTCTTTTGCTGAGACATCCCAGAATGTAATAAGCTTGTTCCCCAATCTCACATCAAAAAGGCTTTGAAACCAAACTCAGATAACACTGATTCCTAAAATATTTGGCATAAATATGATACAACAAGATTCTCTGCTCCAATATGAGTTTGGGGTGTTTATAAATGGACCTTGACAGGCGACCATTTTCATTAATCAAGCAACCTGAAAAAAAGTGGGTGAGAAATGATCTATAAATTCATCAATTTAATGAAAAAACTCCAATAGTTTATTTATTATGTTTTTAAATCCATAAACATTATTTGTATAAATTTATTTGAGAGAGGCTGTCCAATATATTGACCATATATCATGACCTGTCTTCTACTGTGCTGTTGATGCTAAAATGTGATTACAAGCTCAGTAATTTATGTTGACAATTCAGACCATTTTAATAAACCTTCTGATCTCAACATTGTTGCCTCAGGTGATATAACAGAAATGATGTACTGGGAATGCTACTGGTTTACATAACCATTCCTTCTGGATTATACTGTTTTTGAACCGAGGAAAGCAAAAACAAGGAAGGAATCAAAGCATTTTATACCAAGAAAACACCATTAGAAATGCTTAGTTCTTTTGGCCAAATTTCATTTTGTTTATGAAAAACATAAATTATTTAATATAGAGTAGATGATATATACAAGGCTCTTTAAATAAAAAGCTGGCTATTTATCAGAAGCTATCCAAAAGAATCTTGAAACACAATGCAGAAGATTTGATTTCATAGTAACCAAAAAAACAGCAAAAACTCCGTCTGCTTTTCCAATAGGTTTTCTTATTTACTGCTTTTTAAATGGATTGTTTTTCTTCATTTAACTTTTCCAAAGACGCAAACTGAATTGTGGAAAGGCAGCAATGCTGTTCCATTGAATGTGTCTCTCATCTATAAAAAGGGGACCTGAACACATTTGTAAAGTTACTTGAAAGACAAATGCATATGTTTTAATACATTCACTTTTTCTTTTTGAAAGCAAATTGTGGAAACTAGGTGTAGAGTTTCTTCTGTGTGAAGTTACTGTAGTACAGCAACAGTGGATTTTGAAGCACAGCAAAGACCAGTTTATTAAATATTGCACCTACTTGCTTCAGTATGATAGAGTAGATGTTTACAGTTTTGCCACTGGAGGAAAAAAAATCAATTCTGCAATTGTTGAAAGTAATATAGTAAATGTATGTATAAGCCAGAATGAAAAAGCAAACAACTTAAATATATACGATTTTATATTTGATTATTCAAACCTTGTACACTGTGGGACTCGCTTGACCTGAAGAAGAGCTCTGTGCAGATCGAAAATGTATCTCTTTCACCTACAAAAATTGGCCCGATAAAAGATTTTACTTCACTGGAACTTGTCTCTAACTTGAAATAAGAAAACTGACATTAGTAACACCTCATTTCTCAGTGGACATGTTTGGGAGGGTGAATGGAAGATTAAGTTGTAAATAAGCGTGTAACAATCATTAGGCTGAAGTCAGTCTAGGTAAGATGAACAGGAATACCCTGGTACTAGGGACAATGGAAAACATAAATCTGGAATGTAGAGATCATGAACAGCACACAGACAGAGCATGCCGTACTGGGTTGGTTCCTGAAAAGTAGCCAAGCCAATCATGAAGCACATAGTCCAAAGTATAGTCAGGCATGCAGGTGTCAGTAAAGGTGTATACAAGGAAAAGTTCTGCTGTGTAACTTTGTATTTGTGATGTATTGTGCATCCACTCCCTACAACTGAGCCTTTCCAGTTTGAGCATAGGGTTGCTGTATGCCAAATAAAGGTACCTAAGTCATGAATTCCGAGTTTTTGGGAACCGAGTGGAACAGGGTGTTGGAGATCCCAGCATGTGACAGTTATTAGCAGAGAATAAATAGGAATATATACTGAACCCCATTTAGCCATTGTGCCTAGTCTGATGCAGAGTGGTCCTAGCTTCTGATCCAGACTAGAACTTTAATGAACACTGTGAAAGGGAATAGACAGAGAAGAGTTGTTAAACTACCAGCCACCAATCTGGACAGAGAATGAGCAGTACCATACCAAACTGAGTCCCTGTTCTAGTGAATACCTTTTCCCCTCTCACACAAGCTAGAACTGTGCTGAGATTTACAGAAAGGCCGCTCTCTGCAATTGACCAGAGCATCAACCATTCTGTGTCCAGAACATTGAAGCTGTATGTAAAGCCTGCAATGCAGCATAGAAAAAGCTGCAGTTATAATGAATATTACAAGTATTTAACATGCACCTTTTGCCTATTTCAGTGCAATTTGAACTCGGAAAAAATAAACTATTATTCGGCATACTGTATCATCTAGAGGCCTGTGAAGGAATAAGGGGTACCCATTCCTTTGGGGTCAGAGGCCTGGAACTGACCTGGCTGTCTGATTGGCCCCTCTCACTGCACCTGAAAAACAGGTAGAATTTAATTAGCTGATCTTTATATAAAGAGGGCCATAGGAAATGGCTGGGAGGGAGGTACCTGTAACACTCCCTGGGAAGTTGAGGGAACAGAGGTGGTGCCCCTATGGACTACTACTGGAGTTACTGCTGAGAGGAACTGTTCCAAAAAACCAACCAACCAACCAAACTAGAGAGGAGACAGGGTTGGAGCTCTTTATTGCTCAGGCTCTGAGGTAAGAGCCAGGAAATCTTGTTATTGAAATTATTGAAGACTAATTTGGGGAAAGGACTTCTCTGCTTGCTCAGACTTTGAAGTAAGAATCTGCAAGGGTTTGATTATATTTTATTAAGAGGGCTAAATTAAAGAAACTACTGAAAAAAGTAACTTCCCTGGATTCCTTGAGAAAGCTCAGTCAAAGTAACCCTCTCGGGAGTGGACTGACCTGGCAGAACACAGTATAATCTGACAGGAAGAGGGTGCTATCAAATAGGTCTAATCTTTTACAAGGCCACACCTGAGATTGGGGGCCTTGTCTTAAATTCAGTACAAACATGGAGTAAGAGGCAGTTGCTGCCTCCAGGAACTTAGACCCAGACCCTCAAAGGTATTTAGGCACATAACTCCTATTGAAATTAGTAGAAGTTAGGCACCTAAATATCTTTGAGGCTTTTATGGTCTAAATAGACCAGGCAGACAAAGAACGGAGGGGAGACAGCACCAAGAGGGGAAACGTCAGGCCCAATGTCACATATAGGGTAGTGACAAAGCTGGGAACAGAAACAAGGTTTCTTGACTCCTAAGTCCAGCTCCTATCCACTAGACCATGCTGCCTCATATTTAATTTGTAAGCTTTTTAAAAAAATCTGAGGAGAACCTTTGAGGGATGAAACTGAAAAATTCTGGCATTTTTCTAAAACCTCTTTAGCCAGTCAGTTTTGCAGCACAATTGGGATTTTTCATGGAGCATTTACTATAGGGATCTATAACAGTGTCCACTTTCACCTTGCATTTTCCAGGGAACTGTCCTGATCTATGAAAACCCCCTTTGTATCTCTTTGTTAGGTCATCTGGTTTCGCATTGTTTGGTGGTACAGGTTCTTGGATGTCCTCCACTGGCATTACCAACCTGATCAATGTCAGACCCAGAAATACGCTGAGGTCAAGCAGGGGTGGTGCCTCCGTGTTTACAATGTCACATGTTTACACACTGCATCTCACCTTCACAACCAAACAATTGAAATAATATGGCTTATTGATGATGAAAAGGCATTTGATTCAGCTGAGTGGGATTTCTGTCATGAAATTATTGAGAGGAAATGGATTTTGCAGATATAATAACATTGTTTTCCCATGGCCAGCAAGAATATCATATAGATGATTTCAGGTATGTCCCAGGAATTTGAACTTGGAAGGTGTGCCTGGCAGGGATCTTCTTTCTCTTTTTGATCACTAGAACAACTAAACCCATAGTCTCTCACTAGAAAAAAAAAAAGGATGCAATTTCAAGATATACAAAAAACAGCCATATTCCTGCAAGCACTTAATCATAGCATTATTCATGTGAGTAATCCCTCTGACTTCAGTAGGACTACTTATGTGTGCACAGTTATACACATACATAAGTATTTGCAGAACAGGGCCAGGAAATGTAAATCATAAAGTCTTAGTCATACAGATTGCAACCTGGTAATAGCTCTTTTTCCAGAGTGAAGGGGATCCTCTGGAATCTAAAATTCCTAGAATAACATGGATGGGTATAATAGGCCACACAACTAATTAGCACAAATCTGATCACTGGTGTAAAACAGTTTAATTCATAGCCTCCACTAGCAAATCCATCAGAACTGCATTATCCCCTGAAGAAGGAGAAGGTCATTTGTTTTCCATTCAGGCTCAGAATGGGGTCATGCCAAAAGGGTGCTAAATAAGGCCCTGGGTTTTGCAAAGTGGTGCTTGTAAGCAAATCCCCAATTGAAATCTATAGGATTTCACTCATGAGGAACAACTGGGGGAATTGAGCCCCGCTGGGAATGGCTTTTTCTTCCTTTTCAATATGAGTATCTACCTTCGCCTTTTATCTTGTTGCATTTGGAGCCTCAGCCTGACTACTTGCTCTGAGGCCCACAGATGGAAGTCATTGTTCTATCCAAACCACTCCGCATGTAAATATCAAATTTAAATAATGTAAATATCAGCAGTGTATAATTCTGAAGATAGCAGGTGAAGACGCTGCAATTGCTGGGCCAGTGCAGACTCTGGGAAAGGTCAGAACTCTCAATCTGCACTAATAGAGCTGACAGGAAGGAGAGCCTCATGATGAGAAAAGAGTGAGTGGCAAAAACCAACATTCTGTTAGGATAAATAAAGGTAAAATATGGAGGGCAGAGAAATGAGGTGATATTAGCTAAAAGTACTTTATCTTCAGCAACACACGGCTCCCTTTCTGCATGTCTGCAGAAAAAAGAAATGCTACTTTCCAAAGGCGCTAGCATTTTTAAACCCTTTTTTATTATCAGGCTGTAACATTCTTTTCCATAATTATTACTTTATTGTTGATGATCATTGATTTTGACCCATATAAGCCAGGTTGGTTCTACAGATCTTGGTCTCTTGTCTCCCCTTTCCCTATCAGTAAACACACAGGATGTCACTGTGGAATCAAAAGTAATAATAGATTATTCAGGAGCAAAAACAAGACCTGTTCACTGACCAGGCTTCAGATTAACTCTGTTACAGTTTAAACTTCACAGGCTGCCTGATAAAATGACCTGTAATATTTCCCAGAAGTGCAATCCTGTTTCCTAGAAGTGGCTGTCAAGTGGCTTTTAAGTGACAACTCGGGATCAGACAGATTCTCAGTGATGGCCATGTTGTACACAGCCCACATCCAGCTATGGGGAGGAAGCATTATTTTCCTTTGCACTGCACTGATGCTGTTTCCACTATGTACAGAGCCAATCCTACTGCACCAAGATGCTCTTAATGACTCCTAAACAGCAGCCAGGGACTAGCATGGTGTTCTTCTGCAGCCAACTAGCCTCTCCTCAGCTGTGCCAGCAACAGGGAGGGGGAGTGGTGTGAAAGCTTCTCTTCTGCATGAAGATTTCCCCTTTACACTACCAAGATGCTCAAAGGGCTGGATATGATGAACAGTTTGAATTTACAGCATGGTGCAGTATGAACACACTGGAGAATGAGACCTTTGGTTGTTAACTTGAGTCCCTTTGTCTTTAATTGCAGATGTTAGCTATATGAAGCCTTCTTTTATTTTAAATCTGTCCTCATTCCATTCATTAATATGTGACTACCCTAAATGGGATAACATTTTTAATTACTTAAAAAAATTCTAAGTTAATAATTCCTTGTGCATACAGTTATTAGGTGCCTCAACTCTTACTGAACGCATGAATTCCTTTTGTTAATTTTTCCTGAAGAGCAGCAATGATTGCTGACAGTCTGTTTAACCTTTTCCGTGGCATTATTTCCCCCTTTTCCAACAAAGTTTTCATATCATTATAGAGCCCTTCCATTCATTTTGCATAATCTCCTTCCTGAATTCATGTGGTACATCCCTCTTCATTCTGTAACTAATAATAGGGCCTGCAGCATTAAAGCACAAAATATTCAAAGTATTTCATCTTACAAGAAGTGTCACATGCTCAAATAAAACAGCAGGGCAAAAGTGCTTGTGTCTATATCAAACTATAAAACATGGACTCCTAAGTTAGTTTTTCAGTAAGATTTGCTCATTAATTTCTTAAAACAAGTTGGATGCAAGCAAATAACACAAACTTCCATCAGAAACCATACAAACAAGTTTTTTTTCTTTCTTCCTTCAAAGAAAGTGAACTCAAAAATTTCAGAAATGATAAACATTAGGAATAAGTACATAATTTGGGTGAAATTAATGACCATAACATAATAACTAAAGTGGTGAAAATATTACTGTAATACAAAAATAGAAACAAGCAATTTCTAGTGGAGGAAACCGACTAAGAATAGGCTGTGTGGAATCATCTGGTGCTATTTCTCTTTAAACTCTGACTTTAGTTTATGGTAACATTTTTATTGCTGATTATCTTATTTGATTAAACAGTCCGTCTAATTAAGTGGAGGGTTAATATAAGGTTCTGGCTTTTCAGCACATTTATTCATTTTCTGAGTTTTATTCTGGGATTATGTAACCATGCATTTTATTCAAATTGATTTAAAGAAGTCAAATAACAATCTCAAGGCTGTAATGTTTTGACAGCATATAATGTTCCATTTGGCTGCTTGGCTATAACCTTTTGGTAGCAAGTCTGTAGCTAAAGAATGATTTTTAGTCAAAGAACCAATTTTACTATTGATATTCTCAGCATGAAGACCTGTACTACAAGTGCTAATAGGCATTTCTTCAAGCCCAAGCTGCTGTAAATTCACATACACAGAACTAGCAAAACTATTGGCAGTCATCGGGCCACCTGGTGACGCTCAATAATGTTACCAGATCAAGTGGAGAAGTACCCATTTACACTAATAGTGAATGTGGACCTGAGTCTTGTCAACCAAGTCCAAATCCTTCATATTTTGGATCGAGAAACTTCATGTTTTGTTTGTGTCTATTCTCCTTTCCCATACTGTAAGACAAAGGATGAGCCCTGCTAACACAGGGGAAGTCAAAAATAAAATAACCTTGTGGAGAGCTGTAAGACCTTTGAGTATATCTGCATTCAAGCTGAAGATGAATCTTATGGAGATTAAATTATTTCAAACTAGTTTATATTCAGGATGGAGTGCCTAGATGGTTAAGGGAATTAATAATAGACTTTAGAGCCCTTCACCTGTTCAAATCCAGATCAATTAGTGTGAACCAGAAGGTTTTACTATCTGTTGACTGTTTAGAGGCCTGTGTGAAATGAGCTGAGGTAGACTCAGTCCACTGTGAGTGCATACTTATCCATATAATGAAACCTCCATTCACATCAGTCTCAGCAGAGAAGTGAAAAATAATCAGCCCTGAAGCCATTCATGTTTAGTGGTCATTCCTCTAGGTCAGAGATGAGGATTGTGGGACTGGATGGGAGGCTTAAATGATTGCCACCCAACACGATACCTGTTCTGTGAATAAACAGAGCACTTTCATGTTGCCCAGAAACCTTGCAGAAGGAAAAGTGCTGTTTAGGAAACAGAATAAATCTTCACTAATCATGTTAGAGTAAAGTAGTTCGTGATGGTGGACTCAACCATGAGTTCAGAAGCATGTATTCTCAAATAAGTTTTTCAAGCAGGCTCTCTTGGTGGCATGGTCTGCTTTTTGCTCAATTTATTTATTTTGTTCAGGTCTGGCCATGCTGTGTAGAACTCTGAGTAGATTTAATGACAACTTACTCAAATCTCGGTATACTTGCTGTAAGGCAAGTCAGATAATGGGATAATTGTCCCTTTGAAGATTAATGAGCTCCTTATGGAAGAATACACAAGGAAAAGCTGATTTCAAAAGAGTGGAGGAATTTTTTAAGCCCCTTACTTATATGGGTTTTTTGCATATGGATTGTATGGGCTGCGATGGGGTGTCCCCCCCCCATGCACACACACACACACACACTCTTGCTGCTAGGATTAATGAGGGCCAAAAAGGAGGCTAATTAACCCAACAAGCCACAGCTGATGGGAGTTAGGCAGTCAAGTAATCCCCTGAGGTGAGTAAGGGAGCCCAGCTGTGGAGGAATGAGCTGGGCAGGACATATAAATACATTGAAATTGAAAGCAGGGAGGGCTGCTGGGAAAGGGTGGATACTCCCAGGGGAAGGGGAGGAGTGCTGAGAGACTGCTGGGAGTCTTGGCTGCAGTCACTCCCAGGGAAGAGGGGTAAGGATTTTGGAACCAGTAGACCCAAGAAGAAAAGGGGAATCAGTGGTAAGAAGCAGCCCAGGGAAAGAGCAGTGAGGCTGGAGAGAAAAAGCCTTGACTGCTGAGCTGAGGATCCCTAGAGAAGAGGGTTACCCCTACCAACCACTGGGGGAGTGGCTCTGAGGCAGTGAATGGAAAGACTGCCTAGGACTGCTGAGGGACTATATCCCAGAAGGGGGGAACTTTAAGTGACCTAACTGGAGGGCTGAGTCACGGAGAGGACGCTATGGTTCCTGAGCTGGAGAGAAGGGCTGCAATTAAGACAGAGAGTTGGAGTGACGGCGTGCAAACTGTGGAAGAGGGGGTTGACTGAATGAGCTAATCCCCAGAGTGACCAGCAGGAGGCATGGCAAGCAGTGAGTAGTGTGCCCCATGACAGAGGCACAAAAAATCTATTTAATCTTTTCCTTTTTTAAAAAAAAGTCCTAAAAATACCTATAAAATATTAGACATTTCCCATTATTTATTATAGCTATTGTATTTTTAATCTGTAATAGACCCCTTACAAGAATTAATGCAATAGGTTTAAGACTAAAAGTGAGCAGTTCATGATTGCTTTCGTCATGAGCTGAAGGAAGATTATCTCTTTCTCTTAGGGTGTTATACTGCTGCACATCACCACAGTACCTGAGTGCTGAGTCTCTGGTACTTCTCTTTGCTGGGGGTACAAATCTGCTCTGGAGGTAGGGTTTTTGATTTAGAAGACTTTTGGGAGTTTACTGAGTCGAAGGGGGTGTGAGTGGCATGAGTGGCATTCTTATGCTGAAAAGACCTTTTTAAAGAAGGTTTTACAGTGTTTCCTAAAGATGGTCAGACTCAGAATTCACCTGATCTCTGGAAGCTTGTTCCACAGCCTGATCCCCCTAGGCTGAGGCCTGGTCTACACTACAGAGTTAGGTCAATGAAAGCCACCTTAAGTCGACCTCTTAATGTATGCATCTACACTACTGGGCTCTTTATACTGACCTAGTCCCCTCTGATGTTGACTTCTGTACTCCACCTCCATGAGAGGCCTGGCCTACACTACAGGGTTAGGTCGAATTTAGCGCATTAGGTCAATTTAAAAATGACTGCGTCCACACAACCAATGCCATTCTGTTGACCTAAAGGGCTCTTAAAATAAACTTCTGTACTCCTCCCCGATGAGGGGAGTAGCACTAAAATAGACTTTGCTGGGTGGAATTTGCGGTAGTGCAGGAGCTATCCCAGAGTGCTCCATTGTGACTGCTCTGAACAGCACTTTGAACTCCGATGCACTAGCCAGGTACACTGGAAAAGCCCCGGGAACTTTTGAATTTCATTTCCTATTTGGTCAGTGTGGTGAACTCAGCAGCACAGGTGACCGTGCAGTCCCCCCAGAATCGTAGAGAGTAGAATGTTTCTATGCTCCCCCTATCATCTCCGACCCTGAGGTTATCGCAGATTAGAAGGCGAAAAAAAACGTACTCGTGATGACATGTTTTCCAAGCTCATGCAAAATACTCTTTATGTGGACTGGGATAGTCTAGGAATCCTCCATGGATATCGCTAGGAAACTTTCATGGAGGCACCCTGCAATCCTTTGCAGAAAATAATCATTTAAGGTTTTATCTTTTTCATTTTTATGCCTGTCTGTATTTTCAGATTACATTATATTATTTCTTAGACCTATGTCAAACCCCAGCTACAGATTTCAGTATTAACTTATTTCTCCTTATCTCTATCTAAAGTGTCAACTCAAAGACTCTGTCAATAACTACCACATGGCATACAGTTTAGTGAGTAACAGTTATGTAAGAAATTTAGCATAATTACATAAGAGATCAATTTTAAAATATATAATTATATGATCACCTACTAATTGAATGACTCACAGTTCCTACTGTATTTAACTTCATAACATCCCTGTGAGGTAAGGGAAGTACTATTATTCCCATATTCTAGATGAGGGGAAGTGAGACTAAATGACTTGGGTGAGTTCCCACAAGAAGGAAAGCCAAGTACTGGTGCCAGGTCTCTTGAGTCCAAGGCAAGTGCCCTAAACACTGAAACAACATTCCTCTTTAGCTGCATATTTTTTCTAAAAAATTGGATGTAATCAGCAGGGTCAGTCGAGTGGCACCTGCTAAGCTCTCAAAACTATAAAAGTGCAATTTGAAAAAAGCAATAGCGCACAACCGTCACAAATCATAGTCCAGAATGTCCAAAGGTTAATCAGAATTTAAGTTTTGGGAGGGAATAATGTCTAATGCTTGATGCTGTTCCTACCACAGACCTGTTGTTTCCTTTAACTTCTCTGTGCTTGAGTTTGCCCTAGGGTTGCCAGGTATCCGGTTTTCAACTGGAATGCCTGGTAGAAAAGGGACCCTAGCTGCTCCAGTCAGCACTGCTGACCTGGCCATTAAAAGTCCGGTCAGCAGGGCTAAGGCAGGCTCCCTGTCTGCTGTGGCTCCGTGCGGCTCCTGGAAGCAGCGGCATGTCCCCTCTCTGTCTCCTATACATAGGGGCATCCAGGGGGATCCACATGCTGCCCCTGCCCCGAGCACCAGCTCCACAGCTCCCATTGGCTGGGAACTGCAGCCAATGGGAGCTGCGGGGATGGCATCTGCAGATAGGGCAGCACACAGAGCCACCTAGCCGCACCTCCAAGTAGGAGCCAGAGAGCGGGACATGCCGCTGCTTCCGGGAGCTGCCTCCTGGACCCTGCACCCCTGACACCCTCCCACACCCCAATCCCCTGCCCCAGCCCTGATCCCCCTCCGAACACTTTGATCCCAGCCCAGAGCACCCTCCTGCATCCAAAATCCCTCACCCCAAGCTGGAGCCCTCACCCCCCGCGCCCCAGCCCCTTGACCCAGCCCTGATCCTCCCCACCCCCCGAACACCTTGATCCCAGCCTGGAGCACCCTCCTCTACCCCAAACTCCTCATCACCAGCCCCACCCAAGAGCCTGCACCCCCAGCCAGAGCTTTCACCCCTCCTGCACCCCTACCCCCTGAGCCAGACCAGTGACAATAAGCGAGTGGGTGAGGGTGGGGAGAGCGAGTGGCAGAGGGAAGGGGGATGGAGTAAATGGGGGCAGGGCCTCTGAGAAGGGGCAGGGCCTCAGCTGAGAGGCAGGGCATAAGGTGTTCAGTTTTGTGCAAGTAGGAAGTTGGCAACCCTAGTTTGCCCACCTGTAAAATTGGAAAAATACTACTCAGCCACTTCTTTAAATTGTTTAGAGATCCAACAGAAGGATCCTTGTTCTCATTTTATTTCATTGTAGTAAAATATCACCCTGTCTCTCAAATTATTTAAAACCTCATTTATCAACTTGGCAGTCTGGCTAGTTACAACAAATGAATGACTTTGGAATTTGAATTTTCTTAGCAACTTTGGATACAACTTGTTTCTAGAGGATTTTTAAGTTAAAATGCCAAAGGAGCTTGCGAATACATATATGGTTTCACATAGCAGCTTAGGGTTCTGAAACAGATTCCCTGGTGTCCAAGAAAGCCTATCTGCTCGAGGTCAAACATCTGACTTCTTTCTTATCTGTCTTAAATGGGTGACACGTCTCTGGGTCTAATGTGTTTAAAAAGTTACACCTCACTTATCAAGAGGTTTTATGCTCTCTGCACAGACATTCCACAACACATTATGTCTAGCTCAGTCATACACTACAGCTCATGAAAGACCTGCATCTGCTTCCATTGAAGCCAATGGCAAAGGTCCCATTAACTTCAGTTGGCGCAGGGTCAGGCTTTACAGACCTGCTTATACCCAAGTAGCTGTATTTCTGTTCCACATCAGGAGAGTGTATAGTGCAAGCAATCCAGGAGATGATTTAGCCTAGAAGTAGTAAAAGAAAGTCGCGTCATTGCATCCTCTAACATGCAAAACACATTGGGCCACAGCATCTGGTCCAATGCGAGCTGCATTCAGTGCAAGACTGGAAGGGAAGACAAAGAGGCTTTACACCACTTTTATGCCTAAATAAGTGGCTTGACTTTGGATGATGCTGAGTACCTGCAGGTCCCTTGGATTTCACTGGGGTTGTGGCTCCTCAACATCTCTGAAAATCAGGCCAATTACTTAGGAGCTTAAATATAGATTTAGGTATCTAATTATAGATGCCTAGAACTGAAAGTCTTGGTTAATGAGCCAGTTGACCTGTCTTTATTGAATCTAAAATCTAGAAAGTTTGTGTCTAATATTTTGAGGTTATAGGTAATTGGAAAATGGGCTTTTTTCCCATGGACAATGTTAGTGAAAATGAAAAAAAGATGTTTGAAATTTGCCCACAGAAAAATTTGACTTTTAATGAAAAATTAGAAAGCAAGACACTTTGGCTGACAACCAAAATATTTCAATTCAGAAATGCTGCCATCATGCCTTATGTGATATGTAGTTAACTGCCTCATGTGCCTGTTCTCTTGTAAAAGCTGAGTTCCCTGGTCAGACTACATATCGCATGATGCATCATGGTCTCCCAGCATAGTGGGTACATTATGCGAGATGTAGTCCAGCTAGGGACTAAGGCCTGAGCCAAACTAAAACTACAGCTCTCATTAAGCAGCATGGCAGGATATCCAAATTTTAAAAAATCAGTTTTTAACTTACATATTTTTCAGGTGTTTGGATTCTTTTAAATTTTCTGTGGAAAGCAGACCCTCTTCATGACAAATTCTGGTTTGTCAAAAAACAGATTTTTCCATTGAAAACCAGTTTGATGGAAAACTCTTTCCAGCCCTAGTCAATCTGACTAATTGGGAACTCTTTTAATTTTACAGTTTGCAGCTATATTGCTAAATCCAGCTCCCCTCATCCAAGTAACATCCCCATATAATTTTGTTAATCCTCATCTCAATAAATTATGTCTGTTCTTGATTTCCAAAGGGTTTTAAGTAGCCTTAGTGTGCAGTTGTAACAAATCCTTGAAGTGTGAGTGAATGGAAGCATGGATACAGGAGTGGAGAATGGAGGTGACAATTAATGTGTCATTAATGATAGCGGAATTCTGTGGTCCCTGAGTATAATTTGTCTGAGTAAGAACTGTGGCATCAATTCAGAACAACACTCTTGCTTACAGGCTGTCTTGAATAAGGATGTTTTCCTGAATCAGGGTCTACATAAGGACATCAGGATTTGACTTGGGGCTGGTTGTCATACTGCAGGGATGGGAAAGTGGGAAAGGTTATGGAAACGCGGTTCTGAGGGGAGGTGGAGAAGGAGCAAAGGACAGTGTGTTCACCACCACCACAGAAAAGCCCTAAGTCATCTTATGTAAGAATAAAAGTTATTACCCAAGTTGTCCCTCTTTCCCTCCCCTACCTTGTCTCTGCATTCAGAAAGAAAACCCCACGTATCTCAGCTCTCTTCTATTTGGTTTGTGGTTCATAATCCTATTAGGACAGCAAAAGAGATGTTTTACTTCCCCCCTCTGAAAGAAAGATTGATAATGATTTAAAATACCTTGTTTTATAGTGATGTACTACAGTTCCCCTCAGGGTATGATTCCTCTCCTCCTCCTGAAATTGAAATGCTACTACTAGAAATTAGATTTCATTAATGGCTTTCAGAATCTATCAGATTAGATCCTAATGAGGGTGGCTAACATCTAGAATGGTTTCAAAGCATGTTAAAGGGACACCCTAAAACACCTTCATTGAAAATCAGGCAAGGGACAGAATCTCCCTTCACTACATAAATGCCTCAGGATTATATAAAACTTACTTGACAAGTTGCCCCTAAGGGTTGGTTGTAGCCAGGGGAGTTACTTCCACAACAGATCTTGCTCTTTCACACCAGACAGGGTTAGTCTGCTCCCCTTTTTCCCCCTATTTCTCCTGTTCACTCATGTGTGCTCTATTGCAGCAGCTCTTCAGTGAGGGGAATATCGTTTTTCTGAGACCACAGTCTTAGAAACTACACCGTTTCAGAAATTATAAAAACATAATTAAAGGCATGTCTACACTAGCAGAGTTACAGTGCTGGCAGTTACAGCGCCGCTCAGAGCGCTGAAGGGAAACCGCTGTTGTGCGTTCACACTGACAGCTACCTGCGGAATAGCGTGTTCACACTTGTGGCACTTGCAGCGGTATTTGGAGCGGTGCACTCTGGGCAGCTATCCCACAGAGCACCTCTTCCTCTTCTGCTGCTAAGAGTTGTGGGAAGGTAGAAGGGGTCACAGGGCATCCTGGGTCCTGTCCCAATTCCCTGTGATGCATTGCTTCATATCCCAGCAATTCCTGTGCTTCCATCTGCATTTGGCGCCATCTTTCAACAGTTTGTGTACTGCACAGCCTGTCTCTTCGGGCTGCAGGAATGGATCCCGCACTGTTGACCAATATGCTGCTCGCTCTGACTAACACATGGCAGTGGAGTTATTCTTAAACCACAAAGGCAAAAGGAATGCGACACTGATCTCATAGTAGTTACGACTTGAGATTGTTTGTGGCATTCACAGAGGTGCTGACCACAGTGGAACGCCACTTTTGGGCTCAGGAAACAAGCACTGAATGGTGGGATCACATTGTCATGCATGTCTGGGATGATGAGCAGTGGCTGCAAAACGTATGCATGAGACAAGCCACATTCATGGGACTGTGTGATGAGCTCGCCCCAGCCCTACTGCGCAAGGACACGAGAAGGAGAGTTGCCCTGTCATTGGAGAAGCGTGTAGTGATTGCACTGTGAAAGCTGGCTACTCCGGACTGCTACCAATCAGTCGTTAACCAGTTCGGAGTGGGAAAGTCAACCATTGGAGTCATGTTGATGGAAGTGTGTAGGGCCATTAATCACCTCCTGTGCCGGAAGACCGTGACTCTGGGCAACATGCGTGACATTGTTGATGGCTTTGCACAAATGGGCTTCCCTAACTGCAGAGGGGCGATAGATGTCACGCATATTCCAATTCTGGCACCAGACCACCTAGCCACAGAGTACATTAATCAGAAGGGGTATTTCTCAATGGTTCTCCAGGCACTTGTGGGTCACCGTGGGCGTTTCATGGACATTAATGCAGGCTGGTCCTGAAAGGTGAGTGATGGACACATCTTTTGGAACCCTGTCCTATTCAGGAAGCTGCAATCAGGGACTTTCTTCCCAGACAGAAGATCACCGTAGGGGAAGCCAAAATGCCCAGTGTGATCCTGGGAAACCCTGCCTACTCCTTAATGCTGTGGCTTATGAAGCCATACACGGGGCAACCTTACAGCAGCAAGGAGCAGTTCAACAGGCTGAGCAAGTGCAGAATGACAGTTGAGTGTGTTTTTGGCCATTTAAAGGCCCACTGGTGCTGTCTATATGGGAGGCTGGACCTGGCCGATGACAATATTCCTATGCTTATAGCCGCATGCTGTACGCTCCATAATATTTGTGAAGGGAAGGGTGAAAGCTTCACTCAGGGCTGGACTGCTGAGGCTCAGTGCCTGGAGGCTGAGTTTGAACAGCCAGAGACCAGGGCTATTAGAGGGGCACAGCCTGGGGTCATAAGGATCAGGGATGCTTGGAGGCAACAATTTGAAGCTGAAAGCCACTAATATTTGTTGCTATGCTCAGGAGTGCAGAGCTTGTAATGCTAGGAGGTGATTGTGATTGGTGCAGACGATGCACTATGACGGTGTAAGAAAATTGCCTGTTGCTTTGCAGGGCTTTGTTTGCTTTCAATTAATGGAATAAAGATTGCTTTTGTAACCCTTCTGCCTGTCAGAGTTGGCAGCAACAAGGGGCGGGTTCAGTATCTAGGGGTTCCATTCCAATAACACAAAGCAAAACCAGCTTGAGCCCCCACCCAGTGACCTGGGACAAATATATACCATCCCCGCTGGGCGCCTCCAAGAGGCAATACTTCCCCTCTCGCAAACACATAGTCTGAGAGTAACAAAAAGCCTTTTAATAACAGAGAAACAATGTGGCATTATGTTGGGGAAACACCACGAACAGAATTCATAACACAACCCATGAGCAAAAAAACCCACCCCAAGCAAATTGGGGCATGTCCTTTCCCTTTAGTTCTTGAGTCCAGCAACCCAAAATCACCCAAAGTCCAAAAGTCTCTGTCCCTGGTCAGGGCAGCCCCAGAGTCCAAAAGTTTATCTGCAGAGTTTTACTCCTCAGTCTGGGTAAAAAATGTGCCTGGGGGGGGGAAGAGGTAAGGGGCACCTTACGTGACCTGAAGCTGACTGCTCCACAGGGCTCCGTTCCGCTCCCCATCTCACAAATGCCTCAGCTCTGCTCCCTCATGAACAGCTCTGCTCCCTCATGAACGGCTCTGCTCCACCAGCCGCTCTGCTCGCCATCCCGCAAACTGCTCCACCATATATTTTCAGGCTCCCCTACTACTTAACACAACACTCAGTGATTTCAGCTCTTAGTAAGTTTAGCTCTTTTGTGATTTCAGCTTGTAGTAGGGGAGCCTCAGTGCTGGTGCACCATTAGCCCAAAGTGAATTCAGCTCAGCAGCCTGTAACTAGACTCCTAAGAGAATCAAAACTAGCTCTGATATTCCACAGTGGAAACAGGAGGAAGTGCAATTAGCCTGTAAGGCCCTCACCAGGGGGCCCTTGCCACCAAGTATTAATACCTGTTCCCAGCCTCTCTCAATTCAGAGTTTTGGAACCCATGTCCCTTGCCTAGCGAGTGCTACTTAGTTGATGGCGAGTCCCTCCATCATAAGAAAAGGCCAAGTGCAGTTCCACTGTCCTTGATTCCCATAATCAGGGTAATAACAATTTATTATTCCTGCCCCAATAAGAGACACTGGGGATCCCACAGCAGCCAAAGTGACCATTTGGGCAGCTATGGCCTCATTCTAGGTGGGGTGGGTGTGCCTATGCAAATGAGATCAGCCCCTGAAGTTCTTTTCCACAACTTGCCACACCTCACCACCAGATATCAGGGTGGAGCTCATCCTGACTCTGCTTACATCTTCAAACCAAAACAATTACTTTATTAAACAACAACCAGAGGGGAGAGAGAAACAAAAAACACATCAGCACTGAGGGGGATGAGGGAAGGGAGGGTCTCAGCAGGACGTGGGGTCCCAGGACAGTTAAAGATTGTGTATGTCCAGGTATCACATCCAACCTTCTCCTTTGGAGTACAGTGCAGTGGGTACCGTACTTCAGTGGGGCTAAACTGCAGAGGGACGGGGGTTGAGTGCAGTGGGTACTGGGAGTGCGCAGGGCTGGACTGTGGTGGGGCAGGAGTGGAATGCAGCGGGTACAGACTGGAGCCAGGAGGTGTGTTGACGGTATCTGGGGGGCGCATGGGAAAGAGTTTTGTGATAGTGGCTGCAGGGAGGGCGGGCGGGCGCAGAGCTGCTCAGTTTGCAGCGCTAGTAGCACCTGGAGCGTGTTCTCTTGGTGCTCCATAACCTTTAAGAGCCGCTCCCTGGCTTCCTTCTGGCGCGCTGCGTTCTCCTTCCGGTCCCTCCTCTCTCTGTCCCGCCACGCCTTCAGTTCTTGGTTTCGGCTGTGGAGTGCATCATGACGTCACGCAGAAAGTCCCCTTTACTTCTTCGAGGCCGCTTTCTAGTTCTGCGCAGCTGTTCAGCTGGCGATAACAAAGAGGGAGGCCATATCTGTGAAGGTCATATCCCAAGGTCATCTCTGTGAAGCCAAAATGCAACATTTTACAGAAGCAGTATTGTTTGCAACACAGAGACCACTGATCCAGTGATTTAAAATACAGCCACTATTCACATACCTGTCACTAACTGGCTGACCCCAGGCAATCACTCATGAGCCACAGGACCTCAAAATGGTGAGTAACCGCAAGGGCAGAGAAAATCAGTGTTCCAGGACCATACTGTACATTGGGCACATGGCACTTGGGGAGAGCCAGCACTGTAGGTGGGGCCTTATAATCATTACTGTCCCCACATTTTCCACAGGCTATGTTCATGGAAGATATCTCGCTGCTGAGGGTGAGCAGGGAATCAAGGGAGGGTCTTCTCCAAGACTGCGGCTTCCGCTCTGGGCCTTATTTGGCTCGTCTGTGTGCAGCAATGGTCCCCCACCCCACCCCCGTGACAGCAGAGTGGCGTGCGAAGGTTACTCTTAATGGGGCAAGTAACAAAGCAGCTCTGCCAAAACCTGCAGCAGTGGATTGCCCAGTATCTCCATGAGCGTTTCCTGGAGATATCTGAGGCAGATTCCTGTGAAGTGAGGGAGTCAATCAACACCCTGGTCCACTGCTCAGACTAGGCATGTGGTGGTACGTGCATCATACAGAGACACGCCTGCTTTATGCAACCCTCCTGTCCCCAACAACTCACATCAGCAATTCCCAAAATCAAAGCCACTTACCAGGGGTCTCCTCTCCTGTTTGTGCTTCACCAAGCTCTGACAGCTGTGACTGGCTAGCCTCCTGTGGGGTAGAGAAGAGATCCTGGCTGCATGCATCTCTGACCTCCAAGTTGTCCTCTGCCTCTGGGTCCCCTTCCACATCCTCGTCCAAGATTTCTTCCTCCTGGCTCAGTCCACTCTCTACTGGCATGTGAGCCACTGAAGTATTCACAGTGGCCTTCTCAGTGGTGACCCCACCTCCACTGCATATTGCATCCAGCTCTTTGTAGAACCAGCAGCTCATGGGCGCAGCTCCAGAGTGGTGGTTTGCCTCCCTTGCCTTGTGGTAGGCGTTCTGCAGCTCCTTCACTTTGACCCTGCCCTGCAGTGTGTCCCGGTCATGGCCCCTATCTGTCCTGCATCGTGAAATCTGTCTGTAGGTATCATAATTCCTATGGCTGGAGTGCAGCTGGGACTGGACAGCCTCCTCTCCCCAAATGCTGGGAGGTCCAGCAACTCGACATTGCTCCAAGCGGGGGGTTGCTTGGTGTGTGATCGCATTGCACATGTCACCAAGCAAACAGGAAGGAGACTTTCAATATTCCCAAGGAATTTAAGGGGTGGGGCTGACGGTTGGTCACCAGAGGGCAGGGCAGTAGAGTTCAAACCAATTACCAGAGAGAGGCGAGAACAGGCACTGTGTAACACCTCCCGGAGGCCAATCTCAGCGCTGTAATCGACCAGGGTGTCTACACTGGCACCGCAGCACTGTAGCCCTGGCGCAGAAAGCTGTACGCCTCTCGTCGGGGTGGTTATTTTACAGCACTGCAACTCTGCAGTTTCTGTGCACTAAGTGGCTTGGCACCGTGTACACCTCGGGAGTTACAGCGCAGAAAGCTGCTTTACTGCGCAGAAATTTCTTAGTGTAGACAAGGCCTTATAAAAACATTTTCTAGAGTTTGGTTTAAAAAAATAGAAATGTGTCAAATGAACTTTCTGCAAAAATTTTCATTTTTAACAAAAGCCTACTTTCCATCAGTTACTGTGATGAACATTTTTAGCCAGCTCTAATAGTGGTTACTGTTGCATTAAAAAGTAATACGGATACATGTGCAAACTGCTCAATAAATGTGAAATGTTTGGATAATCTTTCAGCATTCCAATCATGCTGGCCAATGTACAGTGCAATACTTCTCCAGAGATGTCCTATGTAGACATCTTTTATCATTAGAAGTAGCTATTGAATTTGGTAATTCCTCTTTCGCAAGGGTCCATTCCTGATTCCAGCTCAGTTAATGTGAATCTTGCATGCTTAAATTTCAGTTGACTATTGCTTCCTTTTTCAATTCTTCTGATCAACTGTTTGTGTAGTGTTGCTGTCCAATGTTATCACGTGCAGCGGTAGATGTACAGTACCATAGTTAAGGTTTTGTTCCGTTTTAACATGAATTTTAAGCCTTTGTTTTGTAAAAATCTCATTGAAATGGAAAAAACAATATCCTAGAATATGAACTTGATTCATCTGAAAAGTGAACATAGAGAATAAAAGATTAGAAATCACCCCTTTTGCACACCTGCTTCCAGCTTGACTATCTTCTCTTTGTACTGTTCTTACAAGAAATCTAATACCCCTTGGGATCTGTCCTTCAACCACATTGTTGTTCCTTGCAGTGCACATTCCTCGAATATCTGTTATACATCCGTAGCATTTGTTTATAGAGCATTTTATATCTTTTTAGCCGTAATGGAAACTGCACCAAACTGAACCCACCAACCCATTATTTGATGACAAAGCTGCCATAACACAAATGCCCCTCACTCACTTACAAAGGTTGGGGAAAGAGAAAATCACCAGATAACTCTCTAGCCTAGGGAAAGAGGAAACCAGGAATTCAAAGCTCACCTCTTCTCACTCCTGTTTAAATTTTCATGCAATACACTACCCTTATTATTGACTGAGGTCATGAACCCAAACCTAGAAGAAAGGAAAGAGCTGCTGAACACACATTCTCAGTTTTTAAATAAGTTATCAGAGCTTATACAAGATCATTACAGGACTAGACCCATGGTTTCTAATATGAAAAACCTTAATCTTATTCACTGCACCATTCACTGCCTTTTAAAAAGGCTAATCCACACAGGTTTAGTCAACCTCTAACCACTATCAACCCCACTCCTCTTGCAGAGCCAGAAATAGAATCAACCCTGAACAGTGGCCCAAAGGCAATATCTCAGCCATGTTAAGGCAGAACAACTTCCCGAATGTGTGACAGTCAGATGTGCTGGTTTGTCGATTTAACTGAAATGAGCCTATGAGATCACTATTAAGGTTTGTCACTGGAGTGCATGTTTGCTGAAGCTGGAGAATGTATGGTTGTTGGAAATCTGGTGGAGATAGAAGTGAAATCCTGTTGGGGGTGATGAAGTAAGTTATCGACAGCACGTAGGCAATATAAACATGGAAAGGAATGCACAAGTCTTTCCCCTTATGGTCATGATTTTAGGCTCGGGGAGTGGAGGTGGGATGCAGCTTACCACCTTAACTGCCAAAACTGTAGTTTTTGTTTGCTAATGTTAACTGTGTTCCTCCCCAAACATGGCTGCATTCTAGCAAGGAGTTAAGTGATGTGGGGTCTGATCCAAAGCTTACTGAAGTCAATAAATGGCATCTTTCCATTGACTTCAATGGGCGCTGGGTCAGACCCACAATTCATTGGGAGGCTAGGTGCTAGATAAACATCAAAGATTAATTGTCAAGACTGAGGGGTTGTTTAGCCTGCAGTAGCAACAATGTAGGGACTGATGACTGGCTGAGGTTAATAGTACTGTACTGTACACAACCTAAGCCATAAGTCAACTCTTCCTCATCTGGTCATTAACCCTCAGGGCGTGCCCTGTCTCTCACCTGACCACAGATACATTTATTTGAATTCATTTTGCCATAAATAAAGACAGCTGTCCTAGTCTAGGAGCTTATAGAACTTGGTTTTATGCTGAACCATTTTTCAAATTTGCCATTTCGGAACTAGCCAAAAGAGTGCACACTGGATACTAGAACATCCTGTGAGGAAACAGCATCAATTATACAACCAAAAAGAGCTCCCATGCTCCCTAGTCACTGGACGGTAGACAGCACATGGGAGTTAAACTTCATCTGTTTTGAAAAGTGCCATAAACTCCAACTTTCACCTGCGTAGTCACCCAAGAAGGCACCTTAGTTTCAACATCTCCCCTAGCTTCTGTAAGGCACTCCAGCCCACAAAGACACCAACAAGATTAATTTCTAAATTAACCAGAATCTAAAAAACCAACACTATATGCCATCCATCTGGGCACATTTTCTGATGCATAACACATGCACATTGCATGGCAAATTGCTCAAAAACTAGATGGTGAAATCTAGGGTTCGTTTTAATCATCTAACTTTTGTATCTTTCCCCATAACCACAGTCCTCTAACATGAGCTACACAGATTCCACCAAGGAACATTTGTGCATTGCATCTTGCCCATGCTTCGCTCTTAAAATGGTGATGCTCAGTCACTGATATGCACTTATCACAGGAATATGCTTAAGGTACTGGACTGGGAATCAGGACGTCTGGGTTCAATTTCTAGCACTGATAACAGGAGTGCCTAACAGAACAGGACCCTGATCTCAGTTGGACTCTAGGCACGTAATAAATGATGAGAGGTAAGCATCACTTGCCCACCAGAAAACCTTGTCACAGCCGGCTTTATAATGTAAATACAATGTAGCCTTCTTGTGAGACTTGGTCATTATATTCCATTGGAGTTTGAATGCCAGTACTGAGTGGCTTAAACTCAGTGGCACTGTGCTGCTTACCAACTCTTAGTTTAAAATCTGGTCTTCAGACGATGGCTTAATCTAATATGCCCTGATTATGTCAGCCAAGTAACAGATGAAGAATCCTAGCAAATGTTGGTCACACATCCATTCGAACCACTTAAGAAAATAGGGAATGACTTATGTGGTAATATACCTTCATGCTAGCGAGGGGGAACATATTTCACATCAATCTGACTGTCGTTCAGCTGGTTGTTCTCAATACAGGAGTAGTAAAGGCAAAGTAGAAAACTGAGTAAACCTGCTGGAAAACCAGTCTCATTGGTGAAACGTACCTTTTGAAAAAGAAACAAGGTCATGAACTCTGAACTCCTGGATGCATAAGCTAAGTTTCTTTGTATAAGATCACATAGTGGAAGCTTTTTAATATCTCTTTCCAGGAGGGAAATGTAAAGAGACAGGTGTTGGGTGTGAACATATGCATGCAACAGGTAGAAATATACATTTTCTGTGAAACACACACAACCCTTTACACATTAAGTTTGTTTAATAACTGTTTGTAAACAATGAGCACATAAGGAAACATCCATCCCAGGCTGAAGGAATGGGAGGATCAGCTGCATTAATGGCACTTCCTTTCTAGGACTCCATGGAGGTATGATCAGGATCTATGTTGGAGTGTGTCCAGGTTCCTTCCCCACTCTGAACTCTAGGGTACAGATGTGGGGACCTGCATGAAAAACCCCCTAAACTTATTTTTACCAGCTTAGGTTAAAACTTCCCCAAGGTACAAACTATTTTACCTTTTGTCCCTGGACTTTATTGCTGCCACCACCAAGCGTCTAACAAATATATAACAGGGAAAGAGCCCGCGTGGAAACGTCTTCCCCCCCCCAAAATCCTTCCAAACCCTACACCCCCTTTCCTGGGGAAGGCTTGATAAAAAAATCATCGCCAATTTGCATAGTGAACACAGACCCAAACCCTTGGATCTTAAGAACAATGAAAAAGCAATCAGGTTCTTAAAAGAAGAATTTTAACTGAAGAAAAAGTAAAAGAATCACCTCTGTAAAATCAGGATGGTAAATACCTTACAGGGTAATAGATTCAAAACATAGAGAATCCCTCTAAGCAAAACCTTAAGTTACAAAAAGACACAAAAACAAGAATATACATTCCATTCAGCACAGCTTACTTTCTCAGCCATTTAAACAAAACAGAATCTAATGCATATCTAACTAGATTGCTTACTAACTCTTTACAGGAGTTCTGACCTGCATTCCTGCTCTGGTCCCGGCAAAAGCAACACACAGATGGAGAACCCTTCCCCCACCACCCCACCCCTCCAGCTTTGAAAGTATCTTGTCTCCTCACTGGTCATTTTGGTCAGGTGCTAGCGAGGTTATCTTAGCTTCTTAACCCTTTACAGGTGAAAGGGTTTTTCCTCTGGCCAGGAGGGATTTAAAGGTGTTTACCCTTCCCTTTATTTATGACAGGGTGAAAGACAACTTGGAAGGGAGGGAGCTCCCTTCAGTCCTTTAGAGGTTCCTTGGGGAAGGTTATCCAGTCTGGAGCTGCAATATCTGTTGCACGTAGCCTTTTTCGTGCTAAGGATCCCCAGTTAAAGAGAACCCCAGGGAGCAGCAACAGCCAGAGGAATCCCTGGTAGCACAGTCACTGTCAGGGAGGGGAGAGCATTACAGAGGAACAAATCTGGTATAGGGCAGAGATTCATGAGCATCTCTCAGATTTGTGGGTAGGTCCCAGGGCACATTCTGCAGAGGGCAAACCCCAGCTTGCCAATGGAATAACTGAGGAGTTCTGCAAGGGGTTCCTGTTAGAGATTCTCTTCCCTTTAGCCCCCTCCTTTGGGTTTTAGCCTGGGGACAAGGTGATCTGATTCACTAGCTTCAAGTAAATTATTCTGATAAATAAAAATAGCTAAGTTCACGCCTAGAGACCAATTCATCCAGGGTTTGTGATAGACTCATAGATTATAAGGCCAGAAGGGACATGATGATCTAGTCTGAACACCTGCACTCTGCAGGCCACAGAACCTCACCCACCCGCTCCTCTAGTAGAGCTGTAACCTCTAGCTGAATTACTAAAGTTCTCAAATTATGGTTTAAAGACTTTAAGGTACAGAGAATCCACCATTTACTTTAGTTTAAGCCAGCAAGTGACCTGTGCCCCATGCTGCAGAGGGAGATGAAAACCCCACAGGATCTTTGCCAATGTGACTTTTGGAAAAATTCCTTCCTGACCCGAAATCTGGTGATCAGTTAGACTCAGAGCATGTGGGTGAGACCCACCATTCAGACACCTGGGAAAGAATTCTCTATAGTAACTCAGCACCCACCCCCTCTAGTGTCCATCTCCAACTCTTGGAGATATTTGCTGCTAGCAGTTGCAGATGGGCCACATGCCGCTATAGGTGATCTTGTCATACCATTCCCTCCATTAACTTCTCAAGCTCAGCCTTGAAGCCAGTTAGGTTTTTTGCCCCCATTGCTCCCCTTGGAAGGCTGTTCCAGAACTTCAGTCCTCTGATTATTAGAAACCTACATCTAATTTCAAGCCTAAACTTATGGATAGCCAGTTTAACCCATTTGTTCTTGTGCCAACATTCGCCATTAACTTAAATAACTCCTCCCCATCCCTGGTGTCTATTCCCCTGATGCATTTATATAGAGAAATCATATCTCCACTCAGTCTTTTTTAGCTTAACCTAAACAAAGCCAAGCTCCTTAAGTTTCCTCTTATAAGGTTGGTTTTCCATTGCTTGGATAATCCTAGTAGCCTTTCTCTGCACCTGTTCCAGGTTCAATTAATCTCTCTTAAACATGGGAGACTAGAACTGCACACAGTATTCCAGATGAGGTCTCACCAGTGCCTTGTACAATGATACTAACACTTCCCTGTCTCTACAGGAAATACCTTACCTGATGCTCTCAGATCACACACCTGGCTGACAGCAGGAGCCTTGGCCCCCATAGCAATTTCTAGGTAAAATTAATCCTGACTCATGATCTGGGGATAGAATTCTCAAATGTCATTTGAGAGTTCTATCAGGAGATCATGAGTCAGGGCTTAATTTTACTTAGAAATCATGTATCTCTCGATTAAATTTTCAAGAGTTGGCATGTCTTCAAACAGCCTGCCTGAGTCACTGAGGGAGTAACACAGGGCAGTGGGCTGGAGGATTGCCCAACGCTGCTTGTGGAGACAGACTTTGAAAGATGCCCCTGGAAGGGGAAAACACAGAGCGACCTGGATGGAAAGTCAAATCACAAAGCAGCTGTACTGTGACTCTGCGAGTGGGAAGAGAGTTGCATTTTGGAAGAGGGGGGAAGGGGGTCCTGAACCTGGTGGAGCAATCCCAGAATTGCCAGAAGGAGGCACCACCCAGTGGTGAGTAGAGCACCCCATGACACTAAGGCAAAGTGTTCACTTAGATGTTGGGCCATACCTGGATTATCTTTAATCTCCACCCCATCCTCAGTGTCTAACAGTCCCACTTCTTCTTTCCTTGTTTTCTTTTTATTTATATGGCTAACGCACCTTTTACTATTGATCTCTGTTACATGGGTATAAATCAGGAGTCAATCCATTTAACCAAAGGGCCAAATTCTGTTCTTTGTTACACTGATATTAAATTTTGTATAAATTCTATTGAAACCAAGGGAGTTACACTGGCATAAAACCAGAGTAATAGAGCAGAATCTAGGCCATAGAGTTCAGCTGTATATCTAGTCTCCTTTCTGTGTCCTTCTCTGCTACAAAAGTTTGCTCCTCTTACAAATCATTATATTTGTCCCCTGTTATAACTTATGGGGGTTGATTAACTGTTGGTTTGGGGTTTTTTGTTGGCAGCATTAGCAACGTGTACATTTCATTTCTTCTTCATGAATATTGCTTTAATGGGCACCTACAAAAGCTTTGTCCCCTAGCAACAATTCTCTGCAAGTTCCACTTATAAATCAATGCTAGCTAGACTGAGTGAGTGGAAGGGACTGAGGTATTAAATTCTCTATTGGTCAAATGTTTCGGGTTTCTTTATTATTCACTTGATTGTTAATTTTAAAAAAAGCTTTCATTGTCCATTTTTTCTCTTCGTCTAATACCCACTGATTCCCTATCAGTGTGCTACAAAAACCTTAACAGTGATAGATCTTGAAGTGCTCTCTGACATTATATGAATCAGCACAAGCCAAAGCCCAGGGAGACTTAGAGATGTGGGCGATTCACTAACAACTGAAACGGCATCAAAGCACTCTAAATATGACAGACAGCTGTCATGTCTGTATAATGCAAACGATGTCGTACAATATTAATCTCCAGCTGGCCTATGTCTTTAGAGACCAGTTTTGCCCAGTGTGGTTCAGTGGTACATTGCGGCTTCCACAGGTATTAGTGTAAACTGTTTTGACCAGCTACATAAGCCTATGGCTACTATGAGAGTAGGGGAGAAACTCATTTTGCCAAATCTTTAGCACTTAAATATGATTCAAATGTTTCATTAATGATGTAAGATTATAACTCATTTCCCCTAACTCCCAGCCCAGCGCTCCTTTCCTTAGGCCAAAGGGTACTGTGACAATCTATACCTCAGGGGGCGCCCTGTAATCCCTATATTTATGACTAGTATATAATTGTGATATTGCATATAAAGCATGCCATGTGAGGTATCATGGGAAAGATTATGATCTGCTGAAACCACTGTTCCATCTAAATATGTGTATCATTAGTGCATACAAAGTTATGAGAATTGTGTTGTATGGTTGTCACTAAAATATGCTGTCGGCTTGGGAAGTGCCCAGATACTAGCTCCCCCAAAGATAATAACTAGGGGCATAAGCAACTCCCGGATGGGCGGGTGTTGAGCAACCAACAGCCACTGTCCAGGAAGGGGGCTACAATACAATGACTCACCTGCACAAGGCCACACAAGTGGAATTGCTCAACCTTGCCAGGTGGTGACTCAGCAATGCCCATCAGACATGCCTGGACTTGTGTTCTCCAAGCACATGGACTAAGGCAGTGGTTCTTAACCTGGGGTGCACGCACCCGCTGGGGGTGCAAGATGCCCTTTCTGGGGGTGTGAGACATGCCAGATTTTTTTAGAAGGTAAATCATCAAAAACACAAATTAAGCACAGGCACATAAATACAACTACTATGTTTTAGCAAACATATGTATGTATTAACATTATATCTCTATATAAACGATTATTGTGATATACAAACAAAACATCTATTTTCAAGTTTTTAAGCTAATTGTAGTGAAATTATCTCGCTACAAAATACAGTGTACCGCCACGTTGCTGGGTATTTCTTGACGCCTGCACAGATGATGTGGCAGCAACCCTGCTTTGTTTGAATTCAGTTAGCCGCTAACTGTTAGCAGGTCGGTTACAGTTCACTTCCACAGCAAAACTCTGCAGCATCTCTGGGTAGTACTTGCCTATTTTTTGTGTGCCTACTGTGCTATTTGCGGTGAGTAATAACATCTATTTAATATGCATTTAAAAGTGTATAGGCCCCCCATCCCCATTTATATATTTTTTTCATTTCAGTAATGCTTGCCATGTCAAAGTCGTCATTCCATTTGCGTTTCTGTGTTCGTTACAGGTTCACTTGTATGACCGAGAAATCAACGACCACAATGTGTACTGTGCAGCTCGTTATTTTCAAACACAAATCTCAAATCATCAAAGCTGTCTGAACATTTCAACAAACAGCACGGTGGTGCAGCTGTTGGACATGACATTGACACCTTGAAGTCTACGAGGGCACAATTTGATCATAGTGGAACCTTGAGGACGTTTGGGTTTGTATCACTTGAGAAGCCCTTGTTACAAGCATCCTATCAAGTTGCGTATTTGTGTGCCAAGAAAAAGAAGCCTCATACAATAGCTGAGGAATTAGTGAAACCTTGTGCATTGGAAATGGCAAAAATAGTATTGGGGCCAGATGCACAAAAGAAGCTTCAGCAGGTTCCCTTGTCAAATGACGTGATCTGTTCTAGAATTCATGCAATGAGCCAGGATATCTTGCAGCAAGTTTCAGAAGATATCAAAGCTAGTCCTCTTGAAGTGGGTATTCAGCTTGACAAAAATTCTTGTTCTGTGAACCATTGCAATTAACTACAAAAGGAATCGATGTGTTCAATCTCGTCAAATACTTCTTTTTGAAGCATAAGATAACACTTGATGTGTGTGGATCAATTTGCATCGATGGTGCCTCTGCCATGCTAGAAAAAATTTCAGGATTTGTTGCCTATGTAAAGAAAGAAGTACCTCCTATCATGATCACATATTGTATGTTGCACCGTCATACAAGACTCTGCCTACAAAATTGAAGGATATTTTTGTCTACTGAGGTGAGTACAGTAAACTTCATCAGAGGATGTGCTCTAATCATTGTGTCTTCCATGCTTTTTGCAAAGAAATTGGTGCTGAGCACACGGTCCTTCTTTTCCATACAGAAGTGAGGTGGCTTTCCTGTGGTCGAATGCTACTTGTATTTTTGAAATGCGTGAAGAAATAAGTCAGTTTCTTTGTAACCAAAGCAGTAATTTAGTTGATGATTTCAAAAATAGAGAGTTTATCCTTTGCCTAGCGTACACAGCAGATGTATTCACACTCCTCAATGAACTCAACACATCTATTGAAGAAACTGGGATGAACACAGTAACAACCAGAGAGAAGTTATCTGCTTTTATTCGGAAACTTCCAGTTTGGATAAAGCATGTTGAGAAACGAAATTTCACTAACTTTCCTTTTCTTGAAGAAACAATTGTTTCAGAAAATGAAGGAATGACCATCGCAACTGAAGTGACAAAGCATTTGCAACAGTTGAGTGACTCTTTCCAAGAATATTTTTCCACTGGAGATCTTGATGTGGCAAAGAAATGGATACTGGATCCATTACTTTTTAACCTGGATTCCATCAACAATAGTGATTTGATGAAAGATGATCTCATTGAATTACGAGCCAATGGCTAAAGCCGAATGGAGTTTGAGACAATGAAGCTTGAGAATTTCTGGTGTGCTCAACTAGCACTGTTTCCACAACTGGAGAAGACAGCGCTGGAGATCATTGCGCCATTTGCGACTACGTACGTGTGTGAGAGGATTTTCATCACTTTTACACATCAAAACAAAGGCCAGAAACCACCTAAATGCAAGGGAGGACATGCATGTGGCTATTTCAAAAAAAGTTCCTCGTTTCTTGAACATCATTGGAAAAAAATCAACAGCAGAAGAGTCACCGAGCCAGTAAACTTTTAAAAAGTGTATAATTTTTCATGTATTAATTTTACTGTGAAATTAAAATAAATATATAATTCTCTTTCATTCTATAGTTATGATATATCTAGGTTTAAAGAACTGACCTACTTCAATGATTTTTGTTAAGGGGTGTGAACATATTTTGAGAACCAAAGGGGTGCAGGCTACAGTAAAGGTTAAGAACCACTGGTCTAGATAAATGTGCAGTGAAACATGGCAGACTTCCTACTGCACACATGCAAATGGTGATTAACTGCAGCTTACAACTCAGCCAAATCTGGAATGATTTCCAAGGGGACATTGATAGGCAATTCTGATTCCAGGACCTGCCTCCCCACCCCTGCCAAACAAATTTCAAGTTCCTACTCCAACCCCTGAGGCACTAAAACTGTTTAAAAAAATAGCTAGAAAAATATTTTACATCAAAATGATCTATTTTTTCATTGATCTCATTCTCAGAACAGAATTAACCTCTTGGGATCCACCCCTCCAGAAAATCCTAAGAAACACATCAAGTAGGGAAATTTTCAGCCCAAAAGGTTAGTTTTGACAGTTATAAGCAACTCAAAGGAAGAGGTATGGGGAAACTGTTAAGCAACCTTAATAAATATCAAATATAATTATTTATATATTTGGCTACAATGCTTTCTGCATCAGTTACAGTATTCTGACCTGTGTTAGCACAGAAGGAACATTTAAGTCATTCACTGGTATTTTTCTTAGAAAATGTGAAAAAATCACCACAAAGATAGAAGTTTGCCATGAAAGAAAGGCAAAATCCTTTCCCACTTCCAAAAAGGAGCAGGAAATTTCCTTGCACCACAAAGGATTCCATCATTCGTTTGATAATTTGATTTTACACCCAATGCCAGACACAAAGCTGATTACCCATTCTGCACACCCTTCAGCTGTAAATATTTCAAAGCTGACTGTTTTATGTCCCTTCTCCATAACAAAGTTACAATCTGCAGAATGTTTGTAACCTATAGTGCTCGTTGTAAAGATTTAATGGCCTTGGTCCCAGAAAGGAATTGTTCTCAAGAAATAAGCTTTGGTCTGTTATGGCAGATTAGATTTACATTCAAAGTAAAATAAAAAATAAGTTTCTAAGCAACACATTCTTTAAAAATAAAAACAAGGAATGTGCTAATGGGGTTGGAGTCCTGGTTAATCAAAGCCAAGAAACCAAGTAGAAAATAGCTGACTTTAGTTAGAGCAAAATGGATTGGGAGCTAGTGAGAGGGTATCTGAGATGCACTTGACACTACACAGGGTCAGTGTACAAAGATGTCTGTAAGCCACCTTTATGCTTTACCCTGTTCCCAGAGCCAGTCAATTCCTGACACAAAGCTGGGCTTTAGGGCTGCTCTACTTTGTGGAAGCTGCAAGTGGCTTCTAAGGGGCCATTCTGGCAGCCAGGGAAAACCCTTCCCCCTTGACCATCCCCCTTGCACTGAGGGGATGCCACCTGACAACTCCCCCACACAAGAGGAATCCTCAAAAGGTTATATCTAGAGGTCACTCAGAGATTTGACTCAGCCTGATGCGGTCCAGTTGCACAGAAACTCCAGTCACTCAAAGCTCTCCAGCCAAGGTATCAGTTACCAAGAACCAATGCTGAACCATACCGTGAGGACCTGGCACGATCCCCTACAAACTACTGAAATTGCTGGCTTTACTAATTAACTCCTGTGGATCTCATGTTAAGCAATCCTTGCAAACAGTGCTTTGAACTTTCTGTGATATAAATTATTTCTTAAGGATTGAAAAGATTCCAGGAAGGTGCAAACTTAATGTGAAATCTATTTGTATTTCCAATATGTCGCTGGTGATTCTGCAGCTCTGGTTGCCCCATCTAAAAAAAATATATATATATTAGAATTTGGAAAGGTGCAGAGAAAGATCAACAAAAATTATTAGGAGTATGGAACAGTTTCCATATGAGAGTGAAACAAAAACCTGGGACTGGTCAGTTTAGAAAAGCTAGGACTAAGGCGGGAAATGACAGAAGTCTCTACAATCATGACTGGTGTGGAGAAAGTGAATAGGGAAGTCTTAATTAGCCTTTCACATAACACAAGAACTAGAGGTCACCCAATGAAATGAATAGGCAGCAGGTTTAAAACAAACATAAGGAAGTATTTCATCACACAACACAGTCAACCTGTGGAACTCGTTGCCATGGGATGTTATGAAGGCCAGAAGCATAACTGGGTACAAAAAAGAATGAGGTAAGTTGATGGAGGATAGGTCCATCAAAGCCTATTAACCAAAATGGCGTGGGACGCGACCCCATGCTCTGGGTGTTCCTAAACCTCCAACTGCCAAAAACTGGGACTGGATGGATCACTTGAAATTGCTCTCTTCTGTTCCTTTCCTCTGAAGCATCTGGCACTGACCATTGCCAGAGACAGGATATTGGACCAGATGGACCACTGGTCAGACCCAGTATGGTTATTCCTATGTTCCTGTGCAATACCATAAAGGATATTGTGACAGGGTCAAGCCAGATAGCTACAGGAGAGTGATAGAAGGCAGATATATTAGCCCCAGGTTAAGTAGGTCCCTTTTCCTTGGGTAAGGTAACAGGGAAGGTTCCAGAACAATCAGGAACTTTCTGGAAACAATTAAGACAGACAGGCTGATTAGAACACCTGCAGCCAATCAAGAAGCTGCCAGAATCAATTAAGACAGGCAGGCTAATCAGGGCTCCTGGGTTTAAAAAGGAGCTCACTTCAGTTTGTGGTGTGCATGCGAGGAGCTGAGAGCAAGAGGTGCAAGAAGCTGAGAGTGAGAAGGCATACTACTGGCACACTGAGATGTACAAGCATGATCAGACATCAGGAGGAAGGTCCTGTGGTGAGGATAAAGAAGGTGTTGGGAGGAGGCCATGGGGAAGTAGCCCAGGGAGTTGTAGCTGTCACACAGCTGTTACAGGAGCCACTGTAGACAGCTGCAATCCACAGGGCCCTGGGCTGGAACCGGGAGTAGAGGGCGGGCCTGGGTTCTCCCCATCCCTCCAACTCCCTACTTGATATCGGAGGAATTGACCTGGACTCTGGGTTCCACCAGAGGGGAAGTCTCTGGCCTGTTCCCCGATCCACTAGGTGGATCAGCAGAAACTGGGGGGATTGTTCTTCCTTTCCCGATGCTGGCCAGTGATGAGGCTAACTGAGTGAACGGCAGATTTGAGCCACGAAAGTGGCCAAATTGAAGGCTGCCGTGAACCTCTGAGGCGAGCAAATCTGCCAACAAGCACAGGACCCTCCAAGGCAGAGGAGGAACTTTGTCACAGTAACTACATTCACAGACACCTGTAGGCAAAATTCTGTTCTGTTACTGCAGAGCAACTACAGTGGGATTGCCGCAATGTAAGCAAACAAGTGGTGGAGGGAGAAAACAAAACTTTCATGTGTAGGTGAAAGACCTGTCCTATGGAACAAAGGCTTTCCACTGGTGCTGCAGCCATCCATCTCAAGAAAAAGTATACCCCAGCCCTATCTGAGAGAAAGCAGACTCTCGACATGTCTAAATTGGATGCAGGATTCTGCTGCACACTGTCGGACCTCTGTGTAGCCATGCAGTCAAAGCACCAAAGATCTGCCGGAGAGCTGATTCATAAGGTAAATGATGCAGCTTAGGTCAGGTCCACGGAACCATGGAACACAACTACATGGGAAGTACTGGGGAAGGACGGAGGTGGAAGGGACAGTACTGCCCACCAGTCTACAAAGATCGTTTTATGGTCTGGGATCAGAGCTGAGGTTTCTGTGAACTTCTGACTTACTTGAATGGCTTCTCTTTTACTGCATTTGCTCTACATTAGTATTCTAGCAGGTGAGCGTACTGGCGAAGACGTGCAGGAAAACAGCAAATTTTATACGAACAGTGAGAATGTTCCCAGGTTACTGTTAACTATTTGTATTGTGGTAGTGCCGAGAGATCCCATTCTGGATCAGGGCCATACTGCATGGAAGTATGACTGACTTTCTGCTCATTGCAGGCCACAGAACCTCACTCATATCCCTCCTGTAACAGACCCATAACTGGCTGAGTTACTGAAGTCCTCACATTACGATTTAAAGACTTCAAGTTGCAGAGAATCCACCACTTACACTAATTTAAACCTGCAAGTGACCTGTGCCCCATGCTGCAGAAGAACATGGAAAAACCCCAGGATCTGTGCCAATCTGACCCGTGGAAAACTCCTTCCCAACCCCAAATATGGCGATCAGTTAGACCCTGAGCACTTGGGCAAGACCCACCAACCAGACACTTGGGAGAGAATTCTCTGAAGTAACTCAGAGCTCTCCCCATCTAGTGTCCCATCACCAGCCACTGGAGATATTTGCAGTTGCAGATGGGGCACATGACATTGTAGGCAGCTTCATCATACCATTCCTTCCATAAACTTATCAAGCTCAGTCTTGAAGCCAGTTAGGTAGTGATGTGGATGCCTATTTGATGCACATAGGCAATCAGCTGATGTGGACACAAACAAATGCTTATAAACTGGCCATCAACATGTTTAGGCTTGAAATTAAACGAAGGTCTCTAACCATCAGAGGAGTGAAGTTCTGGAACAGCCTTCCAAGGAGAGCAGTGGGGGAAGGGGGGAGGAAACCTGGTATTTATCTCTCTGATGTATTTATAGAGCGCCATCATATCTCCCCTCAGCCTGCTTTTGGTTAGGCTAAACAAGCCAAGCTCTTGGAGTCTCCTCTCATAAGGTAGGTTTTCCATTCCTCTGATCATTCTAGTAGCCCTTCTCTGCACCTATTTCAGTATGAATTCATCTTTCTTAAACTTGGGAGACCAGAACTGCACACAGTATTCCAGGTGAGGTCTCACCAGTGCCTTGTATAACGGTACTAACACTTCCCTGTCTCTACTGGAAATACCTCACCTGATGTATCCTAGGACCGCATTAGCCTTTTTCACAACCACATCACATTGGTGGCTCATAGTCATCCTGTGCTCAACCAATACATCCAGATCTTTCTTCTCCTCTGTCACTTCTAACTGGAATCCCCAGCTTATAGAAAACATTCTTGTTGTTAGTCCCTAAGTATATGGCCTGTCATTCTGCACTATTACGTTTCATCCCATTTCTATTACTTCAGTTTTCATGGTCATCCAGATAATCTTGTCTGATATTCTGGTCCTCCTCCATATTGGAAAGTATTGGTAACTTTGTGTCATCTGCAAATTTTATGAGCACACTCCCAATTTTTGTGTCACGGTTGCTAATATAAATGTTAAATAAGATTGGTCCCAAGCACTGTTCCCTCTAAGCTGTGCGCGTGTGCGCACGCACACAGATCCTAAACCCCGCGCACACGGCAAAACACCGCACGCACAAAAATTTGCACTGAAGCACAACAATTTGCACAGAAGAAATTTTTTGCGCACACGGCCTGTCAAAAATTAGAGGGAACATTGGTCCCAAGACTGATCCCTGAGGAACTCCACCAGTAACCTCCCTCCAGCCTGACAGTTCACCTTTCAGTATGACCCGTTGTAGTCTCCCCTTTAACCAGTTCCTTATCCACCTTTCAATTCTCATATTAATCCCCAGGTCCCTGGGCAAATACAGCAGTTGTTGAAATAAGGGTATATTGAACCAAGAGGGCTTCCCCATAGGTGTTTAATATAGTGATTACAAAGTAGAATTTAGGGTAGTTTGTTTGCTGAGTACTGACAATGTGCTTAGTGGTGCAGAGAAAAGGGAGAAGAAAATGGGGCAGGGATCAAAGAACTTACAAACTGAACAGACAATTCAGCCACATAAAGATATTGGAGTAACACTGCAGGGCTTCAAGGAAGAAATGGGTTTTGATGAGAGAGTTAAAAGGAGAAAGTGGATGTCAGCAGCACTAGGATAAGACATGAGTGGTTTACCAACATATATTTTTCCTTTTTTCCCTGTGCTCTTCTGTCTTGGCTCAAAGACTGGTGTGATGATTCTAATAATGCATTGTACTTACTAAGCTAAATTGTGTTCTCAGAACCCTCATTGCATCAGAGTCAAGGAGACCATAATTTGCCCCACTGAGTGAAAGTTACACTGTACAGGAAATTTGAGAGCATGTTACAAGCCCCCCAGCATACCTGTGAAGTAAGCAATATTTATATCTTGAAGGGTAAATGGGATTTTGCTACAAAAGACATCTTTGATTGGAACTATATTATTGTTCTGTATAAATTCCCTTCTCTCTCCCACTCTCACCACACACACGCACTTCCCTGCTGCGGGAGCTGAGCATGGACATATAGTCACCATGTACTCCGACAGAGAGCTCAAGAATGGGCTGGTCTCATTCTGGCCCATGTTGCCAGATTGTGCCCTGTGACTCTCTTCCCATACAGAGGGCAGGGGTCAGCTGCCTAAATGGCATTTTACACCCCCTTCTCTTTTCCTAGAGCCCATGGAAGTCTCCTGGTGGGGCCTAGCAATCTGGTGGGAAGAAGGATGGGGCTGGGCAAAGGGGATGTGACTGAGACTTCACAAAACACCAAGCTGAGCTGGCTTCTTGCTGTGCAACAGGCTTTCAAGGGGCAGGAGCATGAGGTAGACTGAGTGAAAACCATGAGTTTCAGAGGCCAAAATCCCCTTGTTTCTTGCCATGGAGAAGGCAATCCCCACCCCCAGTGGGAAAAGTTCAAAGGAAACTTTTAAAAGTAATAGATCAAATTAACTTTTATTTCATTAGCCTACCTGAAGTAATACTGCTAAATTGCAAAAGCCTTTGGTATCTTACATAAGCATAAATAAAAGCTCAAGCCACTGCTGCTTGAGAGAAGGGAATAGAATTATTTTTCTCTTTACCTCAAATAAACCCTTGGCTTGGTCTTTCTGAGCACGTCAGTAATCTGAAAGCCATTTCAGTATTCATTGGTGCCCTCTGCTGGAAAGAAGAATAAATCAACAGGTTCAGCAATCCTGATCCTGCAGTTCTCACTCCAGCAAAACTCCCATTGACTTCAAGTTGGTGTTTTGCCCGAGTGCAGACTGCAGCATTGGCACCAGACGGGGTCTAGTTACCATGCATTCATTGTTCTTCTCAAAAGAAACAGCTGTTAGGTTTCTTTAGCATATGTCTGGAATAATCAGGACAGTAAAAACTATTTGAGTATCAGTTCATTGATTAAAGGCATCAGATCATGGTTGCGTTGATCACTTAAATCTCACGCTATGTCAGATTACTTCTGAAAAGATAAGTTGCCACAAAAAGTGACTGAATGCTACTTGTTAGTGGTTTAAGTAACATTTAGATATACAGTGATCACATAGCAATTTGTTTTAAGAATTAATCTGCATTTCAAGTGTGACAAATATTTTGATTTTTGGCAATAGTCATTGGGATCACTGGGAGAAATTTATCCTTGATGGAATTCCATTTAATTCACTGGAGTGACATCAAAATGGATTTGATCTGATATGCTTAATATCTATTAAACTGAAACTAGTAGGAATAAACCGAGTTTACATTCATTATAAATCACTTTGCACACTCAGACGATTCTATGCTGCATCTTAGGCCCCAATCCTCCAATGGAATTCCATTGGGGCAGAGCTCTGTGTCTGCTCAGAGCCCACTGACTTCCATGCAGCTCTACATGTTCACAGGGACATTCGCTGCATTGTAAACGCTTTGCAGTAAGGAAGGCATCTTACTCGGCATGTAAAAAGTGCTGTTAATTTAGCATGCAATAAGAAATCATTAATGACAGCAGCACCAAAACAAGGAATTCGAGAGTAAATTCATCTTTGCAAATGTGTTAAGTATTGTGAGAAGGGAAAAGACTGGAAAAAATCACCAATATTTCTTTGGCCGTGAGCTTGATTGATGCCGTGTTTGATATTCTTATGGGAACATCAGCATGTATTGTACATCCCAACTTGTTTCAGAAATAGCTTGTACATATTGTATGAGGCAGACTACAATCCTAATGCTCAAGTGCTGGTGCAGAAGGTACATTTTCATATGTCACTCATACGAGTGTTTTCTCACAGCATTTTTCAGATTTTGTGGCTGACATGAAACAGTTAACTTTTAAAATGTCCTATAGAAGGAAACCAAACAGTGACTTTCTCCACTATCCTTCATTTTAAGACTGTAATTTACTATTGTAAGTGGTCTGAAAATTGGTTAGTGACCCAGAAATGGGATCAACGGTCTCCACCCACCACCTCCCAACTACATGGGCTGTATTTGATTTCTATGCCTCCCACATTGCCCTGGTAAATGGAAATTTTGAGATCATTTTATTGATTAAATACCATGGGGCTGGAGCTGGGGTTGCTGCCGTACCCATTGGCTTGAAGTAGTAATAACCCAAATACATGGATTTCCATCAGCAGCACCCCACTAAAAATTGTTTCAGCACCCCTAATTAAATATTTATCTTTCCCTCTTGTTCTCCCATTTCCAATTCAGACAACAAAGGAAATCTGTTTTAAAGTGGCTGCATTGTAGAGTCACCCCATGTTTGATAGTGTGCTGTTATTCTGTAAAACAAAAGAGGAAACCGATGTCCTATGCTGTTGGCATGCACCTGCCAATGGAGAAGAATGGAGGTATTGGCAAAGAAGGCTTCTTGTAGTTAAACTGTGTCCTTGTCTGTACCTTTAAAGCTCTTGTCACTTTTATTGAAGGAGCTCTTCAGAAACCTTTTTTGGGCCTTTTTTGTTCAGTTTGGACAGACTAAGCAGCTAAGTGGCAGTTCAGAGGATTACTCCTCTTTCTTACCTGGATACCTTTCTGGGCTGTTGATTTATTTTAGACCCTACTTGTAAATGTGTCTCAAACTGAGCTGCCTTTTTTACACCTGTTACAACTCGCTTTTTTCTCCCTAAAATTAGGTGTACTGACAAGCAAACATTACACAGAAAGGAAGCACAAATTGCCACACCTGGTCTTAATCCAACATGGAATGTAACATACCATAGCTATCCTGTCACCAGTCATCATCACTATAGGAATATGTTGTATTATAGGGGAAAACAATGCATGATCTGTAGAGACAGATGGAGGACAGAAATCCCATTTCTCAAGGGTCTGGAGATTTTGAAATTTGGCTTTTTCAAGTCTCCACAAACGAAAATTCCAAGAAGCTTTTTTCACTTCTGACCAACCAACTTATTTCAACTTTGACTTTATAGAATTTTCTATTACAATATAATACAAAATAAAATAATTCAAAACAAAGTGATTTCAAAACTAAAAATTGAAACCTTTCATTCTGAAAATGTTGTCATGACACTTTTGATATGTGTCAACTTTTTTCAGTTTTTTTCAGAAACAAAATTTTGGCAAAACTGACTTTTATTTTTTCACAAAACATTTTGATTTTACTGGAACTGCATTTTCCAATGGAAAAGGGTGTGAAAGGGCAAAGCCTTATTAAATTAAGTGCAAGTACCTTAGGAGCTCATTGTAGGAAAAAATGCAACAGTTTATATATTGTGGGATTATCTGTAACATCTCTAGCGAGGAGACCAGACTAACGCAAACCCTGGAAAGTATTATGAGTTTCAAATGACTCTTTGAATCTATGTGAACTTTTAAAGTTATGTGGGTTTCCCAGGAAATCTCTAGGCAGAGTTACATGCAAATGTAAACCCTCTGGTTATGCAAGAATTCAGCTCTTGGAGCTTTGCTCTGAGGGGACCTTTTGTCTGCTGCTGACCACCTGTTACATGAGGGCCGACCAAAGACCCCAACTGTATAAAGAAAAGACTCTGATTCATTAGGCTGCTTGTTCTGAATCAGGACAGTTAAGAACTTATGATCGCAGAAGAACCCCTTAGTGGGGTTTGAAGGACAGTTAACCTGCCAGAACCCTGTTTGGGGTTGTGGTGATCTCTGGTAAGCTTATTAGCATTGTTTGTAATATTTTCACTTTGATGCTTTTGGCTTAAGAATAAATGTGTTTGCTTAGAAAAGAGCTGTGTGGTAAGTTAACTGTGGGCAATTATGGTATTTATAGCATCTGAAGAAGAAAGGCAGAGCAGGTCTACTGAGGCAGTCTGCCCAGTTTGGGAAATTCTGTGTAGGCAGGGAACTGTGCAGCCTGGAAAATACGCCAGTCAAGAGGGAAAGAGATGCAGGTCTCCACCCAGGAGAAGTGATGGCTGGGAGCTGGCAGCTGAAGAGTGTGTGCCCTTCCTGGACCATGATGGGAAAATACAGGTGCAGTTGCCCTGACCAGTGACAAATGATCCAGTCAGTGTTGTTTGTTCGCCCACCTCTAACGATCTTACTACAACAGAAAGCATCACCTTGTGCCCTGACTCAGTCTTCGCACATATAGACTTGATTCTGCCACCTCTACTGACATCAAGCACTTCCTCACTCATGTGAACAGTGCCACTGATTCCACTGGGGCTACTGAGCATGAGCTGGGGCAACAGAATTAGTCCAAACCTGAATGCTTTATTTCTAAAATGGTTATGAAAATTATTTCACTTTAATAACAAGAGAACCTCTGTTAGACTAATATTCCGCATATATTAAAATCCCCCATTACTGTCAGATGGGGTACCAGAATAATGTATTCATGATCCTGAAATCCTCCATTTGATACTTCTATTGAAGAGAGACTTTTAAGGAGAGTAATTAAGCCAAAGCTGTCAGCCTCTCTTCTTATGGCTGCTTTGCAGCAGGGATTTTTGATAAAAGAACAGTAGGACTGCAAATTAGCTTGTCTTTCATTGCGATAATCTCCAAATCAGTTACACAAGTGTATTGAATAAACAAGTCAAACACTTTTTTATAGCGAATCCAGTTTTTGTAAAAGACAATAATTCTGGGAATGGATGTCCTTGATTTCCTGTAAAGCCAGTACAGCAGAGGCCAAAGGAACCGCTCCCCCTTATAAAACACAAAACAACTTTTAGGTTCATTCTATGCTCGAAAGCTCTGTTCCTGCAAGGTGTACAGCTGGCCAAGACATTCTTCCCCCCGCCCGCCAAGAAAAGTTTCAAGTTTTTGTCAAAAATTATTTACATTTCCTTATTTTTCAATAATAATTGAACCCTGGACAGACCCTGGACTTCAGAAAAGCAGGTTTTGACAACCTCAGGGAACTGATGGACTGGATCCCCTGGGAGAATAACATGAGGGGGAAAGGAGTCCAGGAGAGCTGGCTGTATTTTAAAGAATCCTTATTGAGGTTACAGGGACAAACCATCCCAATGTATAGAAAGAATAGTAAATATGGCAGGTGACCAGCTTGGCTTAACAGTGAAATCCTTGCTGATCTTAAACACAAAAAAGAAGCTTACAAGAAGTGGAAGACTGAACAACTGACAAGGCAAGAGTATAAAAATATTGCTCGGGCATGCAGGAGTGAAATCAGGAAGGCCAAATTACACCTGGAGTTGCAGGTAGCAAGAGATGTTAAGAGTAACAAGAAGGGTTTCTTCAGGTATGTTAGCAACAAGAAGAAAGTCAAGGAAAGTGTGGGCCCCTTACTGAATGAGGGAGGCAACCTAGTGACAGAGGATGTGGAAAAAGCTAATGTACTCAATACTTTTTTTGCCTCTGTCTTCAATACTTTTTTTGCCTCTGTCTTCACGAACAAGGTCAGCTCACAGACTGCTGCACTGGGCAGCACAGCATGGGGAGGAGGTGACCAGCCTTCTGTGAAGAAAGAAGTGGTTCAGGACTATTTAGAAAAGCTGGACGAGCACAAGTCCATGGGGCCGGATGCACTGCATCCGAGAGTGCTAAACGAGTTGGCGGATGTGATTGTAGAGCCATTGGCCATTATCTTTGAAAACTCATGGCAATCGGGGGAGGTCCCGGACGACTGGAAAAAGGCTAATGTAGTGCCCATCTTTTAAAAAAAGAAAGAAGGAGAATCCTGGAAACTACAGGCCAGTCAGCCTCACCTCAGTCCCTGGAAAAATCATGGAGCAGGTCCTCAAGGAATCAATTCTGAAGCACTTAGAGGAGAGGAAAGTGATCAGGAACAGTCAGCATGGATTCACCAAGGGCAAGTCATGCCTGACTAATCTAATTGCCTTCTATGACGAGATAACTGGCTCTGTGGATGGGGGAAAGCAGTGGATGTGTTGTTCCTTGACTTTAGCAAAGCTTTTGACACTGTCTCCCACAGTATTCTTGCCAGTAAGTTAAAGAAGTATGGGCTGGATGAATGGACTATAAGGTGGATAGAAAGCTCGCTAGATTGTCAGGCTCAACGGGTAGTGATCAATGGTTCCATGTCTAGTTGGCAGCCGGTATCAAGTGGAGAGCCCCAAGGGTCGGTCCTGGGGCCGGTTTTGTTCAATATCTTCATTAATGATCTGGAGGATGGTGTGGATTGCACCCTCAGCAAGTTTTGCAGATGACACTAAACTGGGAGGAGAGGTAGGACCTCAGGAAGTCATCTAGTCCAACCACCTGCTCAAAGCAGGACCAATCCCCAACTAAATCATCCCAGCCAGGGCTTTGTCACTACCATTTGTAGTGAAGCATGGCATCACTGGCTAGCCACTCAAATAAGTACCCAGGGTCCTGGTCAGGTTTGTACAGCCCACCCTGAAGCCTGTGCTGCTGCAGTTTCCCTGTTAATATTTGCACTAGCTAGATTAAAACTATCTCAGGTATGTCTACACATGCTGCAGTCATATCATTGATTGCAATGTAGCTGTGTCCTAACTCTTGGGAGCCTCTTGCATCCGATGAAGTGAGCTGTAGCTCACGAAAGCTTATGCTCAAATAAATTGGTTAGTCTCTAAGGTGCCACAAGTACACCTTTTCTTTTTGCGAATACAGACTAACACGGCTGCTACTCTGAAACTCTTCTTCCCTCTGTCTCCCGGGCAACTTGACTTAAATGGAGTGAGATCTGCTCCTGGAATTTACCTGCTGAATGCAGATTGGGAGAGAGGGGGATAATCAGATGCTTAATCATTATCCGAAGACAACCTGTTATCCTTAAAGTTTTCACTCCAACGCACTCAAAAGAGTAAATACGGTTCCTCCCCAATCGCTTGGTTAAACATTCACCTTCTCAAATCCCTTTGCTTTCTGTGTTCTCCTGTGCAGCGGAGGCAGAAAGTTTTGTGTAATTTTGTGAATGTAAACACATTGGTTGCCATGGGAGCAGGAGCAGAGCTATGATTACTGCCTACAGCTGCCACATTTGCCAGGAGCCCAATTACCTTACCTAGTGGCTTGAATTCAATGCGGAATGAACATAATGTACGTTGTTAAAGCAAGTTCTTGCTTCTATTTGAAATTGGAAGGCTGGTCAGGGAGGTCTGTGATCTACAGTGTGCAGCCGTTCATCTCATATTGGTTATGATAATTGCATGTGTTATATA